>NW_027256883.1:207151476-207716476 GCF_029215685.1 Pituophis catenifer annectens | reverse complement strand
ATTCCTCCCAAATAGATAAAAACACTATCTCTAGAGCAGTGTTTCTCAACCTTAGAAACTTTAAAATGGATTTTCAACTCCCAGAATTCCCCAGCTGGGATGTTAACAGAATAACAGAGTTGGAAGACCTCCAAGGTCCAACCTACTACTCAAATAGGAAGCCCTGTACTCTTTCAGACAAATGGTTGTCCAATCTCTTCTCAAAAGCCTCCAATAAGGGAACACTTACAACTTCTGGAGGCAAGTTGTTCCACTGTTTAATTGTTCTCACTGTCAGAAAATTTCTCCTTAGTTCTAGGCTGCTTCTCTCCTTGGTTAGTCTCCATCCATTGCTTCTTATTCTGCCCTCAGGTGCTTTGGAGAATAATTTGACTCCCTCTTGTTTGTGGCAGCCCCTGAGATATTGGAAGACTGCTATCATGTCTCCCCTAGTCCTTTTTTTCATTAAATTAGACATTCCCAATTCCTGCAACCGTTCTTCTTATGTTTCAGCCTCCAGTTCCCTAATCCTCTTTGTTGCTCTTCTTGCCACTCTTTCTAGAGTCTCCACAACTTTTTTATATTGGGGTGACCAAAACTGGATGCAATATTCCAAAATACATAATATAACATTAATAATACTTTAGATACAATCAATCAATACTCTGGAATACCCAAGGAGGGACGTAGTGGCCTAGAGGTGGAGCTCTCGTCTCACAATCAGGAGGTTATGAGTTTGATCCTAGTTACCGGTAAATATTTCTGGGCGCAAAGAGAAAATATCTGCTGTGAACTCCTCATAGGCGTCAGGAAGGGCATCTGGCCAGTAAATACTCAGCTCGATTCTGTGGCCCCGACTCCACCTTGATACAAGGGACTACAGGGACTTCATTAAAAGAAGGGGAAAGGAAAACTCTGGAATGCCCAAGGGATGGATTTTAAACCATTCTTATTCCGGTATCTCATATACTTACTCAGAAATGTCAAATTCCTATTTCCTACTTGAAGGCCAATGAAAAGGACTTAATATCAATGCAACTAAACAGGTTGTCTCATTCATTTTTTAAACTGTAATCTTAAAAACAACAGGCCTATATTTAGAAATGGAAAGCATCCCCCAAAATTCAACATTGGATTTCTGAATTACGTAGTTCAAAAATATCAGAGTCTCTAGAAAATAAATCCCCTTATGAGGCCCTAGGAAGCCACAGCCAAGTCAACAGTTCTGTGTTGGAAGGGCTGCATGCACTTAGACCTGTGATGGTGAACCTATGGCACGCGTGCCACAGGTGGCACACATAGCCATATCAATGGGCACGCCAGCTCAGCTCTGGGGTGCATGCCAGCTGATTTTCGGGCCTTGTGGGCCCACCAGAAGTAGGGAAACAGGCTGTTTCCTGCCTCCAGAGGGCCTGGAGGTGGGGGTAAGGCCCATTTTTCTTTCTTACCTGGCTCCAGATCCTCTCTATTTATCTGGGAAGGGCGAAAACAGCCTTTCCCACTCCTTCGGAGGCCCTCCAAAGGCCTGAAATGGCCCATTTCCCAACTCCCAGTGGGACAGGAAGTGACTTTTTTGCTGACCCCAGCCTCCAGAGACTCTTAGAAATGCTCCTAGAGACTCCTAGAGAGGCTCTGGAGGCTGGGGACAGGCCATCGCATGCCAGGAGCGGGGTGGGGGTGAGGGAAGAGGGTTGCGCGCGCATGCGTAGGGCAGGGCGCATAGAATTATGGGTGTGGGCACGCGTGCGTGCAACCCTCCCCCGGCTCCCCCTCTCCTGGCACGCGATGGCAAAAAGGTTAGCCATCCCTGACTTAGACTTATATACCACTTCATAGTGCTTTTACAGCAGGGGTGAAATGCTCTCGGTTTGCCCGGTAGCGATCATGGCGGGTGGTTCAGAGAACCGGTAGCGATCGTGGCGGGTGGTTTGGAGAACTGGTAGCGATCGCGGCACGAGGCTCCGCCCACCTGCCTGGTTGTCGTTACTTCCTGGTTTTAACCAGGAAGTAATGTGTTTTGTACCCTCTGTGCATACGCAGAAGACAATCACAGCTGTGCCTCGTGAACGTCAGAGCCTCTTTTTTAACCTTTTAAAAGCATTTTTTTACAACGAATAGGTTGTAAAAAAATGCTTTTAAAAGTAAAAAAAAAAAAAGATCGCGCGCCATAGCTGATCACAGACACCCCTCTGCGCTGTTCTCTTACCCCATGCCTCCTTTTGGAGTGCACTGCACACGCACATCACATTTGGTGCGTGGTGCGCACTGCATATGCGCACAGCACACATGTGCAGCCAGCGAACCAGTAGTAAACCGGTTCAGATTTCACCACTGTTTTACAGCCCTCTCTAAGCAGTTTACAGAGTCAACCTATGGCCCCCAACCATCTGGGACTTCATTTTACCCACCTCGGAAGGATGGAAGGCTGAGTCAAACTGAGATCTGAACTGCTGAACTGCAGCTAGCAGTCAGCTGAAGTAGCCTGCAGTCCTGCACTCTAACCACTGCGCCACCTCAGTTTTTTTCTCTTGAAGAAAAGCAAGTCTCCTTTTCTTATTCCAGTTGTGCGAAATTTTTGAAAATGTAATGTCTGGGAACCTCTAAGCAGCCTTTTTGTTTCATCCAGCTCTCTGTTTTTAGGTTTGCTCCACAACTTCCGAAGCTGATCCCAGACTCCTTCTGACTCCAAGAAGCATCTCTCTGAAGGATTTGCTCAGGTTTGTAGGACTTGTCACCGACTTTTAAAAAAATATTTTAACGACCCCGTAATCCCTTGCAGCGGGGTGGAGTCAGGGCAACTGAATGGAGCTGAGGGTTTACTGGCCGGATGCCCTTCCTGTCGCCAATGCAGAGTTCGCAGCTGATATTTACTCATTGTACCCAGAGAGGGAAATATCTGCCTCTACCTAGGATCAAACTCCCAGCCGCCTGACTGTGAGGCGAGAACTCCACCTCTAGGCCACTGCACCACTCACTTGTCACCGACAATCCATATAGCAAAATAAATATTATTTCCTTGCCCAAAAATTTGCAGCGATACTCACCGCTGATCATTCCATCGCAGAGTTCTCGGATGCGTTCTTCACTAGCTTCTTTTCCCTAAAAATAAAGCGAAAGAGAAAGGTCCAGTCATGTTTGATTCTAGGGGGCGCTGCTCATCTCCTAGCGGAGGGAGCCAGCATGGTCCAAAGACAGTTCTGTGGTGATGTGACCAGCATATGTCAAGGCACACGGAACGCTGTTGCCTTCCCACCGAAGTGGTACCGATTTATCTTCTCACATGCTTTCGAACTGCTAGGTGGGCAGGAGCTGGAGCAAATAAAGGGAACTCACTCTACCCTGCAGCACTCGGGTCTCAAACTCCGGCTGTCAGCTTTCCAGCAGGCAAGCTCAGCATCTTTAACCGCTGAGCCATTGCACCCCATCCCTAATATTATGCAATTATATTTTGAAATCCTTCGTAAGAGTTGTGGTCTCATCGTGAACATTTACTGCATCCTCCCCTAACTTGGTCTGCACCAGAGATTTTTATGACTTTTAATCCCAGAGTTGCAATTTATCTTCCAACGTCATGACACCTCACTACGGCGCTCCCTAAGCAGTGGTGGGATTCGGCCGGTTTAGGCTGGTTCGGGTGAACTGGTAGTTAAATTGCTGTCTGGCTCCGCCCCTCCCCACCTCTTCCAGGAGTCCCTACGTGCCCCATTTTGGCTCCCAGGTAAGTGCAGCTAGGCCTACTAGGTCCAAAATGGTTGCAGGGGTGCATTGCACTACCCCATGGCCCATTTTTGCTCCCAGGGGGTTAGAGGAGGCTGAGTGCTGCTTGTAACACCCCCTGGCCACTCCCACCATGGCCACGCCCACCCAGCCGGTCATTAGGGCAGAGAACCAGTTGTTAATGTCAGCACGTCAAGATGCATTTATCCTAGTGCTGACATAAGAAGGAGAACGCAGGCGTCTGCACCGGGACGGTTGCCTTTCACCTACTTATTTCCTCTGGAGATAATGTCCCCTAGGAGATGGATGGGAGGGGGGAAATTCTTTGAATTGGAGCAGTAGATTAGGGGTGAATGATTGGGAATATGGCCAATGAATGCAGAGGAGTGGGGGAAGGAAGAGGAGGGGTTTGGGGGCAGCACATCAGTGCTGGCTGCAACGAGTCGGTGTAAAAAGTGCTGTGCTTAATAAAATGGAAATTTGTTTTATAAAAGACTTCGTTTGCGATGCAATTTATCTGAAGACAGCCTGAAAACCTGACAGTTAAATTATTTGAATCCCACCACTGTCCCTAAGTAGCTCTGCACCAGTCACAAACTTTCACTAATTTCGAGACCGAAAGGTTTTATAGGTAGTCCTTGACTTACCATTTGACATCTGTGGTGAGAAAGGTCGTAAAATGGGGCAAAACTCATTTAACAAATGTTTCACTTAACCACAGAAATTTTGGGCTCAATTGTGGTCATTAGTCGAGGACTATCTGTAATAGGAATAGCTCAGGGGTGGGTTCTACTTACCTTTACTACCGGTTTGCAATGGGGCTGCGTGCGTGCACTCTTCTGCGTAAGCGCAGAAGCTTCTGAGCATGCGCAGAAGCGTTTTCACGATGTCAGGGTCAGTGGGCGGGGCCACCCGGCGGTTTTGCTACCGGTTCTATAGAATCGGTGCGAACCGGGGGCAACCCACCACTGGAATAGCTCTTAGAGCACAGTGAAAATGGAGTAGGGAAAAAAAAGGGGTAGACAATGATCAACAAACAATCGCACAAGGTTTTTGTCCAGAACCTCTTACCGGAGGGCCTGGTTTTCCCACAATCCCAGGGATTCCTTGCTCTCCTTGTAAACCCATTTTGCCAGGATGGCCTGGAACTCCTGGGAGTCCAGCAGTTCCATTGGGGCCATGGACTCCTTTGTGGCCAGGCTCTCCTCTTTCTCCTGCCTGCAAAAGAAGAATGAAGAACATCCCAAATGGAGAAGCGGTGACTGTTCTGATCTAGGCTTCCTTAGAAAGTATAGAGCACAATCTTAGTCCCGGCAAACCTCTTTTATTCATACAGCTGTGGATTATTGTCATTCCCAGTCTGAAAGGCTTCTCAAACAGTCTTTCAGGGGAGTGTTTGCAAACACCCACCTTATCTCCCTTGGAATGCTGCCAGAGAACTAATTGCCACACGCAAGGAAGGCCAAACTTGGCACAGAGTCAAACAGAGCTTTTCCAGAGCTTTTACCGACCAGATGAACTAATTGCTTCCTGCAAAAGCTCACGTCCTGTTCGCTCCTCTTTTATGTCTTATGAGAGGGGCCAATCATCTCCAAGCCTTACTCCCAAGTCGACCCTGTTTTCTTAATTATTCCTGTCTTTGGGCAGCTCTGTGCAAGCGCACAATGGGAACAGGCTCCTGCTGTTCTTCTGCCTCGCTGATGTCAGACTCTGGAGACTCCAGAGGCAGCAAAGAACTTCCAGATGGCCTTGGCCCCCTCTCTGCCTCCGACTCAGAGCCATCATCCGAGCCTTCCCCAGACTCCAGGACTGGCCCACGTTCTTCCCCAACCTCCTCACTGTCCGAATCTGCTGCCAGCTCTGCTGGCCACTGGCGGGCCACAGCAGCGGCCACTAAACTGGGCCTAAAAATACATGAGGGATACAGCTGCCTTGCAGAAGCTCTAATCATGGTCTGGATGTGTGACTGGCTGGAAACCATCATGGGCACCATCTAGGCAGAGGATGATGGGTTAAAAACTGGCCCAAAGTTACCCAGTCGCCTTTCATGCCCAAGGTGGGACTAGAACTCAATGTCTCCTGGCTTCTAAACAGCACCTTATCCACAAGACCAAACTGGCTCAATCAATCAATGAGAATAGAATTGGAAGGGACCTTGGAGGTCTTCTAGTCCAATCACTCCTCAAGCAGGACACCCTATAGCAGGGATGTCAAACTCGATTTCATTGAGGGCCGCATCAGGGCTGTGTTTGATCTCGGGGGACAAGGAGGGCCAGGGCGGGAGTGACCAGCTTGATGTCACTTGTGTCAGGGGCACCTGTGGGGGCATGCACGGCCCGCCCAAGCTCTGTTTTTGCTGGCAGATGCACCGCGGGCCGGTCCTTCACTGTTTCCAGGACAGCCCCATGGGCCAGTTCTAAACATCCCTGTGGGCTGAATCTGGCCTGCGGGCCTTGAGTTTGACACCCTATACCATGTCAGATAGCCTGTGAAGCTGGCACTGGAGTCAGAGAGTGAGGAGGCTGGAGAAGATGTGGTGCCAGAGGCAGGGATTCAGCCAGGGCTTTCAGAACCTCCAGAAGCTCCCTTAAGTGAAGAGGACGAAGAGGAGGAGACTCTTCTCAATGTACGGGCGTGCAGAGCTGCCAAAAGGCAGGAGTGGCTCCTCAGGAGGAGGTCTCCTCGAGAGTAAAGCTTGGGGTTAATTGGCCACTCAGCCTATTTAAGGAGGAACGCTGACTGAAGCAATTTGCAGGGAACAACTTCGTTCACATACCTTCGTGTCTTGTCTTGCTTATCTTATCAGCTTCCTGCAAATTGCTTCTGGGCATTCTGCCAACCACAGTAAGCTTTCAGTATTATTCTTTGAATTCTTGGCTGCTGTTAATTAACAGCCGTTGTAAAAAAACTAGTTTATTTAGTAAACTAAGGTTTGAATGGACTTTGTGTGTGCTGCGTTCTTTGGGGTCCGTAGCTGGGGCAGAACAATAGGTGGCTGTACAATCTCTTCTTAAAAATCTCCAGTGATGAAGCACCTATGATGTCTGAAGGCAAGCTGTTCCACTGGTTCATTGTCCTCACTGTTAGGAAGTTTCTCCTTAATTCCTAGGTTGCTTGTCTCCTTGATTAGTTTCCATCCATTGTTTCTTGTCCTGCCCTTCTGGTGCTTTGGAAAATAAGTGGATCTCCTCCTCTTTTTGTGGCAACCTCTCAAATACTGGAATTCTGCTATCATGTCACCTCTAGTCCTTCTTCTCTTTAGGCTGGCCCAATTTCTGCAACCGTTCTTCATATGTTTTTGTCTCCACACCCTGAATCATCCTAGTTGCTCTTCTTAGTTGCACTTTTTCCAAAGCCTCAGCATCTATTTTGTAATGGGGTAACCAAAACTAGATGCAGTATTCCAGGTGTGCTCTCTCTCCTGGAACTACCCCTCCTCTTTTCCTCGGTCTGCCACAACATGCAAATAGCCTTTGCTTAAAGCATTGGCTGCTATATTGTTGGCCTTCTGTTTTGCACTACTTGTGGGGACTTTTAAGAGAAATATAGGAATGGTGGCCAAGCGGTCAGGAAGCCTTTTGTAGATGACACTCACTTTCCTTTCCATAGCTTCCTCTGACAGCGACCTTCAGATTTTTTAAAAAATAAAATCCACCAGGCAAATGACTACAAATCCATATAATGAAGAACACCAGAGGTGATGGGTTTTTTTTTTTCCCTCTGGAAAGTATAGGATACTCACTTCCCCTTTCTGTCCAGGAGATCCAAAGGGGCCCTAGAAAAGAAGAAAGAAATTGAAATAAAGTTATTTGTTTCAATCCCATGCAGGAAACCGAAATGAAACTGAAGAACTTGGATTGCTTTTCATTGCAGCTCAGAGATACGCCATCCAAATGTATCATCTGACAACTTACTCGGGGATGAAATAGAATTAAAAGAATGCTAGAGTTGGAAGGACCGGGGTGGGTTCTAAATATTTTTACTACCGGTTCTGTGGGAGTGGCTTATTTTGTGGGTGTGGCTTGGAGGGCATGTGACTAGGTGGGCGTGGCTAGCTGGTCAGAGTCATTTCTGGAAGGTCCTTGCATTTACGACCAGTCCTCGCACTTACGACCTGACTCATTTGTTTGCTTTTAACACTGATCAGCTGTAGGGCGGCCCTTTGAAGCCCCGCGGCAAGAGTTTAAACAGTTTTTTCCCCTCTAGTCATCAGCTGGGACTCAGGAGGCAGCAATAGATTGGGGGTGGGGCCAAATAAAAGGTAAGAATAACGTACGTGGGTGGGGGGGTCGGAGGGCGGGGGGGGGAGAACCGGTTCAGTGACGTCATATCGTCACCGCTACCGACTCGGCCAAACCGGACCAAACCGGGAGGAACCCACCACTGGGAAGGACCATAAGTTTCAACCTTTGTATGGTGTGGGAATACAGTGCATTTCCATCACTGTGGGTGAATAAGACTGGGGTCTTTCCTAGACTAACCCTCATCATGCTGATTCAGTTCTGTATCATATCTTCAGTTCTGAGGTCCTTCTCCAGAGGCTTACAGATGTGTTGAGGAGTTGGTTAAAAATAAAATTAAAAAGATTCCAGAACCAGTGAATCAGCAGGCAAAGCTCTAGTGCAGTGTTTCTCAACCTTGACAGCTTTAAGATGTGTGGACTTCAACTCCCAGAATTCCTCAGCCAGGCTTTCATGCTTAAGGCGGGACTAGGACTCACTGTCTCCTGGTGATTGGCCCAAAGTCACCCAGCTGCTTTGATGCCCAAGGTGGGACTAGAACTCACTATCTCCTGGTGATTGGCCCAAAGTCACCCAGCCAGTTTTCATTACATACCAGTTCTCCTTTACTTCCTGGAAGTCCATCTGTCCCAGCAATGCCCTGCAGATGAAAATAGAAAGAATACATTTATCAAAAAAGAAAACAAGATTTTAGAGTCACTACGGTTGTTTGGCTAATGATTGATGTTAATTCTCTTCTGAATCAACATCTGGTAGTAACCTGGATATGCTGTGCAATTTTCTTGGCAGCATTAGGTCTCCCTTCAGATTCTGAGATGTTCTTCTCAACTCACTAGTCCTCTCAACTCACTAATCCTACATTCCTGGGATTTCCTAGTGGGTTTCCCACCCTATATTAATCCCAAGCCTGCTTAGCTTTGTAGAAAATTAGCACCCACCCCTCTCCTAAAAGAATGAAATATTTTGAGAAATATTAAAAAGGCAGAATATTATATTTCCCTGGATGAGAAATGGAGAAACATGTTTTTTAGAGGGAGAAAGCAGCCCTCACCTTTCTTAATAGCCCTCAGAAGATGCCAGCACTTAAGAGACAAAGAGCTTATTGAGATCTAGGTAGCTCTATTCACAGGCAAAAATTCCCTGCAGCAAGGTCTGAACAAAGGTAGGGTTAGCCCTCAGCCACAATAGGGATTGTCCAACAAGCCCCTTCATTGAATCAGCAGACCAAACGTCAACCAAACTTAACTCAGACAAACTCCTAGGATTTGTACATGGCCCCATGGGAGTCTGAGAACAGCCAATAGAATACATGTTCTTGCACAGGAACAGGAAGCTCAAGTGCAAAGCCCAAGAGAAGGTATAAATACCTCCCCACTCTCAACTCCATTTTGTCAGCTGCACCAGAACCACAAGTGGCCGGTGGTTCTGCTTCATCAATAAATGGGCCCTCTTTCCAATCAGCCTCCAGCCTCCATTTTGTCTCCAGTGCCTTTCTCCCGGCTTGGAACTGAACCTGATGGATATTTCTTCCAACAGCATCAAATCCAGATCAGATCAGTCAAATGCTGTCATCTACTGAAAACATTTTTCTCGAGCAGTAACAATATTATTCACAATGATAGAAATAGACTGACAGTGGCAAAAGGAAGCATAGGTAGTGCCAATAATCAAAGGTACTTTGGGTGTAAATTTTTTACTACTGGTTCTGTGGGCGTGGCTTATTTGTGGGCGTGGCTTGATGGTCATGTGACAATTCTTTAGGATTTAGCAGAGGTGCTGGTCTACCAGGCTTTTAACTGCTTGCAGAGCTGTACTGGTCTACTCATTCGTTTTTGGAGGCATCGGTCTACCACCACACTGCCTTTTAACACTGATCAGCTGTAGGGCGGCCCTTTGAAGCCCCGCGGCAAGAGTTTAAACAGTTTTTTTCTTTCTAGCCGATCAGCTGGGACTCAGGAGGCAGCAATAGATTGGGGGTGGGGCCAAATAAAAGGTAAGAATAACACCAGGGGGGAGGGCGGGAGGGCCCAGCTCCTTGATTATTATTATTATGAACCAGATCCCGAACAAACAGAACCGGTTCGGTGACGTCATATCATCATATACCACTGTGTAATCCACCAACATCTGCAGCCACACTTAAAACAACATTGACATCGACAAATTCACCATCAGTCAGTTGCAAAAGGCAGCTTTACTTGGAACAGCTGAAATCCTGCGATGATACTTCTAACACCATAAAACATCCACATCTGCCCATGGCCAGTTCCTTGGGAAGGACTCAATAAGTGGACAAAAATGACATATCCAGTCTGAACATTTGGCTGACGGTGTGACAAACCCTGATTATATTAATAGTCTTCTATAAATTGGCATTATTTTAGAGCATCTCGAATTCACGATCAACTCTTTTAGGTCGAAATTATTAGTACAAACTGGGATTGTCCAAGACTTAAATGAAATTATCCAGTCTTTGAGAGCACAGCCAAACTCTGAACTCAAATGTTTATGGAGATTCTCACTCATTCAGGTAGGTCATGGTTGTCCCAAAGGTGCTTTTTCAAAAAGAAACTGGAAAATCTTGTATTTTTTTCCCCCTTGAAAACGTTTTGCTTCTCATCCAAGATGCTGTTTCAGTTCTCATCCAAGAAGCTTTTTGGATGAGAAGTGAAATGTTTTCAAAGGAAAAAAAAAATACAACGAAGTCCAGTTGCCTTTTGGAAAAATCACCTTTGGATTCCATAGACTAGCACTGATGATGTTATCTAGTTGGGTAATGAAATGTCTGCAAGAAAACAAGCAAGTTCAGAGAACACCAAGGACCCTTTATGTCAACCCAATGTCAACTCGCAAAGTATCCCTGGCCTGGTCTCAAGTTGCCATAGGCAAGGGGGATGGGAAACCAATGAAGCACCACGGCAGCCAAAAACAGAAGCACATTCCAGACATATCTCTCTCAAGGCTGTCTCCCAGAGTTACCCACAGCGGCCGGAGAGGAGTGAGCTCTACAACCCATGAAATTGCTCCATTGGCGAATGTGATTGATGACACACCTGGGGGAAGGGGGGAAACAGGGTCATGATTGGGGCGTCAAAGTTTTGAGCTCTAGGAAGTGACTTTAATTCAAGGTTCATTCAAGGGATGAAATCTACTTACCTTCCCAACTGGTTTGGAAGTGCACATGCCGCGCGTGTGCATCAGCTTTGCTCGTGAGCACACACGCATCGTGTGCACGCATGGATCCTCTGCGCATGTGCAAACCCTTCTGCACATGCGCAGAGGGTAAAAAACAGGTTACTTCCTGGTTAAAACCAGGAAGTAACAACGACCGGGTGGGTGGGAGGAGCCTTGCGCCACCATCGCTACCGGTTCTCCGAACCACCAGCTGCCATCACTATAGGTTCGGCCGGATCGGTCCAAACCGGGAGCATTTCACCCCTGGGTTAAACCTTCAACGAAGACGATTTTTTAAAATGGGATGCTTCTCAACAATTTTATGAGTTACACCTATTTGCTGCTCTTGGTTAGAAGTAAACTTTCTCGTTTAAACCAGAAGAGGGCTTCCTTGTTCAAGTATGTGGAAAATTACTGCTAAGGACGGGAATCAAATGTGCTCAATTTGTATTATAACAATTCTACACAATTCACACTTTCAGACATTTATGGAGCAGGCAGCCACGTGTGGTTCTAAATCTGGTTTGCGAATGAGTATATAAAAACATATGGTATCCATAAATGTGTTAAGGAAAAAGTATGCAAAAATATGACTGTCACATTAAACTACCTCGAACTTAAGAAATAAGTTCTCAAAACTTAAGTTGTAGCTGTAGTTGAGGTGGTCCTCAACTTACAACTCCAATTGGGATCAGAATTTCCCTTGACAATTTTTAAGGGATTCGCACGCGATTTTACTACCTTTTTTTGGCCATAGTCGTTAAGTGAATCACTGCAGTTATTAAGTGAATCATGCAGTCGTTAAATGAATCTGGTTTCTCCCATTGACTTTGCTGGTCAGAAGCCAGCTAGGACGATTGCGAAGGGCAATCACATGACCCAGGGATGTTGCAACATGCTGGTTGCCAAGCGTTTGAATTTTGATCATGTGACCTTGGAGATGCAACAATAGTCATAAGTACAAGGCCCCGGTCCTCGGTGACTTTTTTCAGCGCCGTTGTAACTCTGAACGGTCACTAAACAAATAGTTGTAAGTCAAAGACTACCTCTACATTTTGTTAAAAGCCTATGACATTAAAATAGAATTACAGCACATTACTAGAGAAAAGAAGGGCCAGGAGCAGAGGTGGTATTCAGCCGGTTCGGAGCGGTTCACCCGAACAGGTAGCGGAAATTGTGGATTCTATTTAGGCACATATTTTAGGCCGGGGGTTGTGGGTGCTTCATCACTGGAGGTTTTTAAGAAGAGACTGGACAGTCTGGGATCTCCTGCTTGAGTAGGGCTGAACTAGAAGACCTCCAAGGCCCCTTCCAGCTCTGTTTTTTTTTTTTTAATTTGATTTATATGCCGCCCTTCTCCGGAGACTCACGGCGGCTTACAATGCGCTAAGCAATAGCCTTCATTCTTTTGTATATTTATACAAAGTCAGCTTATTGCCCCCACAAACTGGGTCCTCAATTTACCTACCTTAGAAAGGATGGAAGGCTGAGTCAACCTTGAGCCTTGGAGAGATTCGAACCTGCACTAATTGCAGGCATCTGGTCTTAATAACCAGCTTAATAACAGGGTGCCTTAGACCACTGTACTACCAAGGCTCTTTCTGTTCTGATTCTGATTCTACCTTTGGGCTGTGGAAGAAAGATGGAGAGGCAGGAATTTGGACAAAACTCAACAGCACTTTTTTGTGCGGCTGTTGATAAAAAGAGGGTCGCCTATGTGATTGCCAACGTCCGATGATGGATATGGCACAAGAAGAAGAGAAAATTAATATGCTGCCATCTAGTGGTGGTCTGGATATTTGCACCCCAATTATTTTGTTTGTTTATTTAATTTTTATGCTGTCTTTCAATAGTAATAGTAATAGAATTTATATACTGCCCCATAGCACTTTACAGCACTCTCTGGGTGGTTTACAATGTAAGCATTACTTGCATCTTTCCCTCAACAATCTGGGTCCTCATCTTATCGACCTCAGAAGGACGGAAACCTTTAATTAATTTTGAATCCCGTCAGGATCGAACTCAACGCTATGGGCAGAGTTTGTCTGCAATACTGCAGTTTAACCACTGCGCCACCAGGGGCTCCTTCAACATATTTCACTATTGAAATAACTCTAGCAAATATGGCAGCTTGTTTAAAGGAAATGAGTTCAGGCTTCACTCCTGAAGTGATCTCACTCCTTGGTCAGATGGGCATGATTTGAACCTTTGACCAAAAGCAGCCTCTTCTTTCTGCAACACCAGCTCTGCCCCTTTCATACACGGGTGCAATGTTGCAACACACACCTACCAAACAGATGGAATTTGTGTTGCTTTGGGTGACTGCAGGAAATGCTACCGGTTCGCACTGGTTCGGGGGAACCGGTAATAGCGGCAGTGTGTGGTTTGGTGAACTGGTAGCGGTGGCAGCACGAGGCTCCACCCATCCACCTGGACGTCGTTACTTCCTGGTTTTAACCAGAAAGTAACCTGTTTTTGACCCTCTGCGCATGCGCAGAAGGCTTTGCGTATGCGCAGAGGGTGCAAAATTGCATGTGATGATGGCACACACACGAGCGCAGCAAACCAGTAGGGAAGGTAAGTAGATTTCACCCCTGGGTAACTGTAGTATTACACATGCGCCGTTAGGGGCATAAACGAATTTTTCGCACCGCAATCAAACCATAATGTGGTTTGCGTGGTTCGTTTATTGGATGAGCCCAGCCACTGAGATTTATTCTATAAACCGGGAATTAGACAAACCATGGTTTAATATGATTTATGCATCCAAAGAATTGAGATCTTTATCTTACCTGGTTACCTTTGGGTCCCGAAACCCCAGTAGGACCCTGGAAACAAATAAAGAAGAAGCATGAAAAAAAAGTGCCAAAAATAATTGACCAACAAGTTACTCAAGTTTCATGAACACAATATAAATAAGGACCTTTTGGACTAGGTAAGTCTATGTCCGAATGGGGTTTTTAAAAATTGTTTATTTATTTATTAAATTCGTTTGCCACCCCTCTCGCCATTCTAAAGTGAGTTAAAACCATCTCTTCTAACTAATTTTATTGCTTAATTTTAAGGCAGCACTTGGAGCACTTTTGCAATAGATCGTGTTTCTCACCCTTAGCGATTTGAAGCTATGTGTGGACTTCAACTCCCAGAATTCCCCCAGCCAGGGGAATTCTGGGAGTTGAAGTCCACACAGTTTAAAGTTACCAAGAGTGAGGAACACTGCAGGAAATGCATGGCACAGTTAAAAAGCTATAGGCCGCAAGCTCCATCCATTTAGTTTATTAGTTTAGTTTAGTTTATTTGATTTATATACCGCCCTACTCCCGAAGGACTCAGGGCAGTGAACAGCCACAAGATAAAAACACATAAATTTACAAACAGAATAAAACTGAATTAAACAATTTGACCGAAGACAGATTTAAAACACCCCAATAAAATTAAGAAGTTCATGTTCAATAAATTAAAAAGTTCATGTTCAATAAATTAAGAAGTTCATGTTCTAAAGGCAGTGGTGATAATCAGTCGGTTCGGTAGCGGCAACTGTGGGTGGGCCTGCCCCCCCCCACCCGCCCCGGTGCTATGCTGTCCTATTTAGCCACACTTTTGAAACCACATGCATGTGTGCAAGCCATGCATGTGAGCAAAGTGCATGCACGGAAAGCTGGGCGCATGCACGGAATGCGTCAGCAGCGAACCGGTGGTAAAAATGTGAAACCCACCTCCGTCTAAAGTGACATCACATGCAATGAATCCACACATCACAATGTGGGTGGAGCTTCCACCAAGCCCCGCCTTCTACCCAACAGATGTTTTGAAACAAACAGTCTTTTTAAAAAGACATTTCTTATTTTCTCTAACGGAGAAAGCAATAGTAATTATTTTTAAGAAGGTTTTTAAAAGGAGCTTGAAAAGCCATTTGTCCTGAATGGTATAGGACAGTGATGGCTAACCTTTTTGCCATCGCGTGCGAAAAGCGGGGGAGCGCGGGAAGGTTGTGCGCGTGTGTGCCCACACCCATAATTCTATGTGCCCCGCCCCCATGCGTGTGTGCGCGACCCCCCCCCCCCGTTTCCCTCGCTTTTGGCACGTGATGGCACGGTCGGCCGTGTAGGCCCATTTTTCGCCCTCCACAGGTTCCAGAGCTTTTCTAGGAGCCTGGGGAGGGTGAAAATGGCCTTCCCCATCTCCCCCGGAGGCCCTCTGGAGGCCAGAAACAGCCTGTTTGCTGACTTCCAGTGAGCCCAGAAGGCCTGAAAATCAGCTGGCCATTGTGTACATGTGCGCTGGAACTGAGCTCGCGTGCCCACTGATATGGCTCCACGTGCCACCTGTGGCACGCGTGCCATAGGTTCGCCATCATGGGTATAGGATCTCGTGCTTGAGCAGGGGGTTGGACTAGAAGACCTTCAAGGTCCCACCCAACCCTGTTATACTGTTGCTGATAATTTAATAACAGTAACATCTAACTGCAACTAACCAACAGTAACTTAATGACAGCAACAACTAACATTTATGCAGTAAAAAAAAATATGTCGCTTTGCAGTCCTCTTTCCTCAGTGGAAATATTTTAAATTGATTCCGTAACCTAGATCGGTGGTCCCTAAACTTTCCAACTTGGTGACCTGGTCTGGCATGCGGGGTGGTGGAGGTGTACATTCACGCACGCACAGCTCCATTTGTGCGCATGGAGGGGTGGGGGCTGCTCCATTCGTGCAAGTACAGCTTTGCACGGGAGCGCAAGCATCCTCTGCTCGCACGAGTGGAGCTTCATCCATGTGTGCTTTCCCATCTGTTGTAGCTTGTCGGCCGCCGGCCCCTCCAGCAGTCAAATCAGAGGAGGAGGAGGCGTGGGAGTCAGGGCCAGCAGCAAGGCAACCTGAGAGCACCGAGGGGGAAGAGGGAATGGAGCTGGCAGAGAGAGCGCCGAGAGGGAAGAGGGAATGGAGCTGGCAGAGATAGAGACGGGGCAAAGCCTGGGCCGTCCATCAGCCCTCAGATGGCGAGTCAACAGCCCCCAGGTCTGGAGGTGGCTGATGAGGAAGAGGAGAAACAGCTGGGTCTAGTGCCTGACGCCCAGATGCGCAGAAGGCAGAGGAGAGAAGAGCAGTGGAAATCTATGGGCCGGTCCTTGGGATGGAAGAGCCACTGCTGCTAGCGAAGCCCCATCCTAGTTCTGGGAATAAAAGGCAGGGGGTGGAGATGAATAGATGTGGCAGACAACTATTCATCTCCCTGCTGGACAAACTTGATAGCCTACGATGAGAAAGAGAGAGGGACTTTTTGCCGGGGCTGCTGGTGCTCCTAATAAAGGAAACGTTGATTGGTTACAAAGGGTTTGTCGTGTTTGGGGAGCTGGGTCAGAACAGCATCTCTCCTGCACCCCAGTTTTGCGGCCTGGAGGACTGGGGACCCCTGGCTTACATTACAGAGTTGATTGAATGAGCACATTAAATATTTTTTTTAATTAATTAATTTATTTATTTATTTTTATTTTTATATGCCGCCCTTCTCCGGAGACTCAGGGTGGCTTACAGTGCGTTAAGCAATAGCCTTCATACTTTTGTATATTTTATACAAAGTCAGCTTATTGCCCCCACAAACTGGGTCCTCATTTTACCCACCTTAGAAAGGATGGAAGGCCGAGTCGACCTTGAGCCTGGTGGGAATTGAACTCGCAGTAATTGCAGGCAGCTGGATGTTAAATGCTGCCTTAGTATTAGCCTCCTACGCCACTCAGGCTCCTTAAATATTGCAGCCCTACCCAAAAGAATTCTGCATTCATCGAAGTAACATTCATCAGAGCCTCATTGTATCATTCGTTCACTTTTGCAGAGGATTTACCTGCTCACCGGATTCACCCCGTAGCCCAGTGGCACCAGGTCGGCCCAGTTCCCCACTCGGTCCTGCACGACCCTGGAAAGTTAAACGAAAAGAGAGAAATAAGAGAAAAAGCTGAAAAAAGGGATATTTGAATCAAACTGCCTAGTTATTCAAAATCAACAACATTTCAGAGGGTGGCTTAAAACAGTCTGAAAAGAAAAGAAAAAAAAACACCCCATCTTAGCCAGCTTTGAATTAAAAAGTTGCTGATTTGCCACCTGGCAAATCTCTATGTTGTAGATCCCCATGGGTCATTTTAGTTTTCGATCTCTCCAGCCCCATTTAGTTTCCCACAACCTGCCTTATTTACTACTTTCATTTATACCTGTTTTTCTTCAAATTTAGCCACTTTAAGACGTTTGGACTTCAATTCCCAGAATTCCTCAGCCACAATGGAAAGAGTGTTGGGAAGATTAAAGAGCAGACTGGACAATTGGATATATTCTACTTCAGTGTTACTCGCCCTCAGCAACTTTAAGACGTGTGGGCTTCAATTCCCAGAATTCTCCAGCCAGCCATGCTTGGCTGGGGAATTCTGGGAGTTGAAGTCCACACGTCTTAAAAGTCGCTTACTTGATTTGTTGACATCATGAAATCCTTGGTAATGCCCCTACAAGCAGGTTACAGATACAAATTGCAGCCACTCACCCAGCCTGGGAACAATTGCCCTTTCCATCCCAAAATTGTCTTCTGAATTTGACTTACCTGGAAACCTCTTACACCTGCTGCTCCCATAGGTCCTTGTAGACCAGGTTGTCCCTGCAGAAAAAAAAAAAAGAAGAAATGGGTCAATGAAGGAAGACAGTAACCATCTTCAGGAACAACAATTCCAGGGTGACCATATTTTAAGTAAGAAAAAAAAGGACATTACAGGTAAGTCCTCAACTTACAACCATTTAATTAGTGACCATACAACGACACTGAAAAAAGTGACTTACAACTAGTTCTCGCACTTGATGACTTCTGCAGCATCCCCATGGTCACATGATCAAAATTCAGATTCTTGGTAATTGACTCATGTTTATTGTTAGATATTGACAAGGAAGTTTTCCCTCTGGTCCACTGTTTAGGCGGGAAGAATGCTTAAATGTGATTGGCTGAGCTCCCAGACAGCCCTCTATATAAAGGCTGGCTGTTACAGGGACTAGCTGCTGGATTGTAAATAGTTGTTGAATAAAGAGCTGTTGTCTGAAGCCTGTCTCCAGTTTCTTCAATCCACCTATATAACATTTATGACAGTTGCAGGGCGTCCCGGGATCTTGTGATCCCCTTTGGGGACATTCCCCAAAGGTTATCCCCAAGCATAATCAATGGGGAAGCCAGATTCATTTAACAACCGTGTGACTAGCAGCTTAACAGCTGCAGTGATTCACTTAACAACCGTGGCAAGAAAGATCATAAACTGGGACAAACACCGATGGTCTTGATAAAACGTAGTCCTTGGGCAGAAAGAAGATTATCCAGTTCTGGACTACTGTCAGTTCTATGAGATAGACCAGGCCCAGAAATCAAACCCAGAGGAAGGCTGAAATTATTTTATTGGTATTGAATAGGACCGTGTTGGCGAACCTATGGCACGCGTGCCGGAAGTGGCACGCAGAGCCATTTCACCTGGCATGCGAGGCGTTGCCCATTCCTCTTCCGGGTTTCTGGCACATGCATGTGCATCAGCCAGCTAGTCTTCTGGTTACTGGTGCGCATGCGTGCGCGACGATCAGCTGACCTTCACGTGTGCGGCAGTGTCAGAAACCCAAAGATCAGCCAGCCAGCTGATTGTCGCACACGCATGCGTGCCAGTAAACAGAAGACTAGCTGGCCGGTGTATATGTATGCCCCAGGACATCCACTCCCTTGCCAGCCAGGAGCACTCTCTCAGTCGCTCCCCTGCACCTGCTCGCCTGCCTGCCTACCTTGTCATCGACACCGCGAGGAAAGGCCCTTGAAGCTGCACTGCCTGGTATCCACATGGGCTGCCGCAGGGAGGAAGAGAAGTCCCGGCCAGCCAGTCCTTGCCGCCGCCATCCCCTCACCCCTGGCAACGGGGGCTCCCTTACTGCCGCTTCCCCGGCAGCAGCAGGAATAGTGGCCTGGGGCTTCCCTCCCTCCCCGCCGGAGGTTTGGGGCCGCTCGGGCAGGGAGACAGGGAAACCCCGGCCTAGCCGGCAGTTCTGTTCCTTTTCCTCTTCTGGGTTCTGGTGTGCCTATTCAATAGGAGGTCTCCAAACTTGGCAACTGTTAAGGCTGACCCGTAATGCACCTCTACTCGCAACTTGACAAGGAGAAACTAAGGGAGGGGCGAGGGGAATCCTTGGAATGTATTAGGAGCTGGGAGGGAGGTGAGGAATTTACGTGAGCCGTTGGCAGCCTGAGAAAATCCTGACCCTTCAAGGCCGCAGGATGGGAACCTTCCAAAGGCACAGACTTAAATAAAGTAAAATAAAATAAAAAGAATGTGTTGCATTGGTGGACAATGGACAATGAGTGGCCCAAATGGGGGAAAGGAGAAATTAACAATGCTGGTTTTCGTGCAAAAACCTCAGAGCTAGCTTTGCTTCTTCTGTCCTTGTATGGATCTATTAGTAAAGTTATATATACCCTTGATAAAATAATGTCCCAGGAGTTTTTGCTGCAAAAGGCCAACGGTTGAGAATAATTTTAAGACTTGTGGACTTCAACTCCCAAAATTCCCCAGCCAACATGAGAATTCTGAGAGTTGAAGTCCATAAGTCTTAAAGTTCCCAAGCTTGAAGAGCCCTGGGTTAAGATAATAGAATCTTGCAAATCTGACTGTGTTTATACCTTCTCCTCCTTATATTTCATTGAATTAGGCAGGTTGAAATGTGTTTGAATATTAGTAGCTCAAGTTGGTTGCTAGGCTGCTGGTTTGAGCTCTGAGCTTGGCAATTTGGTTGCAAACGTTTCGTCACCATTCGAGGAGACATCGCCAGTGCGTTTTGAGTTGTCAACTCAACTCAAAGTGCACTGACAATGTCTCCTCGAATGGTGACGAAACGTTTGCAACTAAATTGCCAAGCTCAGAGCTCAACTCAAAACGCACTGGCGATGTCTCCTCGAATGGTGACGAAACATTTGCAACCAAATTGCCAAGCTCGGAGCTCAAACCAACAGCCTAATTAAGGAGGTGTCAGAATTGCTCCCATATGTTATACTTAAAAATTCTTTCATCCCTTGTTGTCTTGGCAACAGAGCTTGCATATCACTGTCAAGGCCATCTTCCTTAGTCTATAGGCTCTAAACATCTTGGAGCAGAAATCTAACTTTTTTTAATGATCACTGGGCTCACAGATACAGCTTCCAGAATTCTGGTTCAGTTTTTTTGAGTGCCATAATGGTGAGTTTGGGTCTTATAAATGGAATGATTATAGAGTAGTTACTTACAGGAGATCCTCTTGGGCCAGCTTCACCTCTCTCACCAGGGACACCTTGATTTCCCTAGAAAGACAAATGCAAAATTGCTGATTTCCATGAGTCTAACCCAGGATAATCCAAATGTAACTTGTGATATGATGACAGCTTAAATGCCTCATTAGAGATAGAGAGAGAAAAATATTGAACAAATGTTGGGGAGATACTTACAGGTACACCTGGTTCTCCTGAAGGACCAGACTCTCCCATTTCTCCAGGGCTTCCCTTTGGGGGGAAAAAAGGAAAGAAAACAGAATGAATGAATGAATGAATGAATGAATGAATGAATGAATTGAAAAAAAATAAAAAATGAAGGAAGGAAAATGAATGAATGAATCGAAGGAAAATGAATGCATGCATGAATGAATGAATTGAAGGAAACTGAATGAATGGATGGAAAATGAAAAAGGAAGGAAGGAAAAGGAAGGAAGGAATTGAAGGAAAATGAAAAATGAATGAAAATTAATTAATGAAGGAAGGAAGGAAGGAAAATTAATTAATTAATTAATTAATTAAAGGAAAATGAAAAATGAAGGAAGGAAGGAAGGAAGGAAGGAAGGAAGGAAGGAAGGAAGGAAGGAAGGAATTGAAGGAAAATATCTGCATGAATGAATTGATGGTTATTTTAAGATTTTATTTAGATTCATTTTTAAACTAGAGATTATTTTTTATAATTTTACTTTATAATAATGAATGAGTATTTTTGAATAAATAGATTTATTTAAGATTGTAGAAATATTATGTATGTTGTTAAGCTTATATATTGGCTATGTTATGTTTAATCTCTTACAGTAAATTTTATATGATTATAAATTTGTATCTGCACTGAGAAAAGTTGGAAGTCTTTCTTTTTTAATTTTTTTTTGGTTTATCTTGGCCAATAAAGAATTCTATTCTATTCTTCTTTTTTCAGATCTTTTTTAGAATCTTTTTTCAGATTCTAACCCTTTTGGTTCCCTGCTTTCACCCTTTCCCAGTTATTTTGTATTTTATCTTGTTTTGAAATTTAACAAAGTTGTTTAAAATGGAAAAGGAGAAAGGAAAAATAACCCACGTGTCTCAAATTAGCTACTTTTTTTTCCCCATCTACCTCCAAGAGCTCAGGTGTGGTGGATACTCCAGCTAGACTGGAGGGCGGTGTTAAGAGGGGACTGAGTTTAGAATCCTTGCATTACAGAAAGCGGCCCAGGCCTGACCGCCTCTAGAACCCCTGAAGCCTTATCTAATTGTTCCCAAGGGAATGCAGTCAGTCTGCATTCTCTTGGGAACTAAATGGGGCTGGAGAGGGGGATGTCTTTTCAAAACATCCATGTATCTCTTGAATTGAAGAATGGGCAACCTCCAACCCCCGGGGCCATCTGTTGATTCCCTAAACCACTTTTAGATACTCCTCCCAAGCAAGTTTCAACCACAACCGCTGAAAATCTGTGCCATGGGTTCACATTATTTTGAAGCAGGGATTACAAAGAAACAGTAGCGTTAAATATTAGCGGGAAATGAATGGTAAAAAACCTGGGCACAAGCGAAGTTTCCCAGATGCAGCAATATTATGCAGCTCCTTCCCATGTGCAACACAGCCCACTGACTTGGCACTATTCTTAACACACTTACTGTACCCTTCACCATCTACAGAAGTTAAAAGTGGCCTCTGACTTAATTCAGCTCATGCCCTGGAGAATCAGATTATTCCAGGTCCAGTTCAAGGTGCTGGTTGTCACCTTTAAAGCCCCACATGGCCTGGGGCCAGATTATTTGAAGGACCATCTTTTCCCTGTCACATATACTGATTCCAACAGAGTGTAGATCAGGGGTGGGATTCAAAATTTTTAACAACCAGTTCTCTGCCCGGTTGCTGGGTGGGTATTGCCATGGTGGGCGTGGCCTACTTGGCCTCCTGCACCATGGTGGGGGGGGGAGGTTTCACCCTCCCCAAGCTCTTGAGGCTTTCCTTGAGCCTCTGGGAGGGCAAAAACGGGTTGTGGAGGCCCCCCAGAGGCTGGAAATGGGCCCGTTTCCGGACTTCCGGAACTTCCGGGAGGCCTGTTTTTCACCCTTCCCAGGCTGCAGAGGCTTTCCTCGAGCCTCCAGGAGGGCAAAAACAGCCTCCCCTGGACTTTGGAGGCCCTCCGGAGGCCAGAAACGGGCTCATTTCCAAACTTCTGGAACTTCTGGGAGGCCCATTTTTTGCCCTCCCAGAGCCTCCGCGCAGGCCCTGCACTTACCTGGCAACCAAAATAGGCTTCATGGAGATGCCTGGGAGGGGCGGAGTGGGGTGGGCGGGGCCAGCCAGTCCTTGCAACTATCAGTTCAGCGAACCTGATGTAAAATTAGCATCCGGTTCGCCCGAACCTGTCCGAACCGGCTGAATCCCACCCTTAGTGTAGATGCAGGGTATATTGTGCCACTCTTCCTCTTAAGGCGGTCCATCTAGCCACTAGATTCTAGTGGAACCAAGAAGAAGGACCTTCTCTGTGGTGGCTCCCTCCCTGTGGAACATCATTCCTGTGGACATGTTTGCCCCCCACTTTAGCGCTCTTTGTGTAGAATGTGAAGGATGTGTGTTTGTGTTTTATTTTTATAGTTATAATGTACACTGAAGATGGCACTTAATTTCGTTGTGCGAGGTGCAATAATAAACTAAACTAAAACTAAACAAGATCCTGAAGACATGATTCTACCAATGGGTATTGGGATCCCAGAGTGATATGTAGCCTATCAACAGGTTGGTTTGATTGTTGTCACCAGGGAGGTGGGAATTGAGCCTTGGTGGCGCAGCAGACTAAAGTGCTGTTAAGTAACACCAGCTGCCTGCAATTACTGCAAGTTCAAATCTCACCAGGCTCAAGGTTGACTAAAGCCTTCCATCCTTTCAAGGTAGGTAAAATGAGGACCCGGTTTGTGGGGGCAATAAGCTGACTTTGTATAAAAAAGAACACCGCTTGGGGGCCCCCGAAAGCCCTAATAAGCAGGTATATACAAAAGTATGAAGGCAATTGCTTAACGCATTGTAAGCCGCCCTGAGTCTCTGGAGAAGGGTGGCATATAAATCGAACCAATAAATAAACAAATAAATAAGTAAATTTGAGTTTTGCAATGGGGTTTTATTTCTGTAAACTACCCAGATTCACCGTGAGTGAATTGAACAGCTATGTAAATTTTGTTAATGTAATAATAATATAGCACGATTTACTTACAAGCTGGCCCTTTTCTCCTTTAGTGCCTGCACTCCCAGGTAGTCCCTGATAGGAGAAAAAGAGTCACTAATAATGAAAAACATAGTCCATAAATATATTTATGATGTCTTCTTCCCAAGACTGAATGTTCATAAAAGAATAGTTTGTGTACTCAGGGAACCATAAAAGTAAGCATCCAGACATGCACACAATAAACGCTAAAATAACTTCCACTTTTATGGGCTACCAAGCTCAACAATTTCATCAAGGATGATCTCTTCTTCCATCTCCTTTTAATGTCAGCCTTCCTTATCCCTCAAGTTCCTATATGTCTTTGGAGATTCTCAATTGTCCAGATCATGATTGTCCCAAAGCTGCTTTTCCAAAAGGCAACTGACTTTCTTGGGGGGTTTTTTGTCCTTGGTTTTTTCACTTCTGAATAGAATGGAATAACAAAGTTGGAAGGGACCTTGGAGGTCTTCTAGTCCAACCCCCTGCTTAGGCAGGAAACCCTGCACCATTTCAGACAAATAGTTATCCAGCATCTTCTTAAAAACTTCCAATGTTAGAGCATCCACAACGTCTGGAGGCAAGTTGTTCCACTGAATTGTTCTTAGTGTCAGGAAATTTCTCCTTAGTTCTAAGTTGCTCCTCTCCTTGATTAGTTTCCACCCATTGCTTCTTGTCCTGCCTTCAGGTGCTTTGGAGAATAGCTTGACTCCCTCTTCTTTGTGGCAGCCCCTGAGATATTTCAGAACACTGCTATTATGTCTCCCCTAGTCCTTATTTTCATTAAACTAGACATACCCAGTTGCTGCAACCATTCTTCCTATGTTTTAGCCTCCAGTCCCCTAGTCATCTTTGTTGCTCTTCTCTGCACTCTTTCTAGAACTGAAGAAGCTTCTTGGATGAGAAGTGAAACGTTTTAAAAAAAACAACAACCAAGAAATTCCAGTTGCCTTTTGGAAAAGCACATTTGGGACTCAAGTCCTCTAATTCCTCAACCAATATGTATTGTCGGGGAATGGTGGAAATCTAATATATTTGGTGGACACCTGGGAGTCTATCAAGGGTTGGACATTTCTTCTGAGATTCCTGCACAGCCCTTCCTACTCCAGCAGAAAGATGAGAGTAGAAATCAAAGAGATAAGAAAGTGGAAATGCTCTCGGAATATAATAGTATCATATCATATCATATCATATCATATCATATCATATCATATCATATCATAAGTTTATTTGTCAAGCATATATAAGATAACAGGTAAAAGTATAAACATAATTTAAATACATGAAAAGAGTAACTAAAAAGGATAATTAGGACAGAGACTGGAGCAGGGGTAGTAACAAATCTAAAATTTTAGTAACAAATCTAAAATTTGTTACTACCGGTTCTGTGGGCGTGGCTTGGTATGTGTGGGGTTAATGTGACTGGGTGGGCGTGGCCAACTTTTTTTTTTTTTTTTTTTACTTTTAAAAGCATTTTTTCTACAACCTTAAGAGGTTGCAGAAAAAAATGCTTTTAGAAGCCTCTGGCGTCTGGGCAACTCAGCTGGGATTGCCAGAGGCTTTTAAAAGCATTTTTTCCTACAACCTCTTTGGCCAAAGAGGTTGCAGAAAAAAATGCTTTTAGAAGTCTCTGAATGATCCCAGCTGAGCCCCGCGATCATCGGAGGCTTTTTTTTTTTTTTTACTTTTAAAAGCATTTTTTCAGCCGAAGAGGTTGTAGAAAAAATGCTTTTAAAAGTAAAAAAAACAGCTTCTGATGATCGCGCGGCTCAACTGGGCATGGGGGGGGGGCAGGGATTTTTGCTACCGGTTCTCCGAACCACCTGCCGCCATCGCTACCAGATCAGGCGATCTGGTCCGAACTGGGAGCACTTCACCCCTGGATGGTAGGCACGCTGGTGCACTTATGCACGCCCCTTACAGACTTCTTAGGAATGGGGTGAGGCCTACAGTAGACAGTTTAAGGTTAAAGTTTTGGGGGTTTGGGGAAGAAACTACAGAGTCAGGTAGTGCATTCCAGGAATTGAACACTCTGTGTTGCAATCATCTTGGCGGGCTTCCCATGAGAGGTCCAGATTAGAGAAGACACAGGGCAAGTGTTTCTTGGGATGAGAGACCAAAGCACACAGCCTCGCAATCTCTTTTATTAGTAATCAAAGTACAGCGTCATCAAAAGGCGTTATTATGGCTATACATCTCATATTACATACATGAAAAAAGGAAAGCATCCATATAGGTTTCACATTCCACAATCTTACAGTAAATCACATGGATTTCAGGAAAGCAAAAGTTAAGGAAAAACGAAACTCAATTCTCCCAGCATCTTCTTCTACTAGCTGAGAGGCCCATCTCTCCGTTATCAGAGATTACCTCAATCCTCAGGAATGTTCTACAAGGAGATATCTCTGCCTTGCAAACACAGCCTATGTTATGAACAAAGAGAGAACGAATAGGGCCCTTCAGTGATCATCCAGCTAAACCCGCTTTAAATAGTCAGATTATTTCGGTGCTAAGCTCCGTACACGTGTCCAACCAGCTAGACTGGTCTACACATATACTATGGCCACCTGATTCCCACACTCATATTTTCTGCAATCGAGTTTGGAGCTTGATACAAACCTTGAGTTTGTACCTATTATTTGCTCGTGTATTGTTGTGGTTGAAGCTGAAGTAGTCGTTGACAGGAAGGACATTGTGGCAGATAATTTTACGTACTATGCTTAGGTCAGACTGAAGTCGGCGTAGTTCTAAGTTGTCTAAGCCCAAAATTTGAAGTTTGGTGGCATAAGGTGTTTTATTGCGGTTAGAGGAATGGAGGACTCTTCTCGTAAAATATCTCTGGACTCTTTCGATTGTATTTATGTCCGATATGCAGTGCGGGTTCCAGACAGATGAGCTGTATTCAAGAATTGGTCTAGCAAATGTTTTGTATGCTCTAGTTAATAGTACAACATTACCAGAGAAGAAGCTACGCAAGATTAGGTTAACAACTCTTAATGCCTTTTTGGCAATGTTGTTACAGTGGGCAGTGTTACAGTATGTTGTAGGCTAGGGTTCCCTCTTCCTACAACTGGAAATCTAATCAAAAATAAAATGGGATGGGAATGAAAAAAGAAAATACACAGGCAATTGCCAGATTTTTAGGTCCCTGGAAATCAATAGAGCAGTGTTTCTCCCCCTTGGCAGCTTGAAGAGGTGTGGACTTCAACTCCCAGAATGCCTCAGCCAGCTGCAGAATTCTGGGAGTTGAAGTCTACACCTTTTCCAGCTGTCAAGGATAAGAAACACTGCAGTAGAGCAGGGGTCTCCAACCTTGGCAACTTTAAGAAATGTGGACTTCAACTCCCAGAATTCCTCAGCCAGCAAAGCTGGCTGAAGAATTCTGGGAGCTGAAGTTCACAAGTTTTAAAGTTGCCAAGGTTGGAGACCACTGCAGTAGAGGATACCAATATCTCTGCAGAATAGTTTTTTGACCTCTAAGAAGTCGGAGATGGATCAGGAGAAGGTGCAAATCGCCCTGATATCTCTTTGATCTAAATTTTTATGAAAGAAAACTTACAGGGAGTCCGTGAGGGCCTTTCTCGCCAGGAGCACCAGAACGACCGGCAGTGCCCTAAGAATGTAAAGAAATAATGATGTGAAATTTTCTGATGACTATTACAGACAATAATAAGAGATTGCTTTAATACGATGACAATCCATTCTCCTATTTTTATTAAACTTTCCTTATTCCCATCTCCTTCCTTCCTTCCTTCCTTCCTCCCTCCTGGACTTCTTGCTTTATTTCTTGCTTCCTGGATGAATTGCCTTGTTCCTTTGCTTCCTGGACTCATTGACTTAATCCCTTGCCCTGCTGGATTTCTTGCTTTGCAACCATTGTGCTCACAGCATTATGCCGGATTACTTGCAGCCAGAGGCTGCTGGAGGTTTGTGTCTGTGTGTGTTTGTGTGTGATTACTTTGCTCTGGGACTTGCCAGAAACGTGGGAGCGTTTGGGACAGTTGGAGCAGTTGAACTATCAGCTAACTGTATTGCCTCTGTGCCATGCCCCGAGTCATCACAAGGGCCACCTGTATTTGTATGATGTTTGAAACTGCTTGTAAACTAGAGAGCTACTTTGAAACTTGGAAATGTTGATGCTTGGGGTAAGGAAAATGCCTGAATGTTCCTGCCTCTAAGATTAGAAAAAAGGCAATGATTGGATTTCTGCTCTCTTTTACACAAAAAAACATTGTAATTGCACACGTAGGAAAGCCTTCTCAAATCCCTTATCGTTTGATTCCAAAACACAACATTTACAAGCTGCGGACGGCTGCTTGGGTTTTGTATACACATCAGCACAAACCAAATGGGAGTTTAACAAATGAAAAACGTAATGAAACGAAACGTTGAAAAATGAGAAAAATGCAAAACAGTTTTTTTTCCACCCCGCGTCGTTAATATCAGAGTAAAGTATTGCCAGCTCCGGTGAATTTTAAAGGTCTTTTTAGTAAAAGTTCTGTCAACAACAGTGCACATTACAAAAACATTTTATAAACAGGTTCTCAAACAACAGAATTCAATGCATTTTGTAAATAAATAGTCTTGTGCATCTATGGGCAAGTGAACATGTAAAATTGCAGTCTTATTTATTTTAAGATGCCCCCATTTTCAATTATCTGCTCTGACAGTTTGCATTCGTAGACAAGCATACAGGCATAGAGGTATAACCAACTCTTGGCTCAAGAATTAATGCTTGCACTTTAAGCTCACTTGGGAAAGTGATGTTACATCCACACATCCTTCATTTTATTTTTATCGTGAGTTTTAACCAAAGGATGGAGAGAAATGACTAAATCTAAGACGCAAACACAAAGTGGACGGATGGTTGGTTGGAACCAGTAATGATAAATGAGAACTGAGGGGTCCTTGATACTCTCTCTGAGCTTGGTTGTTTTCTTACAACGTTTCATTACCCAAATAGGTAACATCATCAGTGCAGGAGGAGGAGGGGGGGAGGAGGAGAGAGGATGGGAGGAGGAGGACTGGGGGATCCTTGATGCTCTCTGAGCTAATCAAAGAACTGAAAGAGCAAATCACTAGTATATAAACAAACTTTGCTCTGTTTTATATACTAGTGATTTGCTCTTTCAATTCTTTGATTAGCTCAAAGAGCATCAAGGATCCCCCAGTCCTCCTCCTCCTAGCCTCCTCCTCCCCTTCCTTCCTTCCTTTCCTCCCCTCCCCTCCTTTCCCTTCCCTTCCCTTGCCTGCCTGTCTGCCTGCCTTCCAATCTCACTCCCTTCTAGTCCTGATGATGTTACCTAGTTAGTGTTGTGGCCCGTATGTGGCCTGTGCAGCTAGTAGCTGATTCAGACAGCGAGGAGGCTGGTGTGGTGCTGCGCCAGCAGCCTGTGCAGTTGGCACTCAAGTCGGACAATGAGGAGGCTGGAGAAGTTGTGGTGCCAGAGGCGGGGATTGAGCCAGGGCCTTCAGAACCTCCAGAAGCTCCCTTAAGTGAAGAGGAAGAAGAGGAGGAGCCTCTTCTCGATGCACGGGTGCACAGAGCTGCCAAAAGGCAGGAGTGGCTCCTCAGGAGGAGGTCTCCTTGAGAGTAAGGCTTGGGGCTAATTGGCCACTCCCTTAGCCTATTTAAGGAGGAACGCCGACTGAAGCAATTTGCAGGGAACAACTTCGTTCACATAGCTTCATGCTTATCTTGCTTATCTTATCAGCTTCCTGCAAATTGCTTCTGGGCATTCTGCCAACCACAGTAAGCTTTCAGTATTATTCTTTGAATTCTTGGCAGCTGTTAATGCAGTTAATTAACAGCCGTTGTTGTAAAAAAACTGGTTTATTTAGTAAACTAAGGTTTGAACGGACTTTGTGTGTGCTGCGTTCTTTGGGTTCCGTAGCTGGGGCAAAACAGTTAGGTAACGAAACGTATATCAGAATAATGGAGTTGGAAGGGACCTTGGAGATCTTCTAGTCCAACCCCTTGCTCAAGCAGGAAACTCTAGTCTATACCGTTTCAGGCAAAAGGGTTGTCCAAAATCAACCAGGCTCAGAGAGGACCCCTCATATCAATCCTGACCTACAAATATTCTCCTTTATAAGTAAGAACTTGAAGATTTTTAAATAGGACTACAAACCTTCTCACCATCAAGTCCAGGTGCTCCGTCTCTTCCATTTTTTCCAGGTAGGCCCTGAAACAGCAAAGCAGGATGAATAGGCAGAAAGAACGATTTATGGATGGAACACATGGGTTTATTATTTATTTTTTTAAATGCAATTGAATAAAATTTACTTCTTATTATAAAAAAGATGCTGAGACGTCGGAAAGTGTGCAGAGAAGAGCAACGAAGACAATCAAAATTCTGGAGGCTAAGCTGTATGACAAACAGCTAAGGGAAGCAACAGATCCCATTGCTTGGATCCAGACATATGTTGCTAGTCCTCAGATTATGATCACAGTTGAGCCCAAAATTTGTGTTGCTAAGCAAGACAGTTGTTAACCAGGTTTTACCCCGTTTTACGACTTTTCTTGCCGTTGAATCACTGCCGTTGTTACATTGGTAACACTTCAAATTCAGAGGGCCTGGTGGCTCAACAGACTAAAAGCATTGTGATTAACACCAGCTGTCTGCAATTATTGTAAGTTCGAATCTCGCCAGGCTCAAGGTTGACTCAGCCTTCCATCCTTTCTAAGGTAGGTAAGTTGAGGACCCAGATTGTGGGGGCAATAAGCTGACTTTGTATAAATATACAAAAGTATGAAGGCTATTGCTTAACGCATTGTAAGCCGCCCTGAGTCTCCGGAGAAGGGCGGCATATAAATCAAATTTAAAAAAAATGGCTTCTAAACAAACAACCATTTGCTCAAGGACCATTTGAAGTTACAGTGGCACTTAAAAAAGTGACTTATGACCATTTTTAACAGTTATGATCGCAGCATTGCCCATGGTCATATGACCAAAATTCAGACGCTTTGGTCATTGACTCAAATTTATGACGGTTGCAGTATCCCGGGGGGGTCACGTGATCCCCTTTTGCGACCTTCTGACAAGCAAAGTTCATGGGGAAGCCAGCATCACTTAGCCACCACATTACTCACTTAACAACTGCAGTGATTCACTTAACAACTGTCATAAAATGGGGCCAAGCCTGCGTAACAACCATATTGGTAGCCTTGGTAGTACAGGGGTTTAAGGCACCCTGTTATTAAGCTGGTTATTAAGACCAGCTGCCTGCAATTACTGCAGGGTTCGAATCTTGCCAAGGCTCAAGGTTGACTCAGCTTTCCATCCTTTCTAAGGTAGGTGAAATGAGGACCCAGTTTTGTATAAAATATACAAAAGTATGAAGGCTATTGCTTAACGCATTATAAGCCGCCCTGAGTCTTCGGAGAAGGGCGGCATATAAATCAAATTAAAAAAAAAAAAATATTGCTTAGCAATGGAAATTTTGGGCTCCATTATGGTCATAAATGAAGGAGTAACACGGGATGGAGTCATTGGAGTATTAATGGATAGACTTTAACAGTGGCTCTTTTGTGAAACAGATCTCCTGTATCAGTGGTGGGTTGCCCCCAGTTCGGACCGGTTCTATAGAACCGGTAGTAAAATCGGCGGGAGGTTCCGCCCACTGACCCTGACATCATCAGAAGCGATCTGTGCATCCGCAGAAGCGCGTGATCCTGTTGCGAACCGGTAGTAAAGGTAAGTAAACCCCACCCAGTGGTGAAATGTAAAATTTGCTACTACCGATTCTGTGGGCATGGCTTGGTGGTTGTGGGTAATATGACTGAGTGGGCGTGGCCAACTTTTTTTAAAAAAAACTTTTAAAACCATTTTTTTTCTACAACCTCTTCGGCTGAAGCGGTTGTTAAAAAATGCTTTTAAAAGCCTCTGACGATCCCAGCTGACTCGCCTGATCGGTAGAGGCTTTTCTTTTTTTTTTTTAAAGCCTCTGACGATCTCAGCTGACTTGCCTGATCAGCAGAGGCTTTATTTTTACTTTTAAAAGCATTTTTTCGGCCGAAGAGGTTGTAGAAAAAAATGCTTTTAAAAATAAAATAAAAAGCCTCTGATGATTGCGCGGCTTAGCTGGGCATGGGGGTGGGGAGGGATTTTTGCTACCGGTTCTCCGAACCACCCACCACCATCGCTACCGGATCGGGTGATCTGGTCCGAACCAGGAGCATTTCATCCCTGACCCCACCCCTGTCCTGTATTCATCCACTCAAATTGCCTTTCATTTCCTCAGATTTGGGGAAATTGTCTAAGGAAAATTGTCTGAATTCATGACTAAAAGCCTTCTAGGCTGCATATAGTCCTTTCCTCCTTCCGTTACGTAATTCAAAATCACTTGAACCTCCTCATTTTGCCGGAGTACTTCTTATTTAAAACACAGTAGCTATAGAAACAGAACATCAGCCCTTCTTGATTCTGGATAGCAGATAATTCTATCATATTCTGCTAAATATTTCAATTCTGTTACGATTGAAAACACTCTGGGGAAGCTTTTAATCCAATATCTAAGGGATGAGATTTCAGGGTGATATATATATATATTCTCTTTTGTGAGAACTAGATGAGGCAATTCTCACTAAGCCAAACCATACAGCTGCAGGTGTCAGGTTACGATATCGTCTCAAATAAATTGCATTTCCAAACAAATAGTCTTTGATGAAATCTTTCATTTATTGAGCACAACAATCTGTCCCCGAGTCCATCGTAGTCAGCCCTGACCTTCTGACCCCAAACCCTCCCTTTCCGTTCCCCAATTCTCTGCGTCTCATTGGCCATCTTCCAAGTCACTCTCCCCATATCTACTACTTCAGCTCACAGGAATGTCCCCCCTCCCAACCCATCTCCTAGGGGATAATATCTTCAGGGAAAATAAGTAGGTGAAGAGTCAAGCGTCCTCTTCTCTTCCTTATGTCAGCACTGGAGTGAATATAGCTTGGAGTGCTGACAGCAGCGGTGATTAAAATTATGCCTTCTATATTTGCACATTTGATTTGCACTTTTCTCTCTGTCCTGTTAGCCATCGTACTTTTTAATTATCCCAAGAATATAAGGAAAGAAATTAACGTGGCTTAGAACCTTGTTTATTTATTTTTGGCTGTTTTATTATTGTTTTTATAAATGTTTTTTTTTATTGTTTTAAAATGTGCATGTTGTGGAATTGTAAGCCATCCAGAGTCACTGATGGAGAGGGGCAACTATAGAAATTGAATGAATAAATCATTGTCTATCTGTCTGCACTGCAGGCTGAGGAATTCTGGGAGCTGAAGTCCACCTATTTTACAAATTGCCCAGGTTAAGAAACATTGGCTTATGGTAAGGAGTGGCTCCATTGATAACTATAGAGGACAATTGACTTCCTCAGCTATGAATTTTGTTGGATGGTTTTTAGTGTTCTTAAATGATTGCATTGTTTGGGTGTTCTTATATTATTTTTTAATTCTTTGTGAGCTGCCCGGAGTCATATATTTGAGATGGGTGGACCATATAAATGAGAAAAATAAATAAATAATGAATGAATAATAAAAAAGTAATAAATAATCACTAAGTAAAGAATAACAAATAAGTTGTATGAGCACAGCTAATAGAAGACTTAATTCCTTGCACAGAAAGGATAAATATGTCGTCTATGAAAACTGTTTAGAAAGGGGTGTAAAGCAGTATGAAGTGGTATATAAGTGTAAGTATTATTGCTATTGCTATCATGTGATGTCTCGCTTAATGACCATGTCTAAAAAGGTCAGATCTGGTCATATAACGCCTTACTTAGAAACCATACCATTTAACAATGATATTTTTTCCAGTTCCAATTATGGACATAAGTTGAATGTTACCTGTACTAAGCCATACAGGAAGGCGTGAAAGGCCAAATTTGCTCATATAATAAGTAAAATATAAATAAACACAGTTCCCATTTATATACAGCTAATTTCATACAACATACTACATTAGACTTAAAATGGTAAATAGTCCAGAGTTACTGAAAGCTGGGCAGGATATAAGTTTAATAGTTAGTCCTCGTCTTACGACCTCAATGGAGCCCCAAATTTCTGTTGCTAAGTGAGGCATTTGTTAAGTGAGTTTTGCCCCGTTTTACATCCTTCCTTGCTGCAGTTGTTAAGTGAACCACTGCAATTTGTCATACGGTTGTTAAGTGAATCTGGTTTCCTCATTGACTTTACTTTTCAGAAGGTCACAAAAGGAGATCCCACGACCTCCGGGACACTGCAACCGTCATAAGTACATGCCAGTTGCCAAACATCTGAATTTTGATTACATGACCATGGGGATGCTGCAATGGTCATAAGTGTCAAAAAGTCATCAATCATTTCAGTGCCGTCATAACTTTGAATAGTCACTACCCGAACTGTTGTTAAGTCAAGGACTACTTGCATTATTGTTGTTATAGTTATTATTGATCATCGCACAGTCAGCCAGATTGGGTTTGGCATTTTTATCCACTCATTGAGTCCTTACCAAGGACCTGGGATAGGCATATCTAGATCAGAGGTGGTATTCAGCCGGTTCGGACCAGTTCGGGCGAACCGGTAGCGGAAATCTCTATGCTGTCCTATTTAGGCACGTTTTTTAGGCCAGGCGCATGCGCGGAAGGCGCGTGAGCAAGCAAAGCGCATGCACGGAAATCCAGGCGCATGTGCCTAGGTGGCGCATGCATCACATTTTCAGTGCCGGGCGAACTGGTAGATAAATTTTGTGAATGCCACCTCTGATCTGAATGTTTGACGGCGCTACAGATATCGTGTCAGGATGGAAGCTGTTCCAAGTACAGCTGCCTTCTGCAATTGACCGGTGGAGAATTTGTCAATGTCGTCAATGGTGTTCAAGTGGTGCTCCGGTTGTTTTGGGATTGCAACCCAAGGTGCCTATTACTATTACTATTGGTACTACATTGCTTGCCTTTGCCACAGTCATTCTATTTCTATTTGTAGCTCTTTGTGTTTTGTTATTTTCTCCAATTCTTTCTCTTCTCTTCTGCTGTCTCCAGGCACTGCCACATCCACTATCTAGACCAGGGATCAGCAACTCACGGCTCTGGAGCCGCATGCGGCCCTTTCATCCCTCTGCTGTGGCTCCTTGTTGCTCAAAATATACATCACAACCGCCAATGTGTGACACCGCCGGCATGCGATTTATTGAGATTTTCGACCCCGGTAGGCCAACCATGGATACATCCCAGAAAATAAGAGTTTCAGAAGAAAACAGAACATTTAATTCAACTACATATATTAGTTTTGTGGCTGCTCAGGAAATAGTCAGGCATGGGAAGGGTTTTGTGGCTCCCGATGTTTTCTTTTCTGTGGGAATCAGGTCCAAATGGCTCTTTGGGTATTTAAGATTGCCGACCCCTGATTTAGACTTTTTTGTCTTTTTTATTGACAACTAAGTCTGGATAGTGGATGTGGCAGTGCCTGGAGACAGCAGAATAGAATCATCATCATCATTATATGGGTTAGGGTCAGTGGTGGGTTCCTCCCGGTTCGGTCCGGTTTGGCCGAGCCAGTAGCGGTGACGATATGACGTCACCGAATCGGTTCTCTCCCCCTGCCCTCCCCCCCATCCACGTTATTCTTACCTTTTATTTGGTCCCACCCCCAATCTATTGCTGCCTCCTGAGTCCCAGCTGATGACTAGAGGGAAAAAAACTGTTTAAACTCTTGCCCCGGGGCTTCAAAGGGCCATCCTACAGCTGATCAGTGTTAAAAGCAAACAAATGAGTCGGGTCGTAAGTGCTAGGACTGGTCGTAAGTGCGAGGACCTTCTAGAAATGACTCTGACCAGCTAGCCACGCCCACCTAGTCACATGACCTCCAAGCTACGCCCACAGAACTGGTAGTAAAAAATTTAGAACCCACCCCTGGTTAGGGTATGTATTGTAATATGTGTTGGAAAGGAAGCTGTAGACTTAGTAAGTTGTATGTGCAGGCAATGACATGAATTCATCATTTAGCTTAATTTGTGGAGGGTGGGGGGCACAGCATCATTTGTATCCCCTTAATCTAGATGCAGGTTCTCTGTGTTGTGTGAACTCAACCCTCAGGTTGTTAAGCAGGTTTGCATCGCACAGTCAGCGAGGAATTTGGCATAAAAAATGGCTTACGGGTTCTCCGCGAGGCCCAGCGCTCCCAGCAGCTCCGTTTGGACCTGGAGGACCCTGGAAAAAGAAAACGAGAATTTTCTAGAAGACATCAATGACACCCAAGGAAGACCAATCAAGTCCTTTAGCAAGGCAGTGCATACAGATAGTCCTCGATTTATGACCGCAATTGAGCTGTTGCTAAGTAAGATAGTTGTTAAGTTATTTTGCCCCATTTTACGACCTTTCTTGCCACAGTTGTTAGGTGAATCACTGCACTGGGAGACTTAATTCCTTGCACAAAAAGAAAGAGCAAATATGCTGGCTCTGTAAACTGCTTAGAGAGGGCTGTAAAGCAGTATGAAGCAGTATATAAGTCTAAGTGCTATTGCCATTTAGCTATATAGATAATTTCGTACAACATACTACATTAGACTTAAATTGTAAACAGTCCAGTCACTAAAAGCTGAGCAGGATATAAATGTAACAGGTAGTCCTCAACTTACGATGTCAATTGAGGCATTTGTTACGCGAATTTTGCCCCATTTTACAACCTTTCTTGCCACAGTTGTTAAGTGAATCACTGAACTGAGTAACACCGTTGCTAAGTGAATCTGGCTTCCCCATTGACTTTGCTGGACAGAAGGCCACAAAAGCGGATCACATAACCCCAGGACACTGAAACTGTCATAAATATGAACCAGTTGCTAAACCGTCATAAATGTAAACCAGCTACAACCAATGGTTGTAAGTGTGAAAATCGGTCGTAAGCCACATTGTTCAACGCCGTTGTAACTTTGAATGGTCACTAAATGAACTGTTGTAAATCAAGGACTACCTGTGTTGCTTATCCCTAAAGCAAGTAAGTTGATAGGTACATAACACAGACCAGAGGTGGCATTCAGCTGGTTCAGACCAGTTCAACCGAACTGGTAGCGGAAATTGGAGGTGAGCCTGCCCACCCTCCCCGGCTCTATGCCATTCTATTTAGGCACGTTTTTGAGGCCAGGTGCATGCGCAGAAGGTGCGTGCGCAAGCAAAGCACATGCACAGAAGCCCGGGTGCACGCGTGGAAGGCAGGCCCGTGTGCGAACTGGGCGTGCACGCACATGAAGCGAGCATGCACGTGGCAAACCAGTAGTAACATATTGTGAAACCCACCACTGACACAGACCATTCAGCCAGTTCAGACCGGTTCCGACTGGTTCACCTGAACTGGTAGCGGAAATCGCAAGTGAGCCCACCCACCCTCCCTGGCTCTATGCCAACCTATTAAGGCACGTTTTTGAGGCCAGGTGCATGCATGGAAGGTGTGCGCCCAAGCAAAGCACATGCACGGGAGCCTAGGTGCATACGCAGAAGGCAGGCACGCGTGTGAACTGGGCATGCACACGCACGAAGCGAGCATGCATGTGGTGAACCAGTAGTAACATAATGTGAAACCCACCGCTGACACAGACCATTTTAAACAACAACACCACCAGACATGGAAAGTGGGAATTACACTTACTGCATCACCCTTTGGACCTCGGAAACCTTGATGGCCTCTGTCACCACGGGACCCCTGAAATGGTTAAACAGAATCCATTACACATCACCTCCTCCCCACTAGTACCAGCCGATTTACCCCAAAGTAAAATAATATTTGTCCTTCTGAGAGCGCGGCATCCTAAAATCAGCACTTAAATGAGTCCTCCCACTCAAAACAACATACATGGAAAAATAAGTTGTGTGTTTGCATCTTCTTTGCAGGAGGAGGTTCGAAGAGAAGAGAATAGCTCAGGATTGAGAGGAGAGGTTCTTGGTGCTCTCTGAGCTTGGTTGTTTCCTTGTAGTCGTTTCATTACCAGACTAGGTAACATCATCAGTGCGGGTGAGTGTTGGGTTTGCTCCTTGTTTATAGATGGGCGATTGCCCTGTCAGTGTTGGTGGGGATCTCTATGGAGATTCTCAATCATTCAGATCATGGCTGTCCCAACGGTGCTTTTCAAAAGGCAATTGGACTTTTGGGTTGTTTTATATATTTATTATTAGTCCAATTTATATGCCGCCCTTCTCCGTAGACTCAGGGCGGCTTACAATACATTATAGCAATAGCCTGCATACTTTTATGTATATACCTGCTTATTAGGGCTTTCGGCCCCCCCTAAGCGGGGTTGTTCTATACAAAGCTGGCTTATTGCCCCCACAATCCGGGTCCTCAATTTACCTACCTCGAAAGGATGGAAAGCTGAGTCAACCTTGAGCCTGGTGAGATTTGAACTCGCACTAATTGCAGGCAGCTGGCAGCTAAATGCTAGCACTTAACAGCACTTAGTCCGCTGCACCACCGAGGCTGTTTTTTTCTTGAAAACATTTCACTTCTCATCCAAGAAGCCAGAACTGAAAAAGCTTCCTGGATGAGAATCTCATTGGCCTTTTCTGATCTACAACAGCTTCCAGAAATCATTTTAACTGGTAGCAATGGAGCTAAATTTGGTGCTTGCCGAATGTCAGTCTTGTGCTCCCTTATATCTTAAACAGACTAAAAGACTTGAAGGTCATCTAGTCCAACCCCCTGCTCAAGCAGGAGACCCTATACCATTCCAGACAAGTGGCTGTCCAGTTTCTTCTTAAAAACTTCCAGTGTTGGAGCATTCACAACTTCTGGAGGCAAGTTGTTCCACTGATTAATTGTTCTGACTGTCAGGAAATTTCTCCTTAGTTCTAGGTTGCTTCTCTCCTTGATTAGTTTCCACCTGTTGCTTCTTGCCCTGTCTTCAGTGCTTTGGAGAATAGTTTCACCCCCTATTCTTTGTGGAAGCCCCTCAAACATTGGAACACTGCTATCAGGTCATGTTTGCATATACAGCAGTGGCCAAAATTGTGAAAACCTTTTGAGAAAAGTGTATTTCCTAAAACTAACTAATAACACTTTTTTTTGTAGTAGTACCATAAAATTATATATCAATGGAAAGATAATTTAATCAAGAATGTAATGCAATAACTTTTATGAAGGATTTGCTATTAGAATAGCAGTTACAGGATAAAGAAGAAAAGTGAAACACGTAGAAAAAAATGAGATATACAAAAATTATCACCATAGAAAAAACGAAATATACCATACAAAAATTATCACCATGTCAGCTAATCCTTAGTTGGGTAACCTTTAGCATGAATTACGGCCTTACAACGTCTTCCCATGGAGGGAACCAAGTCTTTGAGTTCTGCAGCTGTTATAATGTGAAACCAAGATTGAATGATGGCTTATATTAACTGGGTTTTATGGCTAGGTCGTTTCTGACTAACAAATTTCTTTAGTTGGCTCCATAGATTTTCAATTGGGTTAAGGTCTGGGCTATTCCCAGGCCATTCCAGCAGTGGAATAGGATTATCTTGAAACTCCCCCCCCAAAAAAAGTGGTGTTATTATTTTTTATTTATTTATTTATTTATTTATTTTTATTTTTATTTTATTCATTTTTATATGCCACCCTTCTCCGGAGACTCAGGGCGGCTTACAATGCTTTAAGCAATAGTCTTCATACTTTTGTATATTTTATATAAAGTCAGCTTATTGCCCCCACAAACCGGGTCCTCATTTTACCTACCTTAGAAAGAATGGAAGGCTGAGTCGACCTTGAGCCTGGTGAGAATTGAACTCGCAGTAATTGCAGGCAGCTGGATATTAAATGCTGCCTTAGTAGGAGGCATTAGCCTCCTACGCCACTCAGGCTCCTCAAAAATTAGCCATCAAACCTCAAAAATACGCTTTTCCCAAAAGGTTTCCACAATTTTGGCCATTACTGTAATGTGGGCTCTTGGGGGCGTGGGGGGAATGCAATATAAAAAGAAAACCTACCGCTTTCCCTGGAGGCCCTGGCATTCCAGGCTGCCCTCTGAATCCAATGTCTCCCTGAAATCAAGAAAACAGGACAATATAATCTTTGCCCAACAGGGGAAAAAACCTTAATTAATCAACAAAAGACAGAAAGGGACTCGGAGAAATCTTTTGTGCCATTCCTGTATGAGAGGCACCCCCTCACAAGCCAGCGAGATAGTTATATAACTAAATTTCTGAGGTAGTAATTTTAGCATGTTGTAACACTCTGCCCACAACAGTTCTGGAGGTTTGTTATAAAAAAGTATGAGATGAGTGTCAACTCGCAAAGCATCCCTGACCTGCTCTCGAGTTGCCATAGGCCAGGGGGGATGGGAAACCGGTGAAATGGCACAGCAGCCAAAGACAGATGCACATTCCACGCTTATCTCTCTCAAGGCTGTATCCCAGGGTTACCTACAGTAGCCGAAGGGGAGTGACATCTCCAACCCACGAAATTGCTTCGTTGGTGAATGTGATTGATGACACACCCTGGGGGGGGGGGAAACAGGGTCATAATTGGAGCATAAATTACATAGGGTCAGAGCTGGCTTCACTTGGGAACATGGCGACATGAAGCTCCTAATAAATAACTGGATTTCTTTTGAAGCTTGGCTCATGATTTAATTAGGGCATCTGTTGGAACTGTGACAATGAGATTGTGACCCTGTGGACAAGGGATTATTGAAACTACATCTTATATCCTGTTGTGTTGTTCCCTCTATGGCAGGGGTGTCAAATTTGATTTCATTGAGGGCCTCATCAGGGTTGTGTTTGAATTTGGGAGGGGGGCTGGGGGAACATGGCCAGGGTGGGCGTGACCAGCTTGACGTCACTCATCTCAGGGGCGCCTGTGGTGGCCTGAGACCCTCTGCAAGGGAAAACGGGCTCCTGAGTTCCGTTTTTGGTTGTGACTGCCTCCTGTCAGCGAAAATGGAGCTCATGCGGCCCTCCCAATCTCCATTTTCACTAGCAGAGGCACCGCGGACCAGTCTTTCGTTGTTTCCAGGGTGGCCCCACGGGCCAGATCTGGCCCCCGGGCTTTAAGTTTGACATCCCTGCTCTATGGGGACTCACGGACTCGTAACGCCTTACCTGATTAAATCTTACCTGGAAACTTCGATCATTTTTATATAAAACAACTACTGTTGGATCAATGTGATTCAGTTTCTCTGGACAGAGTTAGGTTTTGTTACACTGTTTGTAAAATTAGGCCGACTTTGGTCAACCTTGATTTCGCCATCAATTCTAATATATTACTATGCCTTGTTCTATTCGGTTCTGTTCAATTTTTGTTTTATTTTAATTTTTAACATTATGTGCTGGTCCGTGACTGTAATGAAGATTGAAACTGAAATTATAAGAAGCCAATACTATAATTATTACTATCCCCATAATCCTGATGGAAGAACAACTAGGGCAGTGATGGCGAACCTTTTTGCCATCGTGTGCCAAAAGTGGGGGGAGTACGGTGTGGTTGCGCGTGTGCGTGCCCACACCCATAATTCTATGCGCCCTGTCCCCCCACGCATACGTGCATGACCCCCACCATGGTCCCCCCGCTTTTGGCATGTGATGGCACGGTGGGTTCAGTAGGCCCATTTTTCGCCCTCCCCAGGCTCCAGAGGCTTTCTAGGAGCCTGGGGAGGGTGAAAACAGCCTTCCCCACCACCCCCGGAGGCCCTTCAAAGGCCGGAAAAAGCCCATTTGCTGACTTCCGGTGGGCCCAGAAGGCCCGAAAAATCAGCTGGCCAGCATGCGCACGTGTGCTGGAGCTGAGCTAGGGCAACGCTCGCGTGCCCACCAATATGGCTCCGTGTGCCACCTGTGGCACGCATGCCATAGGTTCGCCATCACGGAACTAGGGGATGCCCCAGATCTTTAGTTAGTTAGGTCAAGTTGTGGCCCAAACTTGAAAACTTTCCTGTTTCTGTGCAAATATCTTTTGCAAGCAATTTTGGTCAAGAAAACACAGAGAGATTAAGGATGGTGTCCAACTTACCCTGTCGCCAATAAGACCGATTGGCCCAACTTCTCCACTTAATCCTCGGGGACCCTGAAAATGAGGACCAATTCAAGATAAAGCATGGCTGATTTATTAATTTATGAGATTTTGATCCTGCTTTTATTACTTTAAAATTAAAAAATTCAGCTTCTTCTACCTGCAATCCAATGTTACCAGGAGGCCCTGCTGGGCCTGGCGGCCCTCGCAAACCCTGAAAAAAAAAAAAAAAGAAAGAAAGCGTTTAAGACGAGAGTCAGTCAAGAGTCCTCCAAAAAGAAGCTGCCTTCGGAAGTTGTGGGTGCCCCATTACTGGAGGCTTTCTAGAAGATACTGGACAGCCCCTTGTCAGAAATGGTATGTGATGACCCAGGGCACAGCACAGAGATAACACAAAATTCGGCAGTTCAAACTGCTCCTTTAGTGCTCCAAAGCTCCCCAAACACTCCCACGTTTCTGGCAAGTCCCAGAGCAGAGTGAGAACAAACCCCCATACAAACCTCAAGCAGCCTCTGGCTGCAATTAGTCCAGCCCAGCGCTGTCTGCACCAAGGCTACATGGCAATAAATCCCAAATGTCTTTGGCAAAACAAGAGTCAAGCAAGGAGTTCAGGGAGCAAAAGATTCAGATAATTAGTCCAGAAAGCCAACAAGGAATGCAAGGATTCTTGGCAAGTTCAAATGTCGGCACACAACATTTCAGGAACTCAGCGTTTGTTTCTGACAAATACTCCTCTCCATGGCGTCTCCTTAAGTCTCATTCCCCAGGTGTGCCTGGTAAAGCTGGATGGAGCACTCTCCTCGCGTGTGGCCTGCTCTGTCTGCACCGATCCCGCCTTCTCTGCACTCTCCGAGCCCTTGCATCAGGAGGGGGTGGTTCTTACTCCTTGTCTGAGCTCTGTCTCTCCTCCCTGCCTGCAGGTCTTGCTAATTCCGAACAGCCTTGCCTGGACTGACTCTGCCCTTCCCCAGTTTCCTCCAAGGCCAACGGAGCTGCCCTCTCATTCACTGTCAGTTCTTGTTCCAGCTCATCTTCTGCCGCAGATTCAGACTCCGACGGAGGCATGACATGGTATAGGGCAGGGGTCAGCAACCTGTGGCTCTTTCACCCTTCTGCTGCAGTTCCCCATCACTTAAAATATGCATCACAACCACCAATGTGTGACACCCACTGGCACGCAATTATTGAGCTTTTCAACCCCCGGTAGGCCAACCATGGATAAATCCAAGAAAAGAAAAGTTTCAGAAGAAAACAGAACGTTTAATTCAACTACATATGTTAGTTTTGTGGCCGCTCGAGAAATAGTCAGGCACAGGAAGGGTTTTGTGGCTCCCGGTGTTTTCTTTTCTGTGGGAAACGGGCCCAAGTGGCTCTTTGAGTGTTTAAGGTTGCAGACCCCTGGTATAGGGTCTCCTGCTTGAGCAGGGGGTTGGTCTAGATGACCTCCAAGGTCCCTTCCAACAGCTCACATTTTGTAAGAACTGTTTTTAGGGACAGAAACAGTTATCCTGTGCTCAGGCACCTCATTTCTTGGCGAGGCCAGATGTAAGTAGGAAAGTTCACAGACCTTTCCATTAGAAAGAAACTCTACAATGCAACGAAGATCCTTACCTTCTCCCCATCTTTGCCAACTTCTCCTGCTTCTCCTTTCTCACCGGTGTGCCCCTAAAAAAGAAAAGCAAAAGGAATCAGAATCCCATTTCGGAAGCTCCGAAACTGTTCAGAAAACCCAACCTCCTCAAAAAAGGTTACTATTATGCAGAAGTGATATTCAGCCAGTACTGACTGGTTCTGGAGAACCGGTAGCAGAAATGTTGAGTAGTTCAGAATACCACCTCTGACTGGCCCCACCCCCATCTATTCACTGCCTCCCGAGTCCCAGCTGATCAGCTGGGTCTTTTTTTGTTGCCCTGTACACAGAGCTGGAGAGCAGGTTAGCGGGGTGGGGAGGAAATGGAGATTTTACAGTATCCTTCCCCTGGAGTGGGGTGGGAATGGAGATTTTACAGTATCCTTCCCCCTAAACTGGGGTGGAAATGGAGATTTTATAGCATCCTTCCCCTGGAGTGGGGTGGAAATGGAGATTTTGCAGTATCCTTCCACCTAAAGTGGGGTGGAAATGGAGATTCTATAGTATCCTTCCCCTGGAGTGGGGTGGAAATTGAGATTTTACAATATCCTTTCCCTGGAGTGGTGTGGGCATGGAGATTTTGCAGTATCCTTCTCCTGCCATGCCCACTAAGCCACGCCCACAGAACCGGTAGCAAATTTTTTTGAATCCCACTGCTGCTATTATGTCTACGGAATCACCGAAGAAAAAAATTTCCTTTCTATTTCCGATGTGAACATTGAGAACTAGAGGAGTTGACAAAGCGGAAAATGCCATCGGCCTTTGTGGCCTTTGTAAATTATTTAGATCATCATTACAGGTAGGCCTCGACTTATGACTGCAATTGAGGCCAGAATTTCTGTGGCTAAGCAAGGCAATTGTTAAGCGATTGGTACTTGTAAGCTCTAGGGTTCTAATTACTTCTCCATCAAGAACGCAGAGTTTCATCTATCTAGCTCAGCATTTTGCTGCCGACAGAGGCCATGTAGATGCTTCCAGATAGTTTACAAAAGGCAGGAAGAAACAAATCACAGTGTCAGAATTGCCACCTCAGGCCTGCGCTTGGCGTCAATCTGCCATGAACCCGGGGGGAGGGGGAAAGGGAGAGAGAATGCTTGGGGGAAAGTGAAAGTAATGGAAATGAGTATGCCTCTCAGAGAAAGCACTTCAAGGTCATTTCCATGGGAGAAGAATGCAGCTGCAAGACAATTTAAACTCAGAGTGTCCGTTTCTAAAATATTTTGTTTCAAATTGATTGGACGATGAGGGAACCAGCATTGTCCAATCAATTAGAGTTTTGGTGCGCGAACTTCAGTTCTGGCTTTGCTTTATTGTATTCCACTTGACGTTCAGTAAACTATACCTTTCTCAACAAATGGAGTTAAGGATCGCTCTTGTTTAAAGGCTCAAGCTGAGGCAAAACTGACACACAGACTGTTGCTAATGACCCATTAGCATCTGATAAAGATTTCCCAGGCAGAGAATATATCTCAGGGAGTCTTCAGTTTAATTAAAAAGTACTCCGTACCTTGAATCCTGGTATTCCTGGTGGTCCTGGAAGGCCCGGTGGACAGAGCGATGAACACTATATTCCAAACAAACCAGAAATTAATACCAGAGTTATAAAATAATCCACAAGACGGTCACTTTTCATCAGTAGGTAGTGCTCACTTACTGATCTCAACTGGGACTGGCAGCTCCATTGCTTAACAACATAGTTGTTAAGTGAAACATCACGTGACAGTGCCAACTTATTTCTGGCTGGGGTGTTAACTGAATCACTTGTGGTCATTAAGAGCGATGTCATGTGACCAAGACTTGTGACTTTCTGCTGGCTTCCCCAATGATTTTGCTTGTTGGGAAGTCGGCTGTGAAGATCACAAATGGCAGATCACATGACCTTGCGATGTTGTGTCCATTGGGATGGTGAGCCATTTGCATCCAAATTGCGATCATGTGACTGAGGGGATGCTGCAATGATGGCTACAAGCTTGAGGACCAGCTGTAAATCTCCTTTTTTGGCGTTTGTGTGATTTCAAACAATCACTGAACGAATGATTAGTAAATGAGGACCATCTGTAGTAATTCAGTCACCAGGCAATCAAGATAATTGGATTACTGTAGATTTCATTTAGCTTTGTTCAAGATGGATTAAGAGTTTTAGGATTTTCAGAGAGCCAATCTACAACCTAGGTAAAGGTAAATGTTCCCCTCGCACATATGTGCTAGTCGTTCCCAACTCTAGGGGCAGTGCTCATCTCCGTTTCTAAGCCGAAGACCCAACGCTGTCCGAAGACGTCTCCGTGGTCATGTGGCCGGCATGACTAAACACCAAAGGCGCACAGAACGCTGTTACCTTCCCACCAAAGGTGGTCCCTATTTTTCTACTTGCATTTTTTACATGCTTTCGAACTGCTAGGTTGGCAGAAACTGGGACAAGTAACGGGAGCTCATCCCGTTACGCGGCACTAGGGATTCGAACCGCTGAACTGCCAACCTTTCGATCGACAAGCTCAGTATCTTAGCCACTAAACCACCGCATCCCTAATGTAGAATCTACAACCTACAGGGCTTTAAAATGGGAAGCATTTATATTTTCCTTACTGATTTTATCTTAGTAATATTCCTTTCCAGAATTGATAGTATTTCTACTAATAATACCATATTCTAATTTCAGGCAGAGAAGAGGAAAGAGGGGAATTGCTGCTGTTTTCTGCCTAACTTCTGTAAGATTTTTTTTTCAGTAAGATGGCAGAAAGAATTTTTAAACTTCTCATTGAGTAGCAATTAGGTAGCTGAAGAGTTTGTCAAAACAACAGATGTGAAGTCTTGCAATGCTGTTTGCTACCCTCCCATTAGTGTCATGTTTATTTTATCATGAAGAATCAAAACATTTTTCCTCAAAATATAAAGCACAGCAGCCCTCTCCCCGTGGAAAGATGTTATCGCTCATGGGAAAAATATATAGCAAAATATATTTGATCTTTTTTATTTCCAAGGTTAACTGGAAAGGGCAAGGGAAGGAGGAAGGAAGGAAGGAGGGAGGGAGGGGGGAGGAAAGAAGGAATGAGAAGAGGAAGGGTAAAAGGAGGAAGGGAGGGAATGAAGGAAGGAAGGAAGGAAGAAAGATAGAAAGGAGCAGAAGCAGGACAAAAAGGGAGGGGGAGAGGAAAGAAGGAATGAGAAGAGGAAGAGGAAAAGGAGGAAGGAAAGAAGGAAGGCAGGAAGGAAGGAGCAGAAGCAGGACAAAAAGGGAGGGGGAGAGGAAAGAAGGAATGAGAAGAGGAAGGGGAAAAGGAGGGAGGGAGGGGAGGAGGAGAAGGGAAAACATAAAAAAGGGGGAAGGGATAGAGGAAAGAGGGAAGGAGGAACAGGAAGAAAAGGAAGTTTATACTACCTCAAAACTCACATCCTGGATCTCTTTTGAAAACATATTGATTCATCATTTCGGCATATATTTCTTATCTTTCTGGTGCTGCAAAACGCTGCAAAGGGCAGCTTGCGACTAGCCAAAATTAGTTTCATAAAACCTCATAGTGAAAAATGATCCACCAACTATTCAAGGCGAGAAAGTCATCATTAAAACTAAAATGATACTACGGTAATTCTTATTGACGTAATTTTTTTTTTTTCAGAAGACTTATAAGGCAGTCCATTTTACAGTATACTGTATGCAGTCCTGCTGGGCATTCACACAATTGCAGCTTTCTCCTGTTAAACAAGAATACCTGTTCTCTTTTCTCTGACATTATTACTATTAAATTTATTTGCCACCTATCTCATCACCCTTGATTTTCATGTTCTAGCTGGTGTTCCTACTCAGTCAAGCTTCCTAAAACAGCTCACTTAGTCCCGAGTATCTTGGGCTCTCCAGTACTAATGATCAGCTTTCATTCATGTGTCCATACAACCCTGTGAGGTGAGAGTTCATTGTGATTTCCCCTTATGTCACAGTAGCTGGCTCTGCACTGCTGACTATGTGTGGGATCCCAAGCTAAGTAGGGTCAGACCTGATTAGTATTTGGATGGGTTATTTCTTCAATTCTCTCATCCCAGACTGGAGAACTGAAGACATATTTATTTGATTATTTATATCCCACCTTTATTACTTTGGGGGGAAAAAAACCCTCAAGGGAGTGAACATATCTAATAAACTTTCCTTCCCCTATTTTCTCCACAGCAACAACCCTCTGAGGTAGGTTGGGCTGAGAGAGAATGACTGGCCCAAGATCACTCAGCAGCTTTTCATGCCTAAGGCGGGACTAGAACTCACAGTCTCCTGTCAATTGGTCCAAAGTTACCTAGCAGTTTTCATGTCTAAGGCGGGATTAGAACTCACAGTCTCCTGGTGATTGGCCCAAAGTCACCCAGTTGCCTTTCATGACTAAGGCGGGGCTAGAACTCAGTCTCCTGGTGATTGGCCCAAAGTCACCCAGTTGCCTTTCATGCCTAAGGCGGGGCTAGAACTCAGTCTCCTGGTGATTGGCCCAAAGTCACCCAGTTGCCTTTTATGCCTAAGGTCGGGCTAGAACTCACAGTCTCCTGGTGATTGGTCCAAAGTTACCTAGCAGTTTTCATGTCTAAGGCGGGATTAGAACTCACAGTCTCCTGGTGATTGGCCCAAAGTCACCCAGTTGCCTTTCATGACTAAGGCGGGGCTAGAACTCAGTCTCCTGGTGATTGGCCCAAAGTCACCCAGTTGCCTTTCATGCCTAAGGCGGGGCTAGAACTCAGTCTCCTGGTGATTGGCCCAAAGTCACCCAGTTGCCTTTTATGCCTAAGGTCGGGCTAGAACTCACAGTCTCCTGGTGATTGGTCCAAAGATACCTAGCAGCTTTCATGTCTAAGGTGGGATTAGAACTCACAGTCTCCTGGTGATTGGCCCAAAGTCACCCAATAGCTTTCATGCCTAACGCAGGACTAGAACTCACAGTCTCCTGGTGAGAACCAAGGACCATATAGTTCACCCTGAGCTACAAATATTCCCTTCTATTGATAGGGTACAATTTTGCACCACTGTAAAGGAGATTCATTTCAACAGACTTTGCCTAGTGCCTAAATTAGTCTTCCTCAGCCTTGGCAACATGAAGAGGCATGGACTTCAACTCCCAGAAGTCCCTAGTCAGCTATGGCTGGCTGGGAATTCTGGAAGTTGAAGTCCATGCCTCTTCAAGTGGCCAAGGTTGAGAAACACTGGTTTAAATAAACAATGTTGATGTTTGAATATGCCAACTAAATAAGATCCCACACAGAAACCTGAAAAGTGGAAAAATACGCACCTGAAGATCTCTAGTATGGTCAAACGCTCCAGGGAGACCCTGCAACAAGGAAAATGCAGCATGTTACATATGGAGTATAGCAGTAGTGAAATATAAAATTTGTTACTACCGGTTCTGTGGGCGTGGCTTGGTGGTGGTGGGGGTAATGTGACTGGGTGGGCGTGGCCAACTTTTTTTTTTTACTTTTAAAAGCATTTTTTCTACAACCTTAAGAGGTTGCAGGAAAAAAATGCTTTTAAAAGCCTCTGACGATCCCAGCTGAGCTGCACGATCATCAGAGGCTTTTTTTTTTTTTACTTTTAAAAGCATTTTTTTCGGCCGAAGAGGTTGTAGAAAAAATGCTTTTAAAAGTTAAAAAAAAGCCTCTGATGACCGCGTGGCTCAGCTGGGCATGGGGTGGGGGGGGGCAGGGATTTTTGCTACCGGTTCCCTGAACCACCTGCCGCCATCACTACTGGATCGGTAGCGTCATCAAAGAAAAGTCATCAAAGAAACATCATCAAAAAAAAGTCCAGTTGCCTCCTGAAAAAGCACCTTTGGGATGACTGTGAATCTCTACAGACTTTCTTCTGTTTAAGACATGATATTGTAAGAAAGAGGCCTATAAAAGGACAGGGAAGCGGATTTGGGTTCTGGACAGCTGTGCTAGCAACTTTCAGCAATGCTTGATCTAAAATAGGAGTCCTCACCACCACCACTCCCACGGGCTGTGAGCCATTTGGAACTGGGCTGTGGAAGCAGCCAGCAAGCACGTATGCATATCCCCATTTGTGCGAGCAGCGGGCGAGCGCATATGTGCAAGCTCCATTTGTGTGAGCGGTGGGCACACTTGCCTGATGCTCGTGCAAATGGAGCTGCGTGCGCACACGCTTGCCAGCCACTCGCGCGGAATCATCCTCTCTCCCCCAGTGGTGGGATTCAAAATGTTTTACTACCGGTTCTGTGGGCGTGGCTTGGTGGGCGTGGCATGGCTTGGTGGCATGGCTTGGTGGGTGTGGTAGGGGAAGGTTACTGCAAAATCCCCATTTCCTCCCGATCAGCTGGGACTCGGGAGGCAGAGAATAGATGGGGGCGGGGCCAGCCAGAGGTGGTATTTACCGGTTCTCCGAACTACTCAAAATTTCTGCTACTGGTTCTCCAGAACTGGTCAGAACCTGCTGAATACCACCTCTGCTCTCCCCCCACAACCCTCTCGGTCCACAAATCCTGAAAGGTTGGGGAACTCTGATCTAAAACAAATCTTAACTTACAGGTGGTCCCGGAGCTCCTGGTGATCCAGAAAAACCCGGAAGCCCAGACGGTCCCTAAATAGAAGAAGAAATAAAATCAGTTCCAAAGCAGACACTTTCAACTGACATTATATTTAATGATTTATGGAAAGCATCTTTATCTAGTTTACTGACTGGCAGAATGGGAGTTGTGTCTATTTACCGGTATATTTTACTTATTATATCTGAGCAAATTTGGCTTTCACCCCCTTCCCATATATGGTTTAGTAGTAAGGTAGTCCTCGACTTATGACTATATTTGGAACTGGAAAAAATTCATTGTTAAGTGGTGTGGTTGTTAAGTGAGACGTGATATGGCCAGATCTGATTTTGCAATCTTTTTAGCCATGGTCATTAAGCGAGACATCAAATGATAGCAATAGCACTTAAGACTTATATACAGCTTCACAGTGCTTTTACAGCCCTCTCTAAGAGGTTTACAGACTCAGCCTATTGCCCCCAACAATCTGGGTCCTCATTTGACTGACCTCGGACGGATGGAAGGCTGAATCAACCTTGACCCGGTAAGGATTGGACTCCAGACTGTGGGCAGAGTTAGCCTGCAATACTGCATTCTAACCACTGCGCCAACACGGCTCATGATTTATGACCTTCCCTAACAGCATCCCATGCTGTGGTTGTCGGAAGTCAGCCAGGAAGGTCGGAAATAGCAATCATGTGTCCCTGGAACACTGCACCTATCTTAAATACATGCCAATTGCCATGCACCTGAATCGTAATCATATGGTCATGGGGATGCTGCGATGGTCATAAGTGTGATTGTCACTTTGTAACATTGAAAACTCGTTAAATGAATGGTCGTATCTCGAGAACTACCTGTAGCAATTTCCAGTAGTGCAAATAAAAGCTGAATAAATGTAATCTTAGCCTACCAAGAGCCTTGGTGGCGCAGCAGACTAAAGCGCTGTTAAGTAACACCAGCTGCCTGCAATTACTGCAAGTTCAAATCTCACCAGGTTCAAGGTTGACTCAGCCTTCCATCCTTCCGAGGTAGGTAAAATGAGGACCCGGATTGTGGGGGCAATAAGCTGACTTTGTATAAAAAAGAACACCGCTTGTGGGGGCCGAAAGCCCTACTAAGCAGGTATATACAAAAGTATGAAGGCTTAATGCATTGTAAGCTTAATGCATTGTAAGCCGCCCTGAGTCTCCGGAGAAGGGCGGCATATAAATCGAACCAATAAATAAACAATAAATAAACTCTTTTAAAGGACACCACGATCTACAAGCCAGCATATTAAATTATAATTATTTATTAAATGTATAGGCCTCTCGTCTTGCGGTTTGAGGTGACTCTGAAATGTCTCAGCTTTAGTCCAAAGAACCAGCTGCCAGCCTCTAATGGAGGACAATTTTTGGGAAAATTTTTGGTCCTTGGTGCTCTCTGAACTTGGTTGTTTTCTTGCAGATGTTTCAATACCAAACTAGGTAACATCATCAGTGCTAGAAGGAAATGGGGATTGCTGTCTGTTTATATACAGACAAGTGGCTCGCCCTTACTGTAAACACAGCCTAATAACCCAACCACCAAGAGCACTATCACCAACAACTGCATGTAAACAGAGAACCAAATCCTACTGTCTTCTAGCACTGATGATGTTACCTAGTTGGGTAATGAAACGTCTGCCAAAAAACAACCAACTCAGAGACTACCAAGGACCCCACAGTTCAACCTTGAGATACAAATATTCTCTTCTATCGAGATCACAAGCAGTTCTTGGAAGACCTTAAATCTCCATTCTGTATTGTTCAGATGCTCCCCAAATGGCAAGGGGGTAGGAAGAAATTGCATGGTAATAATATCCTAGATGGAAGTTTATCCAGTAATGGGATTCAAATAATTTAACAACCAGCTCGCCTAGGGTCATGTTGGCTGTCATGGGAGGCATGGCTCATCCCCATCCTCCAGCTCCGCCGCACAAGCAGGACAAGCCTCCCGCGACAGCCAACCTGATCCTGGATGAATTGGTTGTTAAATTACCCACCCCTATCAAAGTGGATCCTGGGTGCTGCGCTGCAATGGAGAAACGGGCAATGGAGCAGCCGGCATGAGGGAAGGAGGAGGAACAGGGAGAAGAAAGAGGGAAAGTGGCCTTTTCCTTCCCTCGTGCCGGCTGCTCTGTTGCCTGTTTCTCCATTACAGCACAGCGCAGTGCCCAGGATCCACTTTGATAGCTGGAAGTTGGCAATTTAACAACCGGTTTGCTTGAACTGGTGCGAACCGGCTGAATCCCACCACTGAGTTTATCCCATTATGAAATTCTGTCCTGGATACATCAGAACAAGAAAAAGAAAGAAACTTACCGGTGAGCCTTTCTGTCCCCTTCCTCCTGGAAGACCACTGGAGCCCGGAGATCCCTGATAAAAGGGAGAAGACAAATAAATGTTATTGTTTATTCTTTTCTTTAAAAAAAAAAAGAGGAAAGAACTCCAAACTTGCTCTCCCCCCAAGTTCTTTGTCTGGTCACTCCAGCCTTTAAGGACAGCAGAGAATGGCTTCAGAACTCACTTTGAAGGACCCAAATCCAATCACATTTATTCTTTTTCCTAAAATTTTTTAAAAAATGATTTACCGGTGGCCCTGCCGGTCCTTTGCCCTGAAAACGAAAAGGAAAACACATAGTTAAATTGGCACAATTCTAGAAGAACTGGTCATTTGGAAATCTGCTCCTCCTGCTCATTCTTCTTCCCTTACAGGCAGTCCTTAACTTATAACCATTCACTTAGTGACCGTTCAAAGTTAAAACGGCGCTGAAAAAAGTGACTTAGGACCATTTTTCACACTTTTTAGTTCTAGGTTATAAGAAGCAACGGATGGAAATTAATCAAGGAGAGAAGCAAACTAGAACTCAGGAGAAATTTCCTGACAGTGAGAACAATTAATCAGTGGAACAACTTGCCTCCAGAAGTTGTGAATGCTCCAACACTGGAAGTTTTTAAGAAGAGATTGGATAACCATTTGTCTGAAGTGGTGTAGGGTTTCCTGCCTAAGCAGGGGGTTGGACTAGAAGACCTCCAAGGTCCCTTCCAACTCTTCTATTCTATTCTATTCTATTCTATTCTATTCTATTCTATTCTATTCTATTCTATTCTATTCTATTCTATTCTATTCTATTCTATTCTTAACTATAAGTGGATTTTCACCACAATGGGATTTTTCCCATATAATTTTTTACTAGATTGCTTAATGGGAGAAACAGACATGGATCTCTTCACTTACCGCTGGCCCAACAGATCCCGCTGCTCCTACACTTCCCTAAGAGAGCAAAACACAAAAATTAGTACTCTACGTCTTAAAAAGACTGCTGATACAAGAATAATCCTTCAGCTCTCAGAAGAAAAGTAGGATAGATTAAGAAAAAAATTAATACACACAGAGAAATGGTTGAGGTACATGGAAAGAGATCTTATTTATGCCAGTAAACATAATTGTTGAACTACATGATGCGGCTTTATCAGATCAATATATATGCTGCTGTGTTCACACCGCAACTCCAGACCAGATGCGAACATATCTTATCTTAAAAGAGAAATTTAAAACACACAAAAAAAGCCGTGGTTACAGAAACGTATTTTAACTGGAAAAATCACTCGTAAAAACATTTATACTAGTTCAGTGATGGCTAACCTTTTTGCCATCGCGTGCCAAAAGCAGGGGGAATGCAGGGGGGGAGGTCGCCCATAATTCAATGCGCCTGCACGTGCAATCCCCCCACGCTCCCCACACTTTTGGCATGCATATCACGGTGGGCCCAATAGGCCTGTTTTTTGCCCTCCCCAGGCTCCAGAGGCTGATATTGTCAGGTTTCATTGCTATCTTAAATAAACTTCATTCTCAAACGCAAGGTCTCTAATGAATCTTTTTTTTTTTTTAAGAATAGGAGAACGACATCCCTGAACTCTGTGTGCAGCCAAAACTGGCACCTCCTTCCAAACCCCTCCCTTTCCGTTCCTCAACCCCAATGTCTCATTGGCCATCGTGCAGATCCATCTCTTCGTCCCAAGCACTTTCTTTTCACAGGAATTTCCCCCCTCCCTCTGTCACCCAGGTAACGCTATCTACTGAAGAGCAGGGAACTAGGTAAAAGTTCATCTCAGCATTAAAGCAAAGCTTCTCCCTCTTTCATTCATTCATGTCAGCGCTGAAGGAGATCATAATTTGGAACGCTGACAGATATGAGGTTGGCTCCAAACTTCCCATCCTTTCATAAGGGCCTAAAGACTTGGTTCTGCCAGTTGGCTTGGAGCTCCAATGAGAGAGCAACAGCAGTGGAGATAGTTGATAGATTAACAACAGATCCCACCTTACCCCCACCCTGTTCCCGCCCTTCCCATCTTTTCATTGGGCTGCAGTGTTTGGCTTTTTGTATTAATTTATTTATGTCTTTTCGCTTCATCAACATCTTCATCATTTCAGGCATTGTCTATCTGCTGCAGGATGAAGGTCCCTTCCGCATGTTTCCAACCTGTCCTGAACTTTCTTTTGCCAATTGGGCCAGCCATACTTGCTGATGTCTTCCATCTTGTTTCAAGTGTCAGCCCTGGAGGCCATCTTTTTCTTTGGATCTTCAGGGCTGCCACATTTAGTGCTGTGGGAAACTGGGAGTGGGGATTGCATAGAGTTGAAGAGATATTTAGCCAAAACAACATTCTTTTCTCTGGGAGTCAAGGACGTTCAGCCTGCACCTGGAGTGGCTTGAGTAGGAGGCATCTGCAGTTGGGACGGTGCATTGATTGGGCCATATGATGGACATGTGGGTGCAGGGGAAGGACTTGGACTTTCACTTGGGTGGGGAAAACCTGGAAGCTTTCAGATTCGGGTTTTCCCAGATGTGCTAATATGACATCTCCAATAAAATGGACTTTGAGGAACTTCTAGCCTTGGAGTCTTCTTTCGTTGGGGGTGTTACTTGGAACCCTGACATGAAGTCTCTTTCATGGACGCTTTTGATCAAGTGGGATCCATTCTATGACTGCCTCGGTCCACCTGCCATCAGTTCTTCTTGCTATGTGACCAGCCCATTTCCATTTCAGTTCTTTTACTTTCTTGATGATATTGTATAATTTTGTTTGTTCTCTAATCCATGCGCAGGTCTTTCTATCTTGTCTTGTAATGCCAAGCATGTTTCTTTCCATGGCTCTTTGTGTCACTTGTAGCTTTTGTATCGATTGTGAGGTTAGTGTCCATGTTCCACTGGCATATATTAAGAGCCTTGGTGGCGCAGCAGACTTACCCTGAAGTAAGCTGGGCAGCCACTAAATGTTGAATGAATGAATGAATGAGAGGATTAATGGGAGAAAATGCTTTGAAATGGAGTCAAAACAAGTTTGTGTTTGGGCACACAAAGAATGGCCAAATTATAAGTGACTGATTTCTCCCGTTCAGACTGAATTGATAAAACCACTGGCTGCACCACTGAAGCCATCTTGTTTTCTACCTCAAGTGATTTTTCACATTTCACATCTACTGCAATTTTCCTTGCTTCCTCCCCCTTCTGCTGTATAACCAGGTATTTTTCTTCCTTTCCACCTTACCAAATTCTCGGAGTCTGAATTTCAACTTGGGAGAATATGTTGACATGCTTGCCTTTAATTGTGCACTTGAATATCCATCAAAGTCCATTCAATTTTGCTAATTAAAACCTTTAAGAGTGTGCTTGGGGCACAAAAGCCTATATTGAAACTTGGGGGCTGAATGAAATAGGTGTGCTTTTAGAAAACAACTAAATAAGGACAAATTCCTTATTTGTCTAATCACACTTGGTCAAGTAAAGTATTCAATTCAATTCAGTTCAGTTTAATCCAATTCCATTCAATTTGGATAGCAAAAGTTTGGCATTTATTTAGCAAGACTAGCAATATTTTTATTTATTAAAGCAAGACTAGCAATATTTTTATTTATTAAAGGTGATCTTTTATGTAGAAGTGCATGTACAGGAGGCAAAAAATGGTAATTAGCTCCCACCTACCTTCAAAAATCAGGCTGCAATTGTTTTTAAAGTTCACATCCTTTCACAAATGCCAGGTTATTTTTTTTTCTTTTAAATCATTTTATGTTTTTTCCAGTCTGTGGAATGTCCCCCATGACCTTGGCTGGTTAGAAAATAATTGTTTGTGTTGCTTTCCTTTGTAATAGCTTCTGGAGGAGAACATTTCACTTTCTAACTAGAAAGTTGCTAAACAGGGCTGTCAGTTCTCATAAGAAGTCATCCACCCAATCCTAACCCTTTCTGAGCTCAGTCCCCTAATTTGCAGAAATTTAATTAATGTTCAATCTTCCCCCATGAAAATCCTATTAGGGGATCTTGGGAGAACTGTCAATTAAATAAAAACTAAACAAGTTCCTTCACACAAGTATTTTTTAAACTTGGCATCTTTAAGATGTGTGGACTTCAATTCCCCAAATTATCCCAGAATTGTCCAGTCAGCATATGTGAACTTCAACTCCCAGAATTCCCCAGCCAGCCTTATTTCAACTCCCAAAATTCTCCAGCTGGCATGTGTGAATTTCAACTCGCAGAATTCCCCAGTCGGTTTGTGTGTATTTCAACTCCCAGAATTCCTCAGCCACCCTGGATGAACATCACTCCCAGAATTCCCTAGCCAGCATGGGTGAACTTCAACTCCCAGAATTCCCCAGCCAGCCTGTGTGAACATCAACTCCCAGAATTCTCTAGCCAGCATGCTGACATAGGGAATGCTGGGAGTTGAAGTCCACACCTGTCAAGTTGGAAAAATCTTGTTTCAGATCTTAATAATAACAACAACAATGTGTTTCAATGTGTTCATGCTGGACACAGCTTGGGATAACTCATCCTTAGTTGAAGAGCTGCACAATAATGAGCTTCAGTACCAATAAAATGATTACTTACTCGGTCTCCTGGGGATCCTATTGGTCCAGGCGGGCCATCCGAACCTGTTAAACCCTGAGAATGAATGAGAAGAAGATATTAGAAAGAATATTAGAATGTATTAGAGCAAGGGTCTCCAACCTTGGCAACTTTAAGACTTGTGGACTTCAAGACTTGTGGCAACTTTCAGACTTGTGGACTTCAACTCCCAGAGACTTCAACTCCCAGAGTTCCTCAGCCAGCTTTGTTGGCTGAGGAACTCTGGGAGTTGAAGTCCACAAGTCTTAAAGTTGCCAAGGTTGGAGACCCCTGTATTAGACAGAATAGGAATCGGGAGAAAATTGAAAATAGAAGAACCATCATTCTCCTTAAACCAAAATGTGACCACTTTTTAATGTTTGGATGGAAGACAACAAGAAACTCTTAATGGTCTAAGTCAGATTGAAAACTTGGCAAACCGTTTGTTTGGCACTGATCAGGTGCCACGGTACTTTTGGATCCGGAGATAATAAACACCCCGGTGGATAAAGAAATTTATCTCCTGTGGATGATGGGACGAGGAGACGATAAAACACGGGAAAGCTTGAATACTTACATCTACCCCAGGAAGGCCTGGTAAACCAGCATCCCCTTTCTTCCCAGGTTTCCCTCGTGATCCTTTGAGGCCCTGAAACCAGGTAAATAGACAAGGCATAAGACCACACTTGGAATATTGTGTCCAGTTTTGGTCATCCTGATATAAAAACGGTGTTCAGAGAGACTCTAAAAAGAGTGTGTCAGGGTTCCAAGTAATGCACCCATAGAAAACAAACTCCGAGGCACTTGAGCGCCTCCAAGAATGGTTTATTGGATACATCGTATTGGCACAAACTGGTGAAAGCCGACTCTGAGATTCCCTGCGACTTTCACTTATTGTACTTTTCGTGGGTATAAGACACATTTCCCCCCCCCTAAAAGAGTGGAAATGTTGATGCATCTTATACACCAAATACAGCCATTTTTTGCCTCCCAAAACCCTGCCCCACGCATCCTGTTTTTGCTAAAAACAGGCCCATTTTTAAAAACGGGATGCCTAGAGGGTTTGGGAGACCTGCAGAGTGCTCCTGGGGGCTGGGGAGGGCAAAAACGCAATGCATGAGGGGTTTGGGAAGCCAAAAACAGGCCCGTTTTTCACAAAAATGGGACACACAGAGGGTTTGGGAGGCCTGCAGAATGCTCCTGGGGGCCGGGAAGGGCAAAACCTTGACACACGGAGGCTAAAAACTATTTTTTTTCTTGTTTTCCTGCCACAAAGAAGAGAGGGGTTAACCTATTCTCCAGAGGACCTGAAGGCAGGACAAGAAGCAACGGATGGAAACTAATCAAGGAGAGAAGAACCAACCTAGAACAGGGGTCTCCAAACTTGGCAACTTTAAGACTTGTGGACGTCAACTCCCAGAATTCCTCAGCCAGCAAAGCAAAGCTTCTTCTTGAAAACTGGCTGAGGAATTCTGGGAGTTGACGTCCACAAGTCTTAAAGTTGCCAAGGTTGGAGACTCCTGACCTAGAACTAATGACAAATTTCCTGATGTGAGAACAATTGATCAGTTTGCCTTCAGAAGTTGTGGGTGCTCCATCGCTGGAGGTTTTAAAGAAGAGATTGGACAACCCTTTGACTGAAATGGTATAGGGTTTCCTGCTGGAGCAGGAGGTTGGACTAGAAGACCTCCAAGGTCCCTTCCAACTCTGTTATTCTTGTCAATATAACAATCACAGACTTGTAACAACATGATGACGGAATACCCAGCTTTAATAAGTGATTTACCAACTGGTGTGTGGGCTGCAGGCTCAAATGTTTGGTTGGCTTCTCATTCATTCCCATATCTCTCAATCTTGAAGGTTCTCTAGGTTTAACTCTCTTTCTTCCTTTAGAAGTTCTAAAGTAGTAATAGAAAATGGTCTGGAGATGTTCCTTTACTTCAAAAACTGGCCAGATATTTAGCAGTTTTTCTTGCAGTCCTTTTTGTTTCCATGCTTGGATCTCCTTCCTATCAAAAATTATTTCTGCCTATTTCTTGAAGATCGTCCCAACAAAATAATATTGTCCCAACAGAATAATACTTACTGGTGTTCCTGGCAAACCTGGGGGCCCAGGTTCTCCCTAAACAGGTAAGGAAAAAGAGAGAAATGTTAACAATGAACGGTTGCAGGAACTGGGCATAGCTAGTCTAATGAAGAGAAGGACCAGGGGAAACATAATAGCAGTATTCCAATTTTTGAGGGGCTGCTACAGAGAGGAAGGGGGTCAAGCTATTTTCCAAAACCCCTGAAGGCCAGACAAGGAATAATGGATGGAAACTGATCAAAGAGAAATTCAACCTGGATATAAGGAGAAATTTTCTGACAGTGAGAACAATCAATCAATGGAACAGAAGTTGCTTTTGGAAGTTGTGGGAGCTTCATCACTGGAGGCTTTCAAGAAGAGATTGGACTGCCATCTGTCAGAAATGGTGTAGTGTCTGCTTGGACAGGGGGTTGGACTAGATGACCTACAAGGTCCCTTCCAACCCTGTTAATCTGTATCTCTGTAATGCTGAGGTGGACCCATGTTAAAATAGCAGAAAATAATTATTTTCTCCAAAGTGTGGCGTGTTGTTTTGCTAGAATAAATAAATGTATTACTGTGATTTTTTCCCCCCTCTCCCACAGGGATACAAAAACTTGATGGATGCCAGTTTTCCTAACATTTCATTAATTCACGTTAATGCTGATCACAGGGCGAAACAAGCCTTTTCCAACGAAGCATGTATTTAAACATTCATCTTAGTAATTCGTGATTAAGCTTTTGTTTTTGCCTTAATTTAAGTGAATCGGGGCTTGAATTTGTCTCAGAGAAGCAATTGTGGGCTTTTTATTTTTTCCTCAGGAAGAAGCCTTAATTGACTTTTCTTGGTGCCTCCTCAAGAAAGGTAGACTGAGGTAATCTCATAAAGGAGAAAGGAAGGATTCTAGGCTACGTCGAACTTCATAAAATCCACTGCAAATCATCCAGTTTAGCTGAATGTAGCTGACCGCAGAAACCTTCTATCCTTTTCTCCTTCTAGTCTGAACTTATTTATATTTATTGATTGATTAGCCTATAGGCCATATCAACGTGCAGGTTCAAACACATATTACCAATAAAATTCTAAGCAAACAATTTAAAATGAGCGTAGGGTAAACTACAACACAGTAGTGGCCAAAATTGTGGAAACCTTTTGGGAAATGAGTATTTTCTAAAACTATCTAAAGGCACCACTTTTTTGGGCGTAGGACCAATGGAATCAATGGAAAGATAATTTAATCAAGAATGTAATGCAATAACTTTTATGAAGGATTTGCTATTAGAATAGCAGTTACAGGATAAAGAAGAAAAGTGAAACACGTAGAAAAAAATGAGATATACAAAAATGATCACCATAGAAAAAGCGAGATATACAAAAATGATCACCATGTCAGTTAATACTTAGTTGGGTAACCTTTAGCATGAATTATGGTCTTACAACATCTTCCCATGGAGGGAACCAAGTCTTTTAGTTCTGCAGCTGTGATAATGTGAAACCAAGGTTGAATGATTGCTTCTATTAACTGGGTTTTATTGCTGAGTCGCTTCTGACTAACAAGTTTCTTTAGTCGGCTCCATAGATTTTCAATTGGGTTAAGGTCTGAGCTATTCCCAGGCCATTCCAGCAGTGGAATAGGATTATCTTGAAACTCTCCAAAAAAGTGGTGATATTAGCCATCAAACCTCAAAAATACACTTTTCCCAAAAAGGTTTCCACAATTTTGGCCATCACTGTAGTTATAGGATAAAATACCATTATTTAATACATAAACATGTAAAATAGAATAAAACAACATAAAATTGTATTTCTGTATCACCCCCTGGAATCTACCCCATTCAGGTTCTAGTCTGAACTAACTCTGGCCTCCTTGATACTTACATCAATGCCATCCTTGCCAGGTGACCCTGGAGGTCCCCGCGGTCCAGGCAAGCCTCGTGATCCTGGCCTCTGGAGAGAGGAAAATTGAAGCCTCACATCAGAAGAAAGCTACTGTTTGAACGTAGTGCACGACAAAGCAAAATAGTCAGACTCTTCAAATTCCAATAGAAATTGAAATTCATTGCAACCCCTTCTCCCTCCTTCTGGTGAATTGGGTATTCTTTGGGGCTGTCTCATTTTGGAAATAAACCTCCTGCTTCAAATAGCAATAGCACTTATATACCGCTTCACAGGGCTTTACAGCCCTCTCTAAGCGGTTTACAGAGTCAGTCTATTGCCCCCCCCCCAATAATCTGGGTCCTCATTTTACCAACCTCGGAAAGACATAAGGCTGAGTTAACCTTAAACTGGTCAGAATCGAACTGCTGGCAGTCGGCAGAATGAGCTTGCCATCCTGCATTCTAACCATGGCTCTTTTTAAAATGCTCTGTCCACCTACTACAGGTAGTCCTCAACTTACGACCGCCACGGAGACCAAGGATTTCCATTGCTAAGCAAAGCGGTCGTTAAGGGAACCGTGCCCCATTTTACAACCTTTTTTTTTTTTTTGCCACAGTTAAGTGAATCACATGGTCAATACATGAATCCAGCCTCCTGCATTGACTTTGCTTGGGAAGAGCGCAGATGGAAATCACATCAATCTGGGACACTGCAACCATCATAAATATGTGCCAGTATTTATACGTGCCACCCAAATATTGATCACATGACCATAGGGATGCTGCAATGGTTGTTAAGTGTGAAAAATGATCATAAGTTCCTTTTTTCAGCACCGTTGTAAACTTGGTTACAAACAAACGGTTGTAAGTCGAGGACTATCTATATTCATTTAGTACAGCGTTCTTCACTTGTGGGGGCGGGACGGACATGGCTGTCATTCCCCTATCAAGAGATCTATTTGAACATACTTGAAAGATGCCCAATTGGGAGGATTCAATGCCGCTGTCTTTAGCTTATTTATTTTTATTTATTAAACAGATTTATATAGCCTCCCATCTTGCAGCTTGCAGACAGTGGTTCCAGGCGGCGTACAACATTAAAAACCCAGAGTTAAAAATCCACAGTTTAAACCCCCCCTCGCTCACACCCCATGGAGGCAACAACACAACCAGATACACAACTTATTCCTCTTCGAATGGGGTTCTCAGCAGTGGTGGGTTCCAACCGGCGTTACCACCAGTTCTCTTAGTGCACGCACTTTGCATGTGATCACCATGCGCTTTCTCGCTTCTCTTGCACATGCGCCAAACTTGCGCTCTGCGTAAGCGCATTAGATTTCTGCCTAGCTGAGGCCAGCAATCCACTCTGCCGCACCTATCAGCTGGGCTAAAAAACAACAAATAAAGGTAGGTATAACGCGGGGCAGGCGGGCGGGCCCAGCTCACAGTCATAGAGAACGGTTTGCTGACGTCACATCATCACCACTACCGGCTCGCCCGAACCGGGCCGAACCGGGAGAAACCCACCACTGGTTCTCAGGACTGCTGACAAAACCATGTCTTTGAGGCCTTGCAGACAAGTAACAGAGTTGGAGCTAGTATAATAATAATAATAATAATAATAATAATAATAATAATAATAATAATAATAATAATAATAATAATTTTATTTCTATACCGCCCTTCTCCCGAAGGACTCAGGGCGGTGTACAGCCAATTTAAAAACACAGGACACAACAATGATTAAAAATTAAAATAATTAAATAAAATTGGCGGATTTAAAACCCCAAAAATTAAAATACCCCAATTTAAAAGTATTATATTGATAGCCCTGCCTGGCGGAACAACAGGGTCTTCAGTGCGCAGCAAAACACCCAGAGGTCGGAGATCTTACGTATTTCTGGGGGCAGTTCATTCCACAGGGCTGGGGAAATGATGTTCCAGAGGAAAGGAGCCGCCACAGAGAAGGTCCTTCTTCCCGGGAATTAAGGAATGCCAAACTTCAAAGTATCCTAACCCATTAAAATTTATCTTATTTGCATCTCAGTGCAAATAAGTCCTCGACTTACAACCACAGTGGAGCACAAAATTGCTAACTTTTGCTAACTGAGACAGTTTTTTAAAATAAATTTTATTTGTAAACTGAGACAATTGTTAAATGAGTTTTTCCCCATTTTACGATCTTTCTTGCTACTGTTGTTAAGCGAATCACTGTCGTTGTTAAGTTAGTAACACAGTTGTTAAGTTAGTAACACAGTTGTTAAGTGAACAACTTTATTACAGGGTTGTGGGTACTAGCATATCTTTAATTCCCAATGAATTTCACAGTTCAGTCCGATGGCACTACTTTCTAAATACCGGCAGTGTTTTATTTTCAGCTCTAGGTATGCAGGGGGAAAAAAGATGCTATAAAAGGTTTCTTTATGTGGGGAAAAAAAAACCTTGGTCCCAGAAAGAAACTTTCAACCAATTTGTACCTACAAAGGTTTCATTGTATAGCAGGATTTGCTCACATCTGAGGAGAGATTCCCGATTTCTGAATTTGGCTGCAAAAAGCATTCTGTGCACTTCATTTTGCTAATTAAGAAAGCGATATTTTCTCCATTATTCAGCCACATTAACCTGTTTTAGGTTCTTTTTTAAAATAGATTTTTTAACGTGGTAAATGCCTTGACTTACATTTGCCTCAAATGCACTGCAAGTAGAGAACTAAACTAAATTGTGAATGCAGCTGAAAGTACAGAACTGAGGAAATTTTGTACCTTGTGAAACTTAATCCTTGCACCTGAAGCATTTTTTTTTCCAAACTGACTTTTTGCCTTTTTTTTTAAATCCTCCCTATTTTTTTTTACTAAAGAAGGAAAAAGGGAATTGAAAATATTTTAACTACAATGTGGCTACTGGGTGACAGGGCCTGTGACTTAAAACTTTCTATTATCTGATCCTGATGTGATTTGGAAGCCCAGCTCAGTAAAACTAGTCCAGTTTTTACTCTAAGTTCCCAATTATGAAATTGGCTTAGAAAAATAGTCTCCTTCATATGTTCCTCTATGAAAAGGTCAGGACATACACGGGGATGACAAAGATTAATTGCACATAAGTGAAACCTTCCTTTGGTGTTCTAAAAAAGTCCCAACATTATTTAAAGAAAAAAATTCTCACCCATTTCTGCATGGAATTTGGTTTTAAGTAGCTGGAGACCAATTTTTAGGATAATATTTATTGTCTTATTTTTGTGGAAGTTGTCACCAGAAAATGGATCTTGAGTAAATTATTCCCCAGTGCCAATTAGTTGTATAACTAATTTTATGAGGGATCCTTAGTGCTCTCTGAGCTTGGTTGTTTTTTTGCAGAAGTTTCATTATCAAACTAGATAATGTCCTTGATTAATGCACTGATGATGTTACCTAGTTTGGTAATAAAACATCTGCAGGAAAACAACGAAGATCAGAGAGCACCAAGGACCCCTCATTTCAACTACAAATTGAACTACAAATATTCTTATCAGAACTAAATTTATTTCTGTAAGCTGCCTGGAGTCACTATGAGTGAGTTGGGGTGACCATATAATTTTTTTATTGATAAATAAAAAATAAAAGAGATGTTATAGGTCAGGAGTCAGCAACCTGTGGCTCTGGAGCCACATGTGGCTCTTTCATCCCTCTGCTGTGGCTCCCTGTCACTCAAAATATGTGTCACAACTGCCAATGTGCGACACCCGCCAGCACATGATTTATTGAGCTTTTCAACCCCCGGTAGGCCAACCATGGATAAATCCAAGAAAAGAAAAGTTTCATTTCTGCACGGATATTCAGATAAATTAACCTTAAAATTAAAAGACAAGGAAGACTCAAAATATTTTGAAGTATGGAATAGATGGTATAAGTGGATAAATCAAAAGAAAAAAGGGTAAAGACTAAATTTAGGAAAAATCAAAGGTAACAAATGAGCACTGTAAGGTAGATAGAATAAGAAATAAATAACTGTTTATATATGTATGTATATATGTACACACAGGTACATATATTTAGCTTGTCGGTGGAGTTGTGTATTGTATATGCAATTTTACGATTGAGAAAAATTTGTATAATTTTGTATTTTTAAATTTTTAAATTCAATAAAGTTTGTTTTTTAAAATTAAAAAAAGAAAGAAAGAAAAGTTTCAAAAGAAAAGAGAACGTTTAATTCAACTACATATACTAGTTTTGTGGTTGTTCTAGAAATAGTCAGGCACGGGAAGGGTTTTGTGGCTCCCGGTGTTTTCTTTTCTCTGGGAAACGGGTCCAAATGGCTCTTTGAGTGTTTAAGGTTGCAGATCCCTGTTATAGGTTTATGCAACTTTAGACACATACACACATGAAAAGAAGGAGTGAGGGTGATATGATAGCAATGTTCCAAAATCGAAAGGGCTGCCACAAAGAAGCGGGGGTCAACCTATTCTCTAAAGAATCTGAAGGCAGAAAAAGAAGCAAAGGATGGAAACTAATCAAGGAGAGAACCAATCTAGAACTAAGGAGAAACTTTCTGACAGTTAGAACAATTGGAACAGCTTGCCTCTGGAAGTTGTGAGTGCTCCAACATTGGAGGTTTTGAAGAAGAGATTGGACAACCATTTGTCTGAAATGTTAGAGGGGTTCCTACCTGAGCAGAAAGTTGGACTAGAAGACCTCCTACCTGCCTTCCAATTCTGTTATTCTGTAATATATTAGCAAGGCAGCATCATCATTAATTATTTTAAAGGAGGATATTGGATCCATAAGTATAACAATCATTTTAGCTCTCTCAATGCTATAGGTTTGAAGTTCTGGCCTTCCAAAAGGGAAAGAGACTCTTACCTGAGCAGAAGTGATGGCTAAAAGTTGAGATAAAAATATTCCAAGGAAAAATAAACCAGCCATAGTTGTCTCTGTCCCAGTCCCAAGGCACAAGAGAAGTTTTCTTCTTCCTTCCAAGTTTAATTAACTCCTTCCCCGCTGACCCAATCCACCTTTTCCTTCAGAACAAACCCACCTTCCTTCTAGAGTTTTCGGAAGGACAAGGGGAGACAGATCGATCAACCAGGGGCAGCATTCAGTGAGAGGTGGAAAAAAAAAAAAAACCCAGGTTCTCCAGAAAGGTGGGGGAGAAAGAAGGAGGGGCAGAAGGGCTGGTCCAACTTTAAAGTTGGACATGAGGCATTGCATTCACAGCTCAAGATTTCTTAGAGCGTGCTGTGTGCTTTCAGCTACAGAGCGCAGGAAAAGAGGCCCATTGTACACACAAAAAAGGGCTCGGTTTAGCAGCCGATGTATCTCGTCTATTTGCTCAAGAGAGCCTATTTCCCCTTGCAAAATGTGCTGATCTTTCCTTAGGGTTTTGGGGGACAAATATTAAGCTACGGTCTGGAGAATCTCCTGAACACAGCAGCCCATCAGAGCAGTTAATGGTGGCCAAAAATATCCATGGATATTTTCTAGCCCAATCGCTTGTAGTCTGGAGGTTTGTGGGATGAGGAATAAATTGTCCAAATTGGTAGCAAAAGATTGCGGATACGTCTCTTGTGGGGTGGTGGGGATGATGATAATAATTTTTTGACAAATGGGATACGACACACAACAGATTCTGCAAGGACCCAATGACCTTGTGGCTTTTACCTCCATTTCATGTAAGTATTAGGCAGTGGTGAAATCCAATTTTTTTTTTACTACCGGTTCTGTGGGCGTGGCTTGATGGGCGTGGTGTGGCTTGGTGGGCGTGGCTTGGTGGGCGTGGCAGGGGAAGGATACTGCAAAATCTCCATTCCCACGCCATTCTGGGGCTAGCCAGAGGTGGTATTTGCCAGTTTTCCAATCTACTCAAAATTTCCGCTACCGGTTCTCCGAACTGCTCAAAATGTCCGCTACCGGTTCTCCAGAACCTGTCAGAACCTGCTGGATTTCACCCCTGGTATTAGGGTGTGGTGGAAGGAGTGGTGCGGTGGTCTAGAGGTGGAGCTCTTGCCTCACAATCAGAAGGCTGTGAGTTCGACCCTAGGTAGAGGCAGATATTTCTCTCTCTGGGCACATTGAGAATATATCTGCTGAACAAAACTCCGCATTGGCAACAAGAAGGGCATCCGGCCATTAAAACATTCTGCTAGCTCCATTCAGTTGCCCAGACTCCACCCTGCTAGGGATTATGGGGTCGTTAAATGATGATGATGATTAGGGTGTGGTGGAAGCTCAAAGGGGCGCGGTAGCTTAGTGGTTAAAGATGCTGAGCTTGTCAATTCGAAAGCTGATAGTCCAGGTTCGAGACCCGGGCACTGCGCAACAGGGTGAGCTCCTGTTCCGTTGCTCCAGTTCTTGCAAAGCTAACAGTTCAGAAGCATGTAAATACGAGTAGATAGAGCAGTATGCTTTGGTGGGAAGTAACAGCGTTCCATGCTCTTTGGCGTATTGTCATGGTGGTCACATGATGATGGAAATGTCTTTGGACAGTGCTGGCTAAGAAACAGAAATGAACACCACCCGCTAGAGTTGGATACGACTGGACAGGGGAAACATTTACTTTTACGTCTGATGGAATCTCCAGTTAGACTGGAAGATGGTGTCAAGAGGGAGACAAGCTGTGCTGCTTTATGCAATGCAAGGATTCTAAGCTTGTTAGAATCCTTGCATTGCAGAAAGCGGCACAGGCCTCCCATCCCCTCGAATCCTTATCTTGCCCTTCCCAAGGGAATGCAGTCAGTCTGATGAGATTCATGCAAAATAGTTGAACAGTAAAACTACTATTGAGACTTTCCAGGAATTGTTCTGGTTGCTTTCTCATGAGTCAATCAGTTCTTCCATCTTTGCCGAATGACTGCTAAAGGCAGAAAAGTTGGAGCTGCATGAACCTCTTTGGGGTTATTGTATCAAACACAAAAACAGAGAGGAGATATCTCCTGGGTCCCATAAGGTGGCGTTGTTTATATTGTGGTCCGCCAGCAGCCTGCAGAGCTGGCAGTGGAGTTGGACAGGGAGGAGGCTGGGGAGGAACATAGGCCAGGGCCATCTGGGAGTGATGCACAGACTCTGGAGCCTCCAGAGTCGGACAGCAGAGAGGAAGAGGAACAGGAGGAGCCTGTTCCTAGTGTGTGCATATGCAGAGCTGCCAGAAGGCACAAACAGTTAAAACAAAAGGGGCGACTTGGAAGTAAGGCCTGGAGATGATTGGCTCCTCCCATAAGGCTTAAAAGAGGAGCAAAGGCACGTAGGCGTTTTGCAGGAAAGCAACATTGTTAATTCTGTTTCCAGTCGGCATCTCTGTTTTTCTGGAATCCATGTGGCTTTGCCAAGTAGGTCTTTGGCAGTGTCAAGGGAGATAAAGGTTGGTGATTATCTCGAAGGATTTCTCCCAAAGGACTTTTTGCAACTAATTGGGACTCAGTTGTGAATGGACATAATTCACAGCTGTTGCAATAAAAGAGGTTTTTGGGACTACTTGTGTGTTTAAATGACTCAGGAAGCCTAGGTCACAACATAACCCTCTCTTGCAAAGTAGCAGAGTTAATGGGTGTACTGAGATGTGCTTGTAACATATTCTGGGCCAAAGGGTCTTCAAGGGCAGCCCCATCTAAAATGCATTATAGTAATCCAGCTGTGAAGTGATTAGTACTGTGAGAAGGGCCTCCACATCCAGAAATGGAAGCAAAGTCACGGCTGCCACCTGCTCTTCCAACAGGAGCCGTGGATCCAGAAGGACCAGCAAATTACACTCTCATTCTGTCTGATAAAATATCATCCTATCTAGAACTAAAATGGGAAGGAAAAATCTAGAGTCTATAGATCTAGAGTCCTATGGCTGGCTGGGGAGTTGAAGTCCATATATTTTAAAGTAGTCAAGGTTGACAAACATTGCTACAGCCTTTCACCCAGGGGTGAAATGCTACCAGTTCAGACCGGTTCTGTTGAACCTGTAGCGATGGCGGCGGGTGGTTCAGAGAATCGGTAGCAATGGCGGCGCAAGGCACCACCCACCTGCCCAGACATCGTTACTTCCTGATTTTAACCAGGAAGTAACCTGTTTTTTACCCTCTGCACATGTGCAGAAGGATTTGCGCATGCGCAGAGGGTCCGAGCGTGCATGTGATGCGCGCACACAAAGCGAGAGTCCGCATGTGACACATGCACTTCCGAACACATGCACTGTAGGGAAGGTAAGTAGATTTCACCCCTGCTTTCAGCCCTATATGAATTCCTTCACATGCCTACAGTATTGGTCGAGTTTCTCTGTTCATCCAATTAAGAACCTAGATTATTCATTAAATAACTATGGTGGTGCAGTGGTTAGAATGCAGTATTGCAGGCTGACTCTGCCCACTGTCAGCAGTTCGATCCAGACTGGCTCAAGGTTGACTCAGCCTTCCCTCCTTCCGAGGTCGGTAAAATGAGGACCCAGATTGTTGGGGGGCAATAGGCTGACTCTGTAAACCGCTTAGAGAGGGCTATAAAAGCACTGTGAAGCAGTATAGAAGTCTAAGTGCTATTGCTATCAAAGCTAGGTTCTATAATGCTGACTGTGATAACTGATTATGTGACAGTAAATACCACATAATTCATGACGAAGAAGTCCACAAAACATGCCAGATAATGGCTGATAATTGATCTTCCTTTAGTAAGGTTGATTTGTTTCAACCAAGGAGCCGTTTATTCAGTACATGCTGTGTTATTATCTGAACTGTGGAAGGTTTAAAGATGTAAAACGAGCCCATTCATCCTTTCTGGTAACCCAGATCAATGACAGAGCCCTCCTGTTGCCCCATAATTCTTCCCCTATTACTGGCATAATCTTTTCTTGAGCAGGGTGAAACTAAGAAAAGGATCATGGATGGACTAGAAGTTACTTCCGTCAGCCTAATCAATGCTTAAAACAAGAATAACTCTTGAAGAGGGTCCCATCATGAATGCCAATTGAAGAGATCCTGTATTTTTTGGACCGGCCAGGTGGGTTGGGATTGGGAAACCAAAAGAATTACCGTATTTTTCGGAGTATAAGACGCTCCGGACTATAAGATGCATCTACCTTTTTGGGTGAGGAAAACAAGAAAAAGAAATCTGCCTCTGCCTCCCAGCAATTTTGCCTCGTTGCAGCAAACAGCAAATAGCCTGCTTTACTTTCATTTTCGTTTTCAGCATAGCATGATTAGCACAAGGGGAAAAAAAAAACTGCTCCCAGCAATTTACCTCCTTGCAGCAAGCAGCAGAGGCCCGCACAGCAATAGGCAATGGCAATCACTGCAGCCTGAAACAGCTGAGAGTCGGGAGGCTGATTCAAGGGACAATCAACTTGTGCTAATTAGGCTGTGCTGAAGCTGAAACGGGCTGTTTCTTCTTGCTGCAAGGAGGTAAATTGCTGGGCGGCAGAGGCCAAAGGGAGGGGGCCAGTGGTGGGCAGGGCTACATTCAATGTATAAGACGCACCTAAATTTTCACCCCCTTTTAGGGAGGAAAAAGGTGTGTCTTATACTCCGAAAAATACGGTTGTTTCTCAATTCAGTTTGCATGCAAGGTAGCAGAATCCTAGCAGAGTCATCTATGAAAGGAGTCAAAAAAAAAAGTCAGAGGCAGCTGCCACTGTGCAATCCAAGGCCAGCCCCATTTTGACATGCATTGTATCAAGAGGTGCTATTCAGCCAGTTCTGACTGGCTTTTTGAGTTCAGACAACCTGTAAATACCACCTCTGGTTGGCCCCGGCCTCATCTATTTGCTGCCTCCCGAATCCCAGCTGGTCAGAGTCCCAGCTGATCTGCTGGGTCTTCTTTTATGGCCCTGCTCAGGATAACGGAGCTGGAAAGCAGGTTAGTAGGGTGGGGAGGGAATGGGGATTTTACAGTATCCTTCCTCTGGAGTGGGGTCTGAATGGAGATTTTACACTATATCCTTCCCCTGGAGTGGGGTGGAAATGGGGATTTTACAGTATCCTTCTCCTGAAGTGGGGTGGAAATGGAGATTTTACAGTATCCTTCCCCTGGAGTGGGGTGGAAATGGAGATTTTGCAGTATATCCTTCCCTTGGAGTGGGGTGGAAATGGAGATTTTACAGTATCCTTCCCCTGGAGTGGGGTGGAAATGGAGATTTTACAGTATCCTTCCCCTGGAGTGGGGTGGAAATGGAGATTTTACAGTATCCTTCCCCTGGAGTGGGGTGGAAATGGAGAGTTTACAGTATCCTTCCCCTGGTGCGGGGTGGAAATGGGGATTTTACAGTATCCTTCCCCTGGAGTGGGGTGGAAATGGGGATTTTACAGTATACTTCCCCTGGAGTGGGGTGGAAATGGAGATTTTGCAGTATATCCTTCCCCTGGAGTGGGGTGGAAATGGGGATTTTACAGTATCCTTCCCTTGTCACACCCACCAAGCCACACCACGCCCATCAAGCCACGCCCACAGAACCAGTAGTAAAAAAATTTGAATATCACTATTGCATTGTATGTACAAACACATATACAAACGGGGCAGGGTTTCAAATGCACAGGGCCGGCCCGGAAGCCATCTTGATTTTTTTTTCACCCTTTCCTTGCTGACATCCTTAAACCGAAAGCAACGTTTATCAACCTTGGCAGCCTGAAGATGTGTGGGTTTCAACTCCGAGCATTCTCCAGCCAGCATGAAGGGAGAATTCACCATTATCCAAGGTAGTGAGGTTGCCTGGCAATTGGTAGCACCGCCCTCCTAGAGGGTGACATGATAGGGAGTCTTTCAAAATCCGATACCTTGCCACAAAGAACAGCATCTGAAAGCAGTCCAAGAACAATGGATGGAAACTAATCAAAGAGAGATCCTTTCTTGGAATTGGTGCGCATTTCGGCCTGTCTTGAGTTGGGTGGCCATTTGAATGGTAAGAGTTGGAGAGCAACGATCCCAGGTGGGAATTAGCCTAGACCCGTGATGGCGAACCTATGGCACGCGTGCCACTGGTGGCACGCGGAGCCATATTGGTGGGCACACGAGTGTTGCCGTAGCTCAGCTCCAGAACATATGTGCATGCTGGTCAGCTGATTTTCGGGCCTTCTGGGCCCACCGGAAGTTGGCAAATGGGCTGTTTCCGGCCTCTGGAGGGCTTCCGAGGGTGTGTGGGGAAGGCTGTTTTCGCCCTCCTCAGGCTCCTAAAAAGCCTCTGGAGCCTGGGGAGGGCAAAAAACGGGCCCACTGGGCCATCGCATGCCAAAAGCAGGGGGACATGGGGGGAATCACACGTGCTTGCGTGGGGGGGCAGGGTGCATAGAATTATGGGTGTGAGCACGCATGTGCGCAACCACCCCGCACTCCCCCCGCTTTTGGCACTCGATGGCAAAAAGGTTAGCCATCATTGGCCCAGACTCACTAGGTAAACACAAGAGTGCTAGATCTGACACCAGCTGCCCCTTGAAATGCCTTTGAGCCTTATCTAGTCTTTCCCAGGCAAAAGCTGCTAGTGTGGGGACGGAATGGGACTTTTCGCCTCGGTCTCTTCCCCTTGCCTGTTTCACCTTCTGGTTTTTGCCTCTGTGTTATTAGCCACAACCTTTTCTCCTCGGCTGACCCGCCCCCCAGTCTTTCGCCCCGGCATATCCGCCCCGGCCTCTACGTCCCAGTCCCTTTGCCGGGGCCCATTTGTCAAAGTAGATTTCACACCGGGCTTTTAGCCTCCCAGGACAATTTGTAGCCAGCCAATCGGTGCAGGGGCTCAGGGGCTTTGGGAATGGAAAAGCGGGGGCTGCAGTTCAGAGGGAGGCTCAGGAGGGCCAACAACACCCCCCCCCCTTGTCCAAAGTGCCTGAGACAAGGGCTGGTTCGCATTGCCACGAACTGCTCGCCTGTCAGTTCGGAGCCTCCCGAGGCTGCCGAGAACAGCGCGGGGAGGGGGGGGACTGTAAAGGATGAGGGATCCATCACCCCAAATGGGAAGAGAAGAGCGGGGGGGGGGGGGAGAGAAAGAAAAAGAAAGAAAATAAAGGAGAGCGAAAAAGAGAAAAAGAAAAAGAAAGAAAAAGAAAGAAAGAAAGAAAGAAAGAAAGAAAGAAAGAAAGAAAGAAAGAAAGAAAGAAAGAAAGAAAAAAAGACAGACAGATCCCTCCCCCCCTTGTCCAAAGTGCCTGAGACAAGGGCTGATTCGCATCTCTTTACCACAGAAAGGAATCTTCTGTGGGGAAGATTCCTGTATTATAGGCAGGGAACAAGACTGAACTTTACATGTATGGATCTGGTTGTTTGCGTCTAATAGGTAGGGTGGATGGGTGCGTGGATGGGTAAGGAGGGAGAGACAGGTAGGTAAGTAGATACAAATAGTCCTCAGCTTACAAACGTCGTTAAGCAACCACTTGAAGTTACAATAGCACTGAAAAAACTGACTTATGACCAGTTCCCACACTTAAGGAGCATCACTAATTCTTGAGGTCATATGATTGCGATTCGGGTGATTCACAACTAGCATATATTTATAGGGGTTGTAACACCCTCAGGACTACGTATTCATCATTTGCAACCTTCCTAGCCCGCTTCCAACAAGCAAAGCCAATGGGGGAAGCCAGGTTCACTTAATGACTCAGTGATTCGCTTAATGACCACAGCAAAAAAGGTGATAAAATGAGGTGGTTACATGACTTACATAGCGACATCATGGCTTAGTGATAGGTCTGGTCCCAATTATGGTCATAAATTGAGGACTACTGTTAGATAGATGAAAACTAGCTTACACCATTGCCTTTGGTTCTGTATAAAATAGTAATCTTATTGCTTTGGCATAGGGTCTGTTTTTGTAACTGGTTTTATTTTGTAGCTGGCAACCCTCAGGACTACCAGATTAAGATTCACAGATCCAATCAATGGCCTCTTATGTTTTTGGGGAAAAGGCTCAAAAGCCTGAGCCCTTTTAGCATGCACTATGACGCCAAATTTAATGTCATTCCTTCTAACTGCCTTCTCTGCTCCATTTGGGTTATAATGAATGAAATTTGGCTCCTGGTTTCTATCATCCTCCCTTTTTACAACTCTGTAATCCTTTAATTTGGGGTAGAGTCAAAACGACTGGATGGAACTGAGCGTTTACTTGCTGGATGCCCTTCCTGACACTACGCAGAGTTCACAGCAGACATTTTTTTTTTCTTCATGCCCTAGCAGAGAAACATCTGCTACTACCTAGGTTTGAACTCTCAACCTACTGAGTGGAAGGCAAGTGTATTCATCACTTAGCCACTACTAAACTGCCGCTCTACTTCTGCTTTCTATCATGATCCATATTAACTTAGTTTGTCTACTTAAATGCAATTTTCTCATTTCGTGTTACTTTCCGGAAAGCTTTTATGCTAACTCGCGCCTTTAGAAAAATGCCTGGGCTTCTGGGTTTCTTCTAAAGTGTTGACAGTGATCTAGGTGGGAAAGTAAAACTTCCTAGTGCTTTGGGTCAACGTGTTCCATTCTTCTAAAACACATGTTGATTTTTTCCTTTATATGTACCAGGTTAATCATAAGCTCAGATGTCAAGGTCAAGGATGCAAGAATTAAACTCCACAGATTTTAGTAATGCCAGTCTTTGAGGTGGTGAAAAATACAGTAGCTCTAAATTCGCAAGTGGGACCAGAACTTCTGTTGCTAAGCGATGCAGTTGTTAGGTGAGTCACACCCAGTCTTACAAATTTTTTTGCGGTGAACTGGTGTTAAAGTGAATCACAAGGTCCTTAAGCAAATCCAGCTTTCCCCATCGACTTTGCTTGTTTGAAGCTGCTTTGAGGTTGGCAGGTAGCAATCCTTGTGACGCTCGGGCAGTGGTAGAATGCTGCTGTTTTAACGATCAGCTTGGTAAGCGAGCGCTTCATGCTGAAAATGGAGCATTTAGAAGCTCAGCTGCTTACCTTCCAAGTCAGCAATGGTAAGAACAATGAGGGAGGTGGAATAAGCTGTGCTACATGGTTGAGATAAGCTAGAAAGCAGGAAATAAAGGACAGGATAGGGCGGGTGGGTGGGGCCAGATGATCATCGGAGCTACCGGTTTGCCCGAACCGGCTGAATTGCCAAGTGAAAGAATTGTGATCACTTGACCATGGGAATGCTACATTCCGTTTAAGTGTGAGGAGTGATCGTAAGGCACTTTTTTCGGCACGATTATAACTTCGAATGGTCACTAAAAGTTTGTAAAGTCTACCTGTATAGAATCTTGGAAACTATCGGAATTTCCAATCCTCATCTATTTGTGGATTGATAAAGTAGAGATTCCTTGAGTGATTTGAAATGCTTCTTTCCAAATTTCTCTGCACCTGGGATAAATTCATGAGATAAAACATCAATAGATTTGGCTGCCATCTCTTGATTAAATCTCTTTTATTCCTTTCCTACCTATCAGGCGTGAAAGACCCAGGGCCATTTGTAAAAGTTCAATTAAACTGATTTATTGCTAGAAGTCTATGCACAGGAATCTTCTCAACTAACAGTTGGTACCTGCATAGAGTATCTAATGACACTCAAAGGGGGTTGGACTTAGTTCTCTTGTGGCTATGTAGGGATCCTAGGCTGAGTCCCCTTTTCACTCCATCTCCAGGTTCTACCATTTTTCCTCACATCAACCTCTCATAAAGGTAAAGGTTCCCCTCGCACATATGTGATAGTCGTTCCCGACTCTAGAGGGCAGTGCTCATCTCAGTTTCAAAGCCGAAGAGCCAGCGCTGTCTAAAGACATCTCCATGGTCGTGTGGCCGGCATGACTAAACGCCAAAGGCGCACGGAACGCTGTTCTCTTCCCACCAAAGGTGGTCCCTATTTTTCTACTTGCATTTTTTACGTGCTTTCGAACTGCTAGGTTGGCAGAAGCTGGGACAAGTAACGGGAGCTCACCCCATTACGCGGCACTAGGGATTCGAACTGCTGAACTGCCGACCTTTTGATCGACAAGCTCAGCGTCTTAGCCACTGAGCTACCGTGTCCCTGTATCTCTCATAGGAACTCCATAAAGATTAATACGAGGCTATCGATACAATAAGAGAAGAAACAAATTAAGTTCAATTTTAGTCAATATTTACAAGCTTTTTGCCTGTGTTTTCAGAAGTCTGTGCCACCAGTCCTCAAGCACCACTGGGAATAGTTAAGATACAGGTATAGGCATTGCTGAACTTACGTTTCATTTAGTGACCGTTCAATAGCTTTGAAAAAGCGACTGATGTCCTGTTTTCACACTTATGACCGTTGCGGCATCCCTATAGTCATGTGATCAAAATTCAGGCATTTGGCAACTGGCTCATATTCCTGATGAGTGCAGTGTCCCAAGGGTCATGCGATTTATTATTTGTTAGTCCGATTTATATGCCGCCCTTCTCCGTAGACTCAGGGCGGCTTACAATGCATTATAGCAATAGCCTGCATACTTTTTTTGTATATACCTGCTTATTAGGGCTTTCGGGCCCCCCTAAGCGGTGTTGTTCTATACAAAGTTGGCTTATTGCCCCCACAATCCGGGTCCTCAATTTATCTACCTCAAAAGGATGGAAGGCTGAGCCAACCTTGAGCCTGGTGAGATTCGAACTTGCACTAATTGCAGGCAGCTGGCAGCTAAGTGCTAGCACTTAACAGCACTTTAGTCCGCTGCACCATGGAGGCTCCCCCTTTTGCGACCTTCTGTGAAGCAAAGTCAACGGGGAAGCCGGATTCACTTACCGTGTTACTAACCTAATAACTGCAATGACTCACTTAACAACCGTGGCAAGAAAGGTTATAAAACGAGGCAAAATTCGCTTAACCACTGTCCCGCTTAGCCACAGAAGTTTTGGGCTCAATTGTGGTTGTGATTCGAGGACTACCTGTAATGCTCTGGGTCCCTATTCCAGAGTGGCTGACATACACAGAACTATGGAAGACCGTTTAATTCGGGGGTCTCCAACCTTGGCAACTTTACGACTTGGGGACTCCAACTCCCAGAATTCCTCAGCCAGTCCCCAAGTCTTAAAGTTGCCAAGGTTGGAGACCCCTGGTTTAATTCATTCCTTCCCCCTTCCTTAACAAGAATCCAGAAACGTCACCTCCAAAAGTTAAAGATCTTTATTTAACAAACACAAACTTAATTTAGCAAATAACATTCTGGTGGCTCATCTAGCAAACCCTAGAAAACACCCCTGTAAGGTGGCATATACCTTGTACTGAGAACAGGTGAGTGTTTTCTGTTAAAAAAGAACACAGCTCTCTGGCAATTAATTAAAAGATAAAAGACTTCTAGAAATCGGATAATCAGATACGCAAGTTACCAACCAAGCCTGGTAACTTGTCATCCCAAAGATTTACCCTTAGGTGTCAACTACCGTGTTTCCCCGAAAATAAGACCCTGTCTTATATTTTTTTTTTGAACCCCGAAATAAGCACTTGGCCTTATTTTCGGGGAGGTTTTATTATTTTGGGGCGTGTGGAGGAAGACGGGACTCTTCTTGCCGTCTTACATAATTTCCAGCTCTGTCTCCCTAACCCTAACTAGAGGAAATGGCAGGGACTGGCTGTGCATGTGCCTAAATATTTTCTGGGAGGGCTTATTTTCTGGGAAACACAGTAGGTGTCATGTTTATAAAAACCTGGCGATACCAAACCACAAACCAAGCAACGGGTTATTTTGATCTGCTTCTGAAAAAATACATCCCGTTTTGACCTAATATTTCTAGGATGGCTTCATCCAATCTGAGTACTGACTACTCTTCTTCTGGCCCAGCCGTGCTGTTTTCATGTTCCTTTATTTTGGAGATTTCATTCCCTTCTAGGGAACCATCAGAAGTTTCTTCAAAGTCCTGCTCTTTCCATTCTGCATTGTTTCTTACACCCCTTTCATGAGCTGTTGTGGGTTCAGACAAGTATGGGACCTCACTTTCTGTTGGAGCTTCTTGTTCATTCACTTTCTCCAGCAGACAGCCATCTCCAGGGAGGTCATTCTTGTTGGAATCAACCAACACATCCACCCCTCCAGCCTTGTGTCCTGTCAGAGTGTCTACAGAAGGATCAGCCGCCATTTTGGTTTCTTCTTGGCAGACAAGATCTTTCTCCTTAACATCGTGAGTACTACAGCTTGCTCCTTGTTCCTCAGATGGGATCACCTCACAGTCCACTTCTGAAGATCCACCTTTGGGTACAATGTCTACTTTCCGTTTCTTGATCACCGTATCAAGGGATTCAATCTCCTTCCCATCTGGGAAGTCCTCATTGCTGCCTTCAGGGGCCAAGATGCTAATTTCCTCCTTCGTAATTACCACCTCGCCAAGATTATGGGAGATCCTCTCAATATCATTGGGGCTTTTAGAGGCCCCAGGGATTTCTCCACTTAATCTGCTCAGCTCCAACTTCCTCTTCTTGGATTCCTTGAGGTTTTCTCCCTCAGCTTCCCCTGTGCACTCATCAGCATCGTCCTGTCTTTCCAATGGACAATCGGAAGGTACTTGGACTCCTTTGCTGTCTTCCTTCTCTGCCTTGGCTAGCGTCACCAATGCAAGTTGAGTTTGGTTTGTGTTTTTGGAAGTCTTACATTCATCCGCAGGCTCCATCTGAGGTTCTACAACCTCCCCATCTTGTAACAGGTCACCATCTTCTACAGAGTTGGTTCTCTTCCCAATACCTTGGTCCTGCACAGAATTACTGTCTGAAAGGTTTAACGTGGCACTAATGCTGGACACAGGCTGCTCCATGTGGTTATGTTGTATTGTTGTATCTAAATCATGGTGATCAACACAACTCTCTTCTGACAACCCACGTTTCTCTTTTTCCAGAGTTTCTCTAGCTTCCTCCTGCCCAGGTTTTTCTGTAAGTCTCTGAAGGTTATTTTGGGGGGACTCAACACCGTCCTTCTCCACAACCTCTCCTTCTTCTTCCTTAGCCTGTTCTTGCTCTTCTGGGTTACTCAGAAGTTTGAGGGACCGAAGTTTGAACCGCCGGAGTTTCTTGTGAGGGCCCCAGACAAATTCATGCTTCGGCTTGAAGTGTTGCCAGGCAAAATAGACCAACTCCCTTCGTTTGGGTTTGTTTCGGATGGTGAACATGAAGTAGTCTAAGACACTTCTCAGCACCCGAGGTAGCACCTGGTGGACCAGCGTCTCTGACAGGAAGAACTTCACCAGCTGCACTTGGTAGTTCTCATAGCCCATCTCGCCCAAGCATTTCAGGATGCGAGTGATCCGTAAATTGTTATGGCTGTACCTGAACAACAACAACAAAAAATTGTGTGACAAAATGTGGAGGGGAAAAGAAGAGGACAATTAAATACAATTGAGACATTGTACTACAGACAGTTCTCAACTTACGAACAGTTGCTTAGCAACTCTTCAAAATTATGTGGGAGAAAAAAAAGAGGACAATTAAGTACATTTGAGACATTAAAAATAGAATTTAAAATCTGTAATACAGGTGGGCCTCGTCTTATGACCAGTTGCTTAGCAACCATTCGAAGTTATTTTTTGGGGGGGGGGAAGAGAAGGACAATTAAGTACAACTGAAGGCTAAAACATATGAAGAATGGTTGCAGGAATTGGGTCTAGTTTAATGAAAAGAAGGACTAGGGGAGACATTATAGCAGTGTTCCAATATCTCAGGGGTTGCCACAAAGAAGAGGGAGTCAAGCTATTCTCCAAAGCACCTGAGGGCAGGACAAGAAGCAATGGATGGAAACTAATCAAGGAGAGAAGCAACCTAGAACTAAGGAGAAATTTCCTGAGAGAAGAATTCATCAATGGAACGATTTGCCTCCAGAAGTTGCTCCAACACTGGAGGTTTTTAAGAAGAGATTGGACAACCATTTGTTTGAAATGGCATAGTGTCTCTTGCGTAAGTGGAAGCTGGACTAGAAGATCTCCAAGGTCCCTTCTAACCTTATTACAGGAGTGTGACTTGATGTTGTCCTAACTAACCTAACCTAACCAAACTCAGGATGGGATGCTTTGAGCTAGACACTTTTTCACACAAGAGCTACAGCCTGAAGGTTTCACAAAGAACCACTTCCAAAGGATTGCTTATTATATCCAAGGGAGTTTATGCTTGTATGAAATGAGAATTTACTCATCAGGTGATCATGGTCTGATCGAAGAGAATTTTTGTAGCTCAGGGTTGAACAGTGGGGTCCTTGGTGAAGGGGTGAAATGCTCCTGGTTCGGGCAAACCAGTAGCGATGGTGGCACGAGGCTCCACCCACCTGCCTGGTCGCCGTTACTTTGCTTTAACTTTGTTTTTTACCCTTTGGGCATGCGCAGAAAGGGTCTGTGCGTGCACTTCTGAACCAGTTGGGAAGGTAAGTAGATTTCACCCCTGCCTTGGTGCTCTCTGAGTTGTTGATTTTCGTGTAGACATTGCATTACCCAACTAGGTAACTTCACCAGGGCTGGAAGGGAGTGGAACTGATACTCAAACAAATCAGCCATCAATAGGCACATAAAATATCAGAATATTCATGACTGGGAAGACACGGTAACAAGGTTAGCCAATGAATAGGCATAGCAACTAAATCAGCCAATTGGGAGCTCAGACAGACTGGAGCCAGGGCGTGTCTTAGTCTGCAGCTTCTGATTCTGTGCAGAGAAAAGAGAAACTAAAAGCAGTGTGTGTGTGTGTGTGTGTGTGTGTGTGTGTGTGTGTGTGTTAAGCTCTGAGCTGTGAAGCTGCGTGTGTGAAGTTGTCTGCTGATCTGAGCTGAAATTAAACTGTGAATCTGCTGTTGGTATTGTCAATTTACTTCATGTGTTATTATGAATATAAAGAAGTTAATGAATCCAGCTGATTCAGTTATCTGTGTGTGCTTCTGGATTTAATTTTTGCAAGAAACTCTGACATAAAACAACATCTACATGTCACTCAAAAGAGACAATGAAAGCCCCATAGGAAAGAAAAAATCTAAAACACCTCCTTACCAGCAATTGATACCCATATGAGCATGAGCTGTCGAGACTAACACTGGACCAAAAATGAAGCAAGCAATACACAAATCAAAACAAATACTAATGCAGAAAAATGATCCAATAGCAAATAAGAGCCTAATCAAGGAACCGCCAAGGACACTCCCACCAACATTGATACAATGTAAAAACAAGAGCAAAACCCACTCCCTTCTAGCACTGATGACGTTACCTAGTTGGGTGATGAAACGTCTGCAAGAAAACAACCAAGCTCAGTGAGCCCCAAGGACCCCGAAATCAAAGCATATGCTGACCATTGGGTTCAATTCAGGGGTGAAATGTCAAATTTGTTACTACCGGTTTTGTGGGCGTGGTTTGGTGGGGGGGGTAATGTGACTGGGTGGGCGTGGCCAACTTTTTTTTTTTTTTTTAACTTTTCAAAGCATTTTTTCTAATGCTTTGAAAAGCCTCTGCCGATCAGGCAACTCAGCTGGGATCTTCAGAGAGGCTTTTTAAAAAATACCTCTCTGCTGATCAGGAAACAGCTGGGATTGTCAGTGACTTTTCAAAGCATTTTTTTTACCACCTCTTCGGCCAAGAGGTTGCAGAAAAAAATGCTTTGAAAAGCCTCTGATGATCCCAGCTGAGCCGCGCGATCATCAGAGGCTTTTTTTTTTTTTTACTTTTAAAAGCATTTTTTCATCGGAAGAGGTTGTAGAAAAAATGCTTTTAAAAGTTAAAAAAAAAAGCTTCTGATGATCCTGCGGCTCAGCTGGCATGGTGGGGGGGGCGGGCGCAGGGATTTTTGCTACCGGTTCTCCGAACCACCTGCCGCCATTGCTACCGGACCAGGAGATCCGGTCCGAACCGGGAGCATTTCACCCCTGATTCAATTCATATACAGCAATTCTGATAAGGTGCCAGTTATGAAGTTCACCAACCAAGCATGTGGGTGAAAGCAGGCCAAGAGATAATCTCTGAAGAAACTCACCGGTTGAGATTCCCGAATCGCTCGCACCAGTTTTCCGCTTTACTCAATTCTCCCGTTTCCTCATCGATTAAGTTGATGCCGTAAAATTTCAACATGAGTTTATAAGCCCGGACGAACCTCTCCATGACTTCTTTAGATTTTTTGAAGGCCTGAGATGTCAAAGGAGATATCAAATATCAAAATCACACCCCAGTGCATTTAGGCATGTAAGAAAATATCATTTCAAATATCGAGCAATACCAATACCATAGCAATTAGACTTATATACCGCTTTACAGCCCTCTCTAAGCAGTTTATAGAGTCAGCCTATTGCCCCCAACCATCTGGGCCTTCATTTTACCCACCTCGGAAGGTTGGAAGGGTGAGTTAACCTTGAGCCTGGTGAGATTTGAACTGCCAAATTGCAGGCAGTCGGCAGTCAGCAGAAGGAGCTTGCAGTACTGCATTCTACCACTGCGCCACCATGTCTCTACCCCATCATCTACCCCAATTCTATCTTGCTATTTCATCTCATTTTTGCTATTTGGCATTATATTTCTAGTTTAATTGGGTGGATGTAACGTTTAATGGCATAACTGCCAATTAATGTTTGCGATAAACCTTTATTCTAAAGTATTGCAATATAAAAAGCACTAACTGGAATCTCCTTTGCAGGTGGTCCTCGAGTTACAACAATCCATTTAGTGACTGTTTGAAGTTACTATGGCACTGACAAAAGTGACTTATGACCATTTTTCACACTTATCCCGGGGTCATATGGTCTCCTTTCGCAATCTTCTGACAAGCAAAGTCAACGGGGAAGTCAGATTCACTTAACAACCCTGTTCCTGACTTAACAACTGCAGTGATCCACTTAACAACGGTGGCAAGAAAGGTTGTAAAATGGGGCAAAACTCACTTAACCAAAGTTTCACTCAGCAACAGAAATTTTAGGCTCAATTGTGGTCGTAAGTCAAGGACTACCTATATTGCTTCATTCAGGGAAAGAACGGATCAAAAAATTGTGAAGGAAGGAAGGAAATGTTCGGCCATAAAATATTCTGGTCCTGTTGACTGACCCAATTGGATCCTGGAAAAAAAGCTTCTCCTAAACACTCAGCCTAAATCATAGCCTAGTCCCGTGATGGCAAACTTATGGCACGCATGCCAGCCATATCGGTTGGCATGCGAACATTGTCCTAGTTCAGTTCTGGCACGCATATGCCTGCCAGCCAGCCAGCTGATTTTCAGGCCTTCTGGGCCCACCAGAAGTCGGGAAACAGGCTGTTTCTGGTCTCCGGAGGGCGTCCGGGGGTGGGGGAGAAGGCCGTTTTAGCCCTCCCCAGGTTCCTAGAAAGGCTCTGGAGCCTGGGGACAGCAAAAAACAGGCCTATTGGGCCATTGCGTGCCAAAAGTGGAGGGAGCGGGGGAGGGGGGCACGCATGCATGCACGCTGCGGGCAGGACACACTGAATTATGGGTGTGGGCATGCGTGTGCGTCCCCCCCGTGCTCCCCCCGCTTTTGGCATGTGACGGCAAAAAGGTTTGCCATCACTGTCCTAGTCCCTCGCTCCTTTACATTTTAAAAATCGGTAACACGTATTAATGACTTCCAAAATGTGATGCTCTCAGCTGGGCTAAATACTGTGCATGCAATCAGACGAAGCATCAACACTTCAATTTCATGGATGAGATGGCGTAGGAGGCTAATGCCTCCTACTAAGGCAGCATTTAACATCCAGCTGCCTGCAATTACTGCGAGTTCAATTCACACCAGGCTCAAGGTCGACTCAGCCTTCCATCCTTTCTAAGGTGGGTAAAATGAGGACCCGGTTTGTGGGGGCAATAAGCTGACTTCGTATAAAAATATACAAAAGTATGAAGGCTATTGCTTAACGTATTGTAAGCCGCCCTGAGTCTCCGGAGAAGGGTGGCATATAAAAATAAATAAATAAATAAATTTAAAAAAAAATGAGAAAAGATCTTCCTACCTCAATTTCTTGGCACGTGAGCCGTTTGGCATGAAAATTCATCCCTTGTTCACGCAAAGGAAACAGCCTGGAAGGAACAAAACATTTGCCGCTCAGATATTTTTTTAAAAAAATATCAGAAACAAACACTTGTTTTAAAGATGTTGAGACTCTAGAAAGAGTGCAGAGAAGAGCAACAAAGATGATTAGGGGACTGAAGGCTAAAACATATGAAGAACATTTGCAGGAACCGGGTATGTCTAGTTTAATGAAAAGAAGGACTAGGGGAGACATGATAGCAGTCTTCCAATATCTCAGGGGCTGCCATAAAGAAGAGGGAGTCTAGTCCAACCCCATGCTGGAGCAGGAGACATATACCATTCCAGTCAAACGTAAGACTGAAATTCAGACATTTCACTTGCACTTCAGCACAGAAGTGATTAACAATTGGGCACTTAAAAGCCAGCATGTATTTACAATGGTTGCAGTATCCCAGGGATATGTGATTGCAGTTTGCAAGCTTCCTGTCCGGCTTCAACAGGGGAAGCCAGATTCACTTAACAACCATGCAATTCACTTACGAACTGTGGCAAAAAAGATTGTAAAATTGGTCTGCGACTCAATTAGCAACCGCCTTGTTAGCAAATTCTGGTCGTAAGTCGAGGTGTACCTTTAGCTCAGAGGTGAAATGCTCCCGGTTCGGAACGGATCGCCCGATCCGGTAGCAATGGAGGCAGGTGGTTCGGAGAACCGGTAGCAAAAATCCCTGCCCCCCCTCCACGCCCAGCTGAGCCGCACAATCATCAGAGGCTTTTTTTTTTTAACTTTTAAAAGTATTTTTTCTACAACTACGGCCGAAAAAATGCTTTTAAAAGTAAAAAAAAAAAAAAAAAAAAAGCCTCTGATGATTGCGCTGCTCATCAAAGGCATTTAAAAGAAAAAAAAGCCTTGTTTTCTTTTAAATGCTCTGACGATCCCAGCTGAGTTTTAAAAAAGCCTCTGCCGATCAGCTGGGATCGTCAGAGCCTTTTGAAAACATTTTTTTACAACCTCTTAGCCGAAGAGGTTATAGAAAAAATGATTTTAAAAGAAAAAAAAAAAGCCACGCCCACCTAGTCACATTACTCCCCCCACTAAGCCACGCCCACAGAACCGGTAGTAAGAAATTTTAGATTTCACCCCTGCTTTAGCTGGGAAAACTTACACGTCATACAAGCTATGTGCCAGTTTCTAGCAATTTTTTTTATTTCTAAGACCTTTTCTGGATCCCATTATGTATTTAAACGAAAGTACATAATTTTACCACTGAATATATGAATGGTTTTCTTCCAAAACACTGTAGTTATCTTGCCACGTCTCAAGGAGATCTTCGATGTGCAGACCTTGAAAGAAACAGGAAAAGAAAAAGGCACTGATTATGAATGACTGTGGAGGAGGAGGAAGGAGTAGAGAAGTTGAGATGAGTTACAAAATGGGGAATATGGGGAGTCCTCAACTTACAACCGCAACTGAACCCACCAAGCAAGACACTTGAGTTTTCCCCCCTTTTTTTAACGATCTTTCTTGCCACCGTTGTTAAATGAATCCCTGCAGCGGTTATCTCAATAACATAATTATTAAGCGAATCTGGTTTCCCTATGCACTTTGCTTGTCAGAAGGTCACAAAATGACCCCCAGGACTCTGCAACCATCATAACTATGAGCATCCGAATTTTGATGACGTGAGCATGGGGGTGTTGCAATGGTCGTAAGTGTGAGAACTGGTCATCAGTCATTTTTTTCAGTGCCATGGTAACTTTGAACCATCCCTGAATGAATGGTTGTTAAGTCAAAGACTAACTTGTAAGACATGAAAAAGCATGATTTTTTCTTCGACTGATGGAGAACTCTGATTTTGGCAGCCGTTCAAGGCAGATCAGGTCAAAAAGCAAATTCTACTGGGGAGAAATGGGCATTTTAAGGGCTCCAGGCTATGTATGGCCCTTTGGCTCCCTCTCTGGCTGGCCTGCATGGATTGCTTTTACTTTGAAGGCAAACCACTATTTCTTTTTTTCAATTTACATATATGCAGGTGTGCATTCCTACACACCTTCGTAGCCTTATTGGTTCGGACCTTCATAACAATCCCGGTTGGGAAAATTAATTGCCCACCTCTGTTACAGCGATTCCAGAAATGGCACTTTATTGTAGCATGGTGAAATCCTATCCAAATTTCTGTCTTGACACCAAGCAAAATCAAGGTGAGATTATCTTGAGTTTCTTTCTCACGCTCGCTTCTGTTCTGACCTAGGCTTCCCAAGAGCATGAAGGAGACTCCTTGTCCTGACAAAAAACCCTTTTTATTAAGTTACTGTGAATTCCTCTCATTCACATCCAGGAACGTCTTTCAAGGGAGAATTTGTAGTCACAGACCTTATCTGGCTTGGAGAGCTGCCAGGCCCATATCTTCAAAACTTGGCAAGGAGTCTCGAGAGAGTCAGAAACCAATTAGTCGAACTAATTGTCTCCTGCAACCTCCACTCCCCTTTCGCTCCTCTTTTATTCCCTCTGGGAGGGGCCATTCATCGTCCACCTGTGGCCTTACTCCCAAGTCAACCCTTGTTCTTTAGCTGTTCCCTTCGTCTGGCAACTCTGCACATGCACACATCGGGAACAGGCTCCAGCTGTTCGTCTGCCTCACTGATGTCTGACTCAAAAGGCAGCTGATAACTGGCATATGGCTCTGGCCTCCTCTCTGCCTCCGATGCAGAGCCCTCATCAGAGCCTTCCCCAGACTCCAGGACTGGCCCATGTTCCTCCCCAACCTCCTCACTGTCTAAATCTGCTACCAGCTCTGCTGGCTCTTGGGGGGCCACAACAATTGTGAATCTAAGTCGAGGACCACTTGTATAAGAGAAATTCAAATAAGATCTTGGTTTTACAACTCTCGGTATGGAATTTACCACAGAAGCCTTGCCAGGCCTAATTTCCCCATAGAAGTTCAATGCTTCCTCTGAGTAAGGGTAAATTGAGCCTGGGAATTTGGCTTACTGCAATTATTTTCTATTGCTGCCATGCTGACTTTCGGAGGCCAAATGAGATTTAAAAATCTTTTTGCAAAACTCACTTGAACCACAAACACTCGGAGGGAACACTGTCAGGTGCAATTATTTCTACTAATCATTTGTTTTCCAGTTACAGAAAGAAAGTTATGCGCATGAATCTGCAGGTGTGAAAAAGGGAAAGAAAATTATGTTCTGAATTCTATCTCTGGGTCAAGTGATCCTCGACTTACAACCCCAATTAGAGCAAAATTTATTTTGCTAAGCGAGACAGTTGTTAAGTGAATTTTGCCCCATTTTCCTGACCTTTCTTGCTATCGTTGTTAAGTGAATCACTGCAGTTATTATGTTAGTAACACGGTTGTTAAGCGAATCTGGCTTCCCCATTGTCTTTGCTTCTCAGAAGGTCATAAATACAGACCAGTTGCCAAGCGTCCAACTGTTGATCAGATGGACCGTGGGAATGCTGCCACAATTGTTAAGTATGAAAACAGTCATAAGTCATTTTTTTCAGTGCTGTTGTATCTTTGCACAGTCACAATACAAACTGTTTTAAGTCAAGAGGAGAGGAAGGAAAGTGTTGTGGCCCGCCAGCAGAGCTGGCAGCAGATTCGGACAGTGAGGAGGTTGGGGAGGAACATGGGCCAGTCCTGGAGTCTGGGGAAGGCTCTGATGAGGGCTCTGCGTCAGAGGCAGAGAGGGGGCCGTATGCCAGTTATCAGCTGCCTTCGGAGTCAAACATCAGTGAGGCAGATGAACAGCTGGAACCTGTTCCCAGTGTGCACATGCGCAGAGTTGCCCGACAAAGGGAACAGCTAAAGAACAAGGGTCGACTTGGGAGTAAGGCCACAGGTGGACAATGAATGGACCCTCCCAGAGGGAATAAAAGAGAAGCGAGTGGAGTTTGCAGAAGACAATAAGTTCGCCTAATTGGTTTGTGACTCTCTCCGATTTGAAGATATTGGCCTGGCAGCTCTCCAAACCAGATAAGGTCTGTGACTGTAAATTCTCTTTTGAAAGACTTTGCTGAAGGTGAATGAGAGGAATAAAAGGGGTTTTGTTGGGACCAGGATTCTGCTTAATGCTTTTGGGGAAGCCTAGGTCAGAACAGAAAGGAGGGAAGCAAGCAAGAAAGGAAGGGGAGAGAAGAAAAGAAGGAACAGACGGGAAAAAGAGAAGGAAGGAAGGAAGGAAGGAAGCAAGCATGCAAGGAAAGCCTTTAACTAAATGCAATGTATTGCCATGTCAAAAGCCAACAGGAAGACCCAATTATGATCCTCACCCTTCCCCTTAGACAACCAAGCCATTTCAAAAGCCTTACCCCGGGGCAAAAAACTAATCTCATTTTTGTAAAAGCTCAGATTCCACATGTCTTCCTCACTGACCTCAGTTTCTTCCAATCCCTGGAAGATAAAAGAGAGAGAGGGAGGGAGAGATGGAAGGGAGATGACAAGGGGTATTATTAATCCACTCACAACTAAACCCAGGACCAGGCGTCCTTAAGGACTATTTCCACCCGTAACCCTTTGCTGTCCCATTCTTAACAAGTTACTCCTTTTATGTAGCCCAAATGTTTTAATGTTTATGGCCTCCCAACTTGAATAACTGCAATTCAGGGTGGTGTGTAAGCAGGGGAAAATCAGGTCAAAAACAACAAAAATTAACAGGCATTTTAACCCAAATTTCTATTACACCCCTCTAGGTAGAAACTCAATCAATGTAACCATAATGCGCAGAAAATCTTACCGGGTAATGACGCCTATATTTCTGCATATCTCTGGCTGCGTCCCAGTTACGCCTATTTATGCTCTAATTAAAAAAAGAGACAACAAAAGAGATTTATTTTTAAAGTCTAAATCTTACATAAGGCCTCTTTGCCAAACCACTGCAAAAGAAAGTGTGACTGGTTATAATTTCCTTTGATTATAGTGACATTCTGCCTTCTCGCTTTTCCTCTAGAAGTTGAATATAGTGAAAATATTGTTTCCCTTCTAATTTTATTGCCACATGCTGAGTTGAGACAAACTCTTCTTTATTTTGGTTTAGGAAAATACTCAAAAATCTACCTTGTATTTTAGATCATTTAAAGGGACTGACTACTTTTCTTATTCTTTCTTATCAGTCTCTCTCTCTCTCCATCCATCATCTATCTATCTATCTATCTATCTATCTATCTATCTATCTATCTATCTATCTATCATCTACCTACCTACCTACCTATCAACCTACCTACCTACCTTCCTATCTAAACTTTTTGTAAAATATCCAGAATCATTGGAACTGAGGAACATTGAAATCAGTACTTTTTTGTAGAATAGGGACTACAAACTTGGCAACTTTTGGTCTTCAACTGCTAGAATTCCTCAGCCCGCCATCCTGGCTGGGGAATTCTGGGAATTGAACCCCACAAGTCTTAAAGTTGCCAAGTTTGGAGACCCCTGGTGTAGAATTGTGTCTGGGCTAACCTACCAATCAGATGGCACAATTTGGAACTGCCTGGCAAGCAAACAAACCTGATTTAGACTTCACTTCAGTGATAAATCAGATTCTTGAGTCTCCCTCTCACTGTGATGGTGAACCTATGGCACGCATGCCACAGGTAGCACGCGGAGCCATATCGGTGGCCATGTGAGCTCAGCTCTGGCGTGCATGTGCGCGCTAGCCAGCTAATTATTGGGCCTTCTGGACCCACCGGAAGTCGGGAAACAGGCTGTTTCTGGCCTGGGGGGGGAGGGGAGGCTGTTTTCGCCCTCCCGAGGCTCCTAGAAAGCCTCTGGAGCCTGGGGAGGGCAAAAAACGGGACCACTGTGTGCCAAAAGCGTGGGGAAAGTGAGGGGAAAGGTCGCGCACGCATGCGCTGGGCCCCCCCATAGAATTATGGGTGTGGGCATGCGCACGCGCGACCCCCCGCACTTTTGCCATGCAATGGCAAAAAGGTTAGCCATCACTGTCCTATCAGGTGTGCATAAAAGTACACACACTTTCACACTCTCACATCAACCCATAACATCAGTCAATATGCTTGAGTCATATTGATCGGGCAGTTCAATTCCAAGGCTCCTGGGCCATGCCAGATTTCTAGATAAGAGTAGCCTGGGTGAAGAGACACTGAACAATGCACACATAGCAATTTCATGATCTTTGGAGTCTGTACTTTATGCTCTATAGCAGTGTTTCTCAACTTTGGCATTTTGAAGATGTATGGACTTCCTGGGCTCCAAGATCACTGCAGATGGGGACTGCAGCCAAGAAATTAAAAGATGCTTGCTCCTGGGGAGGAAAGCTATGGCAAATCTAGACAGCATATTAAAAAGCAGAGACATCACCCTGCCAACAAAAGTGCATATAGTCAAGGCTATGGTTTTCCCAGTTGCAATGGATGGCTGTGAAAGTTGGACCATAAGAAAGGCTGAGCACCAAAGAATGGAGGCCTTTGAACTCTGGTGCTGGAGAAGACTCCTGCGAGTCCCTTGGACTGCAAGATGATCAAACTGGTCAGTCCTAGAGGAGATCAACCCTGACTGCTCTTGAAGGCCAGATCCTGAAGAGGAAACTCAAAGACTTTGGCCACCTAATGAGAAGGAAGGACTCACTGGAGAAGAGCCTAATGCTGGGAACGATTGAGGGCAAAAGAAGAATGGGATGACAGAGAATGAACTGGCTGGATGGAGTCACTGAAGCAGTCGGCCGTGAGCTTAAATGGACTCCAGAGGATGGTAGAGGACAGGAAGGCCTGGAGGAACGTTGTCCACGGGATTGTGATGGGTCAGACACGACTTTGCAACTAACAACAACATGGACTTCAACTCCCAGAATTCCCCAGCCAGAGTTGAAGTCCACACATCTTCTAATTGCTAAGGTTGAAAAATACTGCTCTACATATATTTTGTATATTTTTACACGCTTGGTTGTGGGAGAAATATTTTGGATATTCAAAAACCAAGGGCGAGCCAACGTATCCAGAAAGACTCCACGTTTGATCAAAATATGACCTCTTTTGCATGCACCGGCCAACAAATGACCTCTTTTAGCGCTCACGATGAATAATGGACTTAATGAACGATATGATGGATACTCAGCCTAATGTCATATGCATTGTTTTGCAAAAGCATTAGACGCCCGCCAGCTGGTTTTCATCAATCTTTGTACAGGATGTACAGAAACTACGGAATGTAGTTTCAAGTTTAGCAAACAATGCAGGGAGAACTTGAACTGTTTGAGGGCAGTTTTGATAATAGAAGGTCTTGTCATAATTCTTGCTACTTTTATTCATCGGTCATAGTGTGATCCTCCCCCCCGTCACATCGTTGTTTTAGTCCATCTTAGCCAAGTGTGGCATTTACACGCACTGTGTGCTCAAAAACCAATATATATGTCATTAATCTGAATATTTATCATATGCTTCATTTAGCCATCATATGCTCTAAAAGAGTTCATTTGTTGGAAAAGGCTGCAAAGAGGTTATACTGGTAGTCCTTGATTTACAACTATTCATTTAACAACTGTTCGATGTTACATTAGCACTGAAAACAGCGACTGACAACCAGTCCTTACACTTACGACCGTTGCAACATTCCCATGATCACGTGAGCATAATTCAGGCACTTGGCAAATCCACCTGTACAGGTAATCCTTGACGTACGACCACAACTGTGCCCAAAATTTCTGTTGTTAAACGAGACATTTGTTAATTGAGTTTTATCCCATCTTATGACCCCCATCTTACGATTTAAGAACAGCATTCTTAAGTGAACCACTGCAGCTGTTAAATTACTAACAAGGTGGTTAAGTGAACCTGGCTTTGGTTGTCAGAAGGTCGCAAAAAGGGATCACATGACCCCGGGACACTGCGACCATCATAAATACGATCCAGTTGCCAAGTGTCAAAAAAAACTTTTTTTAGAAGTTTTTTCTTTTTTCTTTTATACATCTCATTTCGTGAATGTTTTGATTCGTGGGCTTCATACATTTCAATATAAATTTCAATAAACGTAACAATATTTTTCTTAATAGTTGCAATCCATTTTCATTTTTAATTTAACTAACGTATCGTTTCTACTGTCACCTTTCAACTCTAAACCTCCTCATAATTCTATCATACTTCATATCATCTTAATATCTATTTTTACTATTTTCCCCCTCATATTTCTACTTCTATTTTAGCCCTCTTTTTTCCCCCTTTCCCTTATCATTCTAATAATCAAAGACATGAACTTTCCTTTCTTCATTATTCAATATTCCAATATATCAGTGACGGCTAACGTTTTTGCCATCGCATGCCAGGAAGTGGGGGGGCGGGGGAGGTTCGCACACTGGCGTGCCCACACCCATAATTCTATGTGTCCCGCCCTGCGCATGTGCACGCAACCCCCCCTCCCCCCCACTCGTGACACGTGATGGCCCGGTAGGCCCGTTTTTCTTTCTCACCTGGCTCCAGATCCTCTTTATGCATATGGGAAGGGCGAAAACAGCCTGCCTCATCCCCTCTGAGGCCTGAAACGGCCCATTTCTCAACTCCCGGTTGGACAGGAAGTGACTTTTTTGCTGTTCCCAGCCTCCAGAGACTCCTAGAGAGACTCCTAGAGAGTCTCTGGAAGCTGGGGACAACAAAAAAGTCACTTCCTGTCCGACCGGGAGTTGGGAAATGGGCCGTTTCAAGCCTCCGAGGGGGGTGGGGAAGGCTGTTTTTACCCTCTCCAGATGCATAGAGAGGATCTGGAGCCAGGTGAGAAAGAAAAAAGGGCCTTCCCCACCCCACCACAGGCCCTCCGGAGGCAGGAAACGGCCTGTTTCCCTACTTCTGGTGGGGCCAGAAGGCCCGAAAATCAGCTGGCTGGCGCACGCATGCGCGCCAGAGCTGAGCTGGCATGCCCACTGATATGGCTACGCGTGCCACCTGTGGCACGTGTGCCATAGGTTCGCTATCACTGCAATATATCAATCATAATCTTTCTCTAGTTTTTCTTTAGTAATCACATTTTTTTTGTATATAATGTCTCCTCTAATCCTTCATTTCTTATATTCAGTATGTTACTACATTCCTAACATATATTCAATTTTTTAAAAGTCTCTTTTATCTCCAAGTGCCCGAATTTTAATCATGTGACCAGGGGGATGCTGCAACGGTCGTGTGAAAAAAGACAAACTTTTTTTGCAGGCGCCGCTGTAACTTAGAACGGTCACTAAACGAACTGTTGTAAATTGAAGACTACCTGTATTCCAACCAACCGTGTATTCTTTCTGGTTTTGCTCACCTTTAGGTTTCTGAATACGAGAAGTAAACTTCCAATGACCAGCATGACTGATTAAAAATCATGCCTCTCCTGTCCCCAAAGATAATTTTCCTACCTTCCATTTTTTAACTCCTCCTGTTGAAAGGCCTGGTCTTCGCCACTCCTGAAGCGAAAACATACTTTTAAAAATAATCATAGACTAGAACAGAATAAATAGAATAGAATAGAAATAAGGAATAGAATAAGAATAGAATAGCAAAGGTTCCCCTCGCACATATGTGCTAGTTGTTCCTGACTCTAGGGGGCGGTGCTCATCTCCGTTTCAAAGCCAAAAAGCCAGCGCTGTCTGAAGAAATCTCCATGGTCATGTGGCCGGCATGACTAAACGCCAAAAGCGCATGAAACGCCAATGGAACCTTCCCACCAAAGGTGGTCCCTATTTTTCTACTTGCATTTTTTACATGCTTTCGAACTGCTAGGTTGGCAGAAGCTGGGACAAGTCACGGGAGCTCACCCTGTTACGCGGCACTAGGGATTTGAACCCCTGAATTGCTGACCTTTCGATCGACAAGCTCAGCGTCTTAGCCACTGAGCCACCGCATCCCTTAAAAATAGAACAGAATAAATAGAATAGAAATAAGAAGTAGAATAGAATAAAAACTGAATAAGAATAGGACTAGAAAAGAAATAAGGAATAGAATAAGAATAAGAATAGAAATAGGAATAGAATAGAATTCTTTATTGGCCCAAGGAATTTGTCTTCAGTGCATAAGCTCTCAGTGAATATAAAAGCCATAAGTGATAAATCATTATCATAATCATCCTAAAAATAAGATACAGCATCCCAGAGAGGCCAAAAACGCAGGAGACCCTGTGATTTTTCTCAACTTAATTCTTACAGGATAGCATTTCAAACCTTTTACCCAGGAGCGGTAAACCGGTTCAGATTACAGCTTTCTGACTCATAAAATATGCCGGGGATCATATTCGGTTTCGTTTCTTCACTCATCATGCAAAACTAAGTTCTGTTTCTCCTTGCTAGATTTTTTTTTTCAAGTTTTACTTTCCATTTCCCTAACCTAGAGTAAACAGAACCTGAATTTTCTTCCTGAATCTTACATCTTTGCATGAAAAGAGACAAAATTGTCTGAAACAGAAAGGAAAAAAATAAAATATAAACTTATTTGCAGGGATTATCATCATTATATTTTTGACTGCCAACTAGTTTTAGAACTACTATTGACTGTTCTTTTGAATTGTTCCTAAACATGGTGAGAAATGCTGTACAGGCAGTCCTCGACTTATGACCAGAATGGAGTCCCAAATTTCCATTGCTAAGTGAGTTTTGGCCCATTTTCCTAAGTGAGACATTTATTAAGTCAGTTTTGCCCCATGTTACAACCTTTCTTGCCACAATTGTTAAAATCTATCTATCTATCTATCTATCTATCTATCTATCTATCTATCTATCTATCTATTTATTATATTTCTATACCGCCTTTGTCCCATAGGACTCAAGGCGGTGTATAGTCAAGAAAAATATAGATACACAAACATCATAAAATTGCTAATTAAAATTATTACTTAGTTTGGTCAATTAAATAAAACCCAGAATTAGATAACATTTTAAAAAATCATTCACATGTTCATATGTTTAGTCCCGCCTGTTGGAACATCAGGGTTTTGAGGGCACGGCGGAAAGCACGGAGATCAGGGATATTCCGTATCTCAGGGGGCAGTTCATTCCAAAGGGTTGGAGCCCTCACAGAGAAGGCCCTCCCCCTGGGAGTCGCCAGTCGGCATAATTTGACTGACGGTACCCTGGGTAGTCCCTCCCTGTGAGAACGAACTGGTCGGTGGGAGGCTATTGATGGCAAAAGACAGTATCCAGGTCCTAAGCCATGGAGCGCTTTAAAGGTGATAACTAACACCTTGAATCGCACCCGGAAGACCACCGGGAGCCAGTGCAGCTCGCGTAGGAGAGGTGTTACATGGGCGCAACGAGCTGCGCCCATAATCACCTGCGCGGCTACATTCTGGACCAGTTGGAGCCTCCGGGTCCTTTTCAAGGGGAGCCCCATGTAGAGAGCATTACAGTAGTCCATACAGAATCATCGCAGTTGTTAAATTAGTAACATGTTTGTTAAGTGAATTCGGCTTCCCCATGGAAATTGCTTGTGAGAAAGTTGGATCATGGGGTTGTTGCTACAAGGATCGTGTGAAAAATGGTCATGGGGGAGGCAGTTTTCGCCCTCCCCAGGGTCCTAGAAAGCCTCTGGAGCTTGGGGAGGGTGAAAAACGGGCCTTCCGGGCCCACCGTGCCAAAAGCGTGGGAGCGTGGGGGGGTCATGAACGCATGGGGGGGGGAGCATTGAATTATGGATGTGGGCATGCATGCACACAAACCCCCACTTTTGGCATGCGACGGTAAAAAGGTTAGCCATCACTGGTATAGGCTTTCCTGCCTGAGCAGGGGGTTGGACTAGAGGACCTCCAAGGTCCCTTCCAACTCTGTGATTCTATTCTATTAGTACTGGATATTGGCCTACAAGCTTTGATAAAGTTTTATCATGAATCTTTGGCTTTGCAGAGAAAAAAAGTTTAGTCCTCCACATCAAACAGATGTTTTGGCTCTATCAACAAATCAAATCTTTAAAACATAAAAACAGGATATAAATTTTAAAAAGAGGCAAGGATGATGAAGATGTAACGTTAAAAGTTAATTAAAAGATTGGCGGGGGGCTTTCAGGTCTCTAACTAGCCCCATAATCATCTCACTTTTCTATGTATGCATTTCTCCATCCCTTTGCCAAAAAGCTTCTATAGTTATATTTTGGGAATATGGAATGTTTGTATCCAGTTGTCTAGTTCAACAAAATGTGGTCCTCGACTTATGACCACAACTGAGTCCAAAATTTCCATTGCTGAGCAAGTCGGTTGCTAAGTGATTTTGCCCCATTTTAGGACCTTTCTTGCCACAGTTGTTAACTGAATCAGTGCAGTTATTAAGGTAGTAATGTTGCTCGTCGGAAGGTTGCCAAAGGACACTGCAACTGTCATAAGTATGAGTCAATTGCCAAGCTAATCATGTGATCATGGGGATGCTGCAACGGACGTGTGAAAAACGGCCCCAAGTCATTTTTTAACGCTGTTGTAACTTCAAATGGTCACTAAAGGGACTGTTGTAAGTCGAGGACTGCCTGTATATCTAACTGTCCGGATCAGTGCATTCTACACCAGCTGAAGCACTCAGCTCCCCTTCAAGGGCAGCCCCACGGACAGCGCATTACAGTACAGGCAATCCTCGACTTACAACAGCTCACTTAGTGACCGCTCGAAGTTACAACGGCGCCGAAAACCCTGACCCATTTTCACACTGTGGCAGCATCCCCATGGTCACACGATCCAAAACTCATAACGCTTGGCCAACGACTCATATTTATGACCGCTGCAGGGTCCCAAGGTCACATGATCCCCTTTGGCAAGCAAAGTCAAGTGGGGGGGGGGGGGGAGAAGCCGGATTCGCTTAACAACCGGCTGACTCCCTTAACAACTGCAGCGATCCCCTTGGGGAGAGCGAGGGAGGTTGAAGAAGGGAGCCCAAATCCTGTGAAGCACCATCTCGCTTAGCAACAGAAATGTTGGGCTCGATTGCGGCCGTAAATCGCGGACTACCCGCGAGTTCAAATCCAGAGGCGACTAAGGGGCACGGAACGCCTGGCTGGCTGAGGTTCCCAACTTAGGATCGGGCGCAACTGGAGCGCAACGCCCGTAAACTGCGATCGCCTCCTGCTCTTTTCTTTTGTTCCCCGAGGAATCTCTCACCTGGCTGTTGGAGGCCCACTTGGGGCTGCCCGACGCCCACCAGCTGTGCTTTTCTCGGGCTTTGGCTTCTTCCAGGTTAGCGGCTTGAGAAGCCGTTTCCCGTGTCTTCTTCTTCTTCTTCTTTTCCCGCTTCCCTCCTTCCTCCTCCTCCTCCTCTTCCTCCTCTTCCCAAGTGGAATCGTACACCCAAAGCCCTCCCGCTCCATCTTCTTCTTCTCCTTCCTCCTCTTCCTCTTCTTCCTCTTCCTCCCCTTCGCCGGCTTGCTCTTCTTTCTCCTTCCCCGATCCCATCCAAGCCGCCATGGCTCCGCGGAAGCTGACTTGGCCTCTCGATGGGCAACGGGAGGAAAGGAAAGCGAAAGAGACGAGCGGCCAAAAAAGGGGAAAAAAAAAAAAAGCGAGCAGGAAGACGACGGCGAGATCAAAGCGAAAGGCACGTGGGGAAGAGGAAAAAAAAAAAAAACCGAGGAGGATGGGGCAGCGCGAGAGAGAGCCGGCCTCCAACCCAAACCGCAAGCCGGAGTCGCTTCTTGCACGCTGATTGGCTGGCCCGGCGTTCCTTCCGAACGTTGGGAAATCTTCTGCGTTCCAGAATGGAATGCTCGGAACCCGGAGGGGGGGGTGGCTGGAAAGGGGAGGGGGAGGAGGGGGGAAGAGAAGGAGGCGACCGGTTAATCCGCTCTGCTTCCCACCCGAGGCGCTGATTGACAAGAGACCGCCCCCACCTTCTGCCCCCACCCCCGGGGGAGGGGAGGGGCGGCTCTCCTTCCTTGTTAACGCTTCGCCGAACCACCCGGACACGCAATACTGTATTCACACGACGACATCCTCCTGCGGGGCAAACGAAACGAATGCATTCTCTTTTGACTGTAATGAGTGGCGCCAACTGGGCTGGAGAGGCTCAACTGTCAGAAATGGTGTAGGGTCTCCTGCTTGTGGGGGGGGCGGGGCAAGAGGGTTGGACTAGATGACCTAAAAGGTCCCCTTCCAACTCTGTTAAACTGTATCTAACTCTGCCTGCGTGGCTCTTCCTTCCTTCCTTCCTTCCTTCCTTCCTTCCTTCCTTCCTTCCTTCCTTCCTTCCTTCCTTCCTTCCTTCCTTCCTTCCTTCCTTCCTTCCTTCCTTCCTTCTTTCTTTCTTTCTTTCTTTCTTTCTTTCTTTCTTTCTTTCTTTCTTTTCTTTCTTCTGCCCTATCTCCGAAAGGACTCAGGGCCAGGGTGGATAAAAATCAATGATTTTTTAAAAAAAAATCAAAAAAATCAGATTTTTTTAATTTAAATTGGATTTTTTTGATTTAAATCGGATTTTTTTGATTTTTATCGAATTTATTTTAATAAAAAACTTTTGGGGTAAAAATCTATCGTAAGATAGTTTTCTATTTAAGATACATAAATAATTTAGTTTATTCAGCATGAAATGGAGCTCACTTATGTAGCATGAGGCTGTATATTCTGCAACACTGGGACTATCGGTGAGTCAACAGTGGGTCAAAGGAGTAGCAGAGATGACAGTTGCTCTTTAAAAATTATGATTTAAATCGAGTTGATTTAAATCAAGCCTTTTTACTAGTGATTTAAATCATGATTTAAATTGTGATTTAAATCAACTCGATTTAAATCAAATCCACCCTGCTCAGGGCAGCTCGCAACAATAAAAACAAGCAAAAACAATATTAAAAATACCCAATAGGATTTATAAAAGACCGTTAAAATCCCCTTTAAAAACCCCTTCAGTCCAAACCAGCCAGATGAAATAACCTGGCGGAAAGGTCACGGCGGAAAGAGCGAAGGTTAGGGGCCACCCGGAGCTCCAGGGGGAGCTGATTCCACAAGGTAGGTGCGCCCACAGAGAAGGCCCGCTCCCTAGGGGTCGCCAGCCGACATTGTCTGGCCGACGGCACCCCAAGGAGGCCCTCCCTGTGGGAATGCACCGGGCGATGGGGAGCTGTCGCTGGCCGCAGATGGTCTGCCAGATACCCCGGGCCTAAGCCATGTAGGGTTTATAGGTAATTACCAGCACCTTGAATCTCACCCGGAGGGCAACCGGTAGCCAATGCAGGTCACACAGGAGAGGTGTAACATGAGAGTGTCGGGACACCCCCATTACTACCCGCGCGGCCGCATTCTGCACCAGCTGAAGCCTCCGAGTGGTCTTCACGGGCAGCCCCATGTAGAGAGCATTGCAGTAGTCGATCCGGGAGGCGACGAGAGCATGGGTGACTGTGTAGGGCATCACGGTCCAGATAGGGGCGCAACTGGCGCACCAGACGAATCTGGGCAAATGCCCCCCTGGTCACAGTCATAACATGAGCTTTATCTTAGGTGTGGGGGGGCGGGTTGGACTAGATGACCTACAAGGTCCCTTCCAACTCTGTTAATCTGTATCTAACTCTGCCTGCGTGGCCGCTTTATCTTAGGTGTGTTGGGTAAAAACTAGCCTGTTTCCCCCAAAATAAGACATCCCCTGATAATAAGCCCGATGGCTCTCTCTCTCTCCCCCCCTCCCTCTTTCTCTCTCTCTCCCTCCCCCCTCCCTCTTTCTCTCTCTCAGCAACTGGATTGTTTTTTCTTTGAAGACGTTTCGCTTCTCATCCAAGAGGTTTCTTCAACTCTGACTGGAAGATGGGGAACGGAAGGATTTATGCTCCTTGCAGAGTCCTTGAGGCCACCTGGAGGTTTATCTGTGTCCTCAGGGTCTCACCTGAATAGTGCAAATGGGTGTGGAGGAGCCTTCTTGGAACTTCTAAAAGGACCATGTTGTAGACTGGAGATAGATGATATCATTTCCCCCTCCCCTCCTTTTTGAGAGAGGGCTGTTCAATTTTGACATAGATGGCCTCTTGGACCCCACTTTCAAACCATCTGTCCAAACTGTGGACTTTGCTGTCTTCAAAAGAGTGGCCTTTGTCTTTGAAATGCAGATGGACTGCTGAATCTTGTCCTGATTTGTTTGTTCTCCTATGTTGGGCCATGCGTTTATGAAGTGGTTGTTTTGTTTCCCCAATGTACAGATCCTTCCATTCTACAGATCAAAGTAATCCTTGACTTAACAACCATTCAGTGATTGTTCAAACAGCACTTTTCACACTTATGACCGTTGCAGCATCCCCATGGTCACGTGATCAAAATTTGGATGCTTGGCAACTAGTTCATATTTATAACGGTTGCAATGTCCCGGGATCATGTGATCCCCTTTTGTGATCTTCTGAAGAGCAAAGTCAATGGGGAATCCAGTTTCCCATGATGCTAACTTAACAAATGGAATGATTCACTTAACTTCTGTGGTAAGAAAAGTCGTAAAATGGGACGAATTCGCTAAACAAATGTTGCACTCAGCAACATAAATTTTGGCCTCGATTGTGGTCATAACTCCAGGACTACCTATATGTGAGGAGATTGCAACTACAGGTATATCTATTGTTTCCGAGCCAAAGAATAAGAAAATGGCACAAAGTACAGATAGTCCTCGACTTACAACGGTTCATTTAATGACCGTTCAAAGTTACAATGGCACTGAAAAAAGTGATTTATGACCGTTGCAGCATCCCCATGGCCACGTGATCAAAATTCAGCTGCCTGGCAACTGACTCATATTTATGACCGTTGCAGTAACTCAGGGTCATGTGACCCCCTTTTGCAACCTTCTGACAAGCAAAGCCAGTGGGGGAAGCCAGATTTACAACCCCGTTACTAACTGAACAGCTGCAGTGATTCACAAATGTGGCAAGACAAGTCGTAAAATGGGGCAAAACTCACTTAACCCTCTTGATTAGCAACAGGAATTTGGGGCTCAATTGTGGTCGTAGGTTAAGGACTACCTGTACTTAATTTTATAGCAGAAAAACTAGTCTGAATAATATTGCAAACCTTTTTTTTAACTCTATACATTTAATAGTCTATATATTTAATACTCTATACATTTAAAGGGACACGGTGGCTCAGTGGCTGAGATGCTGAGCTTGTCGATCAGAAAAGTCGGCAGTTCAGAAGTTTGCATCCCTAGTGCCACGTAACTGGGTGAGCTCCTGTTACTTATCCCAGCTTCTGCCAACCTAGCAGTTCAAAAGCAGGTAAAAATATGCAAATAGAAAAATAGGGACCACCTTTGCTGGGAAGGTAACAGCGTTCTGTGTGCTTTTGGCGTTGAGTCATGCCAACCACATGACCACGGAGACAACTTCAGACAGCTCTGGCTCTTCGGTTTTGAAATGGAGATGAGCACCGCCCCCTAGAGTCGGGAACGACTAGCACATATGTGCGAGGGGAATCTTTACCTTTACATTTAATAGCTCTTTAGGGTTGCAATCCCACTTGGTGGGTATACATATGAAAGATTTCTATTTTACAAAGTTCGTTTACTTTTCTGAATTTCTGATGCCATTCCCATAGTAAGATTTGGGTTATTAGGCTGAGCGTGTTTTATTTTTGGCTATTTTTGTTCAAAATAGGCCCATAAGGCTTACAGGTCGACATACGACCACAATTGAGCCCAAAATTTCTCTTGCTAAGTGAGACAAGTGTTAAATGAGTTTTGCCCTGTTTCATGACCTAAGTCGGTAACACCTTTGTTACTCATTGGTTCTGCTTGTCATAAGATCGCAAAAGATGATCTTAGAAAAAAACCCTGGGACATTGCAACTGTCGTAAATATGAGCCAGTTGCCAAGCATCCGAATTTTGATTACGTGACAACGGAGATGCTGCAGTGATCGTAAGTATGAAAAACAGCCATAAAGTCACTTTTTTTCGGTGCCTTTTGTAAGTTTGGTTGCTAAATGAAAAGTTGCATTTACCTGTACAAATTTGCTGTTTTTAGTTGATCCTGGTAAAAGATATGTTGTGGGTTTTTTTTTTCTGGAATAGTGAGGTTGTACTTACGTAAACAGGGCTTCAGCACAACTCAAGAAAAAGTTCAGCTTTGGTACATGTAGTAAATTAATTTCCTTACACTTAATTACACTGATTGCACTGTGATAATGCGAGTCGCTTTGAACTTGCAAGGTGGGCCACAAATTAGGTAATATTTTTTTTCTTAAAAATAAAATGACATGTAATTAAGTGCACTAATGATTGCATTGTTATTAACTCAGAGGTTAATTATGTTAACCTTACATTAGTTATCGGCAGGTGTTTGTGTTGTAACATTTTGGGTAATCTTGGTTTCTTTAATTAATCCGTGCTTCAATGTATGGTGCCAATTCAGAAAAATCAATTTACTTTATAACTAAGTCAGGTGCATTGAATTTACAGAGCTAATAAAAAATGTTTAGTAACTGTCCGGCTAAGGATGATGAGCAAGAAAGGAGGACATTGTAGGAGACGAAGCGAAGAAGGTGGAATGAAATGCATCATCAGTTTGGAATTCTCTAAACTGCCAGAAGAGACCTAAGTTCCCTCCACCCCCACCCCCCAAATCTGTTAACTCTTACCTAGTGCCAATTTGCCTTGACCGTTGATAGATCAGATTCTTATATATAAGTAGCATTGAACAAACTCATAGTGCTTTTGAGCTCTATCCCGGCTCCTGATTTCTTGTACCTGACAGACACATGCCATTGTACTACAATGCAAACTCTATATTTGTTTCCCGATGTTAGATGTGCAAATGTTAAGGCATGGGGGTTTGGATTTCTGGTGCCATGATACACATCATCTAACCCACTTAGGCATTTTGGCTCTGTGGATCAGGGGTGCTATTCAGCAGGTTCTGGAGAACCGGTAGCGGAAATTTTGAGTAGTTCGGAGAACCAGCAAATACCACCTCTGGCTGGACCCAGAGTGGGGTGGGAGTGGAGATTTTGCAATATCCTTCCCCTGGAGTGGCGTGGAAATGGGGATTTTGCAGTATCCTTCCCCTGCCACACCCACCAAGCCACGCTCACAGAACCGGTAGTAAAAAAAATTGAATTCCACCACTGCTGTGGATGCAAATGAATGCAGTTCCTCAAGATTCAAAAGCCACAAGATTTTAGAGATAACTTATTTAGCCCATTTCTAAAGGCCATCCACCACTCTGGGAGAGATTAAAACAAATACTATGGTCAGTTAAGAACACAGATAATCCTCGATTTATGACTGGTTGCTTCGTGAATGTTTGAAATTACAACCTACCTGGAAAAAGGGACTAATGAACTACTTCCAAATTTCTAATAGTCACCCACTTCTCACAGTCACATGTCTGCATTTCAGGCTCAATTACAGTCGTAGGTCGAAAACTAGAACTGTGTTGCATTGATGAGCAATCAACAGAGGCCTAGAGGGTGGAGAAAAAAAATCACTGGCAGCTTGCAAGAATTAAAGCTGACCATAAATTGAGCTATTCTTAGAACTCGGTGAAACAAACCTGACTTCATGTAGGCTTGTAAGATCAAAGGGGTTGGAATGAAACACAAAATGGACTGGAACCCATTTTATCGAACAGCAGAAATTTATTCAAACAGAATGTTGAATGTTACCCTAACTGTTACTGTTTTTCTTACAAAAGGTGTTTTCTAAATCCCATCCTCCCTCCCCACCCCCCAATTCAGAGAAGGAAATTTTACTATCGGATCCTACAGAAACACTAAGAGAGTTTGACTTTTAACACCTGTGCGTATAAACTCAGCACATTTTCAAGTAAAAACCTAAACTTACTTCCAAAATAGCTTAAATAGCAAAATTACCCGAACCTCTATTTAAGAATTTCTGCAAAAAAATACTTTTTCTTTAAAAACCATCAGTAAATTAAATAATAAAAAAAAACTGCATACATATATACAAATGTACAGGGAATTCACTCTCCTGCTACCAGGCAACATGCCTGACTGATCCCAGGATGTATAAACTCAGTTGCTTTTGACAAGTTCCGATTCCGGTTATCAAAAATTGTGCCAAGGTGAGCCAACCCCAGTTCAAAACACAGAAGTCTCTAAAAATTTAAATTAAAAAAAAAAACGATGCTCCTTGATTCCCACAGATCCAGTTGTTGAGACTAAGTATGTCGTTGATAGCAAAAAATAAATGTCAGACTTGTTTGGCATTTGCTGTAAAGCCTCCCTCTCTTCCTAAAATTTGGAGGACAAAGCTACCATTTGCTTCCTTTTAGAGGGGTGATGACTAGTTTATCTCACTTTGTCTCCCCCGTTCAACACTGATGGGCTAGCTAGGACCTACAGTTTTCCCCCTGTTCAGACTTCAGGGTACGCTCCAGAGTTGTTCTGCCATCTTTTATGTCCTGCGCCTTTTGGTTGCGCTGGGACTGGAGGGGTTGCTGTTTGCATTTAAGACCTTCTCCGTGACTCTGTTCCGCTTTCTCTTGTCTCCTCCTTCTTTGGATCCAGACTCCGAGGAACTTCTTTCCTTCTCTTTGCTGCTGAGTTTTTCGGTGGCCTTTGTCAGGTTCCCAAGAGAAGCATATACTGAAACACAATGATGAGACCGTAATTTAAGCAACTTCTCCGTTCCCAAAAAAGAGCATGGCTGCAATGAATTTATACTGTAAGCATTTCTTTCCATACGTGATTGTTCTTTTTATAAGAAATATAAATTAATAAAATCTTATCTATGTAGCTTAAAAGCGAGTCATTCTATCCACAATTTCAAACGATCAATCAGAGTAGAGCTGGAAGGGACTTTGAGGGTCTTGTAGTCCAACCCCCTGCTCAAGCAGGACACCCTATACCAGTGATGGCGAACCTTTTTGGCACCGAGTGCCGAAACTGGAACGTGCGTGCTGTGCGTGCGTGCGTGCGTGCGTGCGTGCCAGAGTGCTGGAAACCCAAAGCCCAGCTGGCCGGTGTGCACATGCCTGTTTTTTGGCTTTTTTTTGGCCGAAAAAACTGTCTGAAAACACCCCAAAAAAACACCCTGAAAATGCCCTGAAAAGCACCCTGGTTTTTGGCCGTTTTTCAGGCTGTTTTCCGGAGCTCTGGTGCCCACAAAGACCAGCTGGCCAGCACACGTGTGCACTGGAAACCAGAAGAGCATCTGGTGACGGTGCACATGCCCACAGACAGGGCTCTGTGTGCCACTTCTGGCATGCGTGCCATAGGTTCACCATCACGGCCCTATACTATTTCAGACAAATGGTTGTCTAATCTCTTCTTAAAACCCTCCAGCGATTAAGCCCCTACAATTTGTGAAGTTAAACTGTTCTACTGGTTAATTGTTCTCACTGTCAGGAAGTTTCTCCTTAATTCCAGGTTGCTTCTCTCCTTGATTAGTTTCCATCCATCCGGTTTTATCCAATTCTTCATGGACCCAAATGGTCAGTTTTGTATCTAATTAACTAGAGGTAGACCTCGAGATACAAAGTGTAATGGAGCCGGCCCGTTACGGTCATATCTTGTAATGAGTCTTTGAATGGTTTGATCATGTGACTGGCCCAGTTTGACCACTTCTGTGGCAGTTGTTAAGCAAATCCTCGTGGCTGTTAAGCAAACCAATGGTTCGCTATGGGCATGGTTTTGCTGAAAAATTGGGAAAGCTGGTTTTTAGCCAAATCGCCCTAAAATGTGGTCCCATGACTGTAAGATACTGCAAACGGTCATAAATACAGCCCTGTGGCTGAGTGCCTGACGTATGGCCACATGACCACACAGGAAGCCTGACCATTGGAACTTTGAGTCAGTGGTGAAATCTAAAATTTGATACTACCGGTTCTGTGGGCGTGGCTTGGTGGGAGGGGTAATGTGACTGGGTGGGCGTGGCCAACTTTTTTTTTTTACTTTTAAAACCAGGTTGTTAAAGAGGTTGTTAAAAAATGCTTTCAAAAGGCTCTGACGATCCCAGCTGAGTTGCCTAATCAGCAGAGGCTTTTTTAAAAAGCCTCTGCCGATCAGGCAGCTCAGTTTGGATCGTCAGAGGCATTTAAAAGAAAAAAAAGGGTTTTTTTCTTTTAAAAGCCTTTGACGATCCCAGCTGAGCCCCGCGATCATCAGAGGCTTTTTTTTTAACTTTTAAAAGCATTTTTTCAGCCAAAGGGGTTGTAGAAAAAATGCTTTTAAAAGTAAAAAAAAAAAAAAAAGCCTCTGATGATTGTGTGGCTCAGCTGGGCATGGGGAGGGGGCAGGGATTTTTGCTACCGGTTCTCCGAACCACCCGCCTCCATCGCTACCAGATCCGGTCCAAACCGGGAGCATTTCACCCCTGCTTTGAGTCTATAACGAGATCTCATGAATAGAGATAAGAGTTTGAGGAATTCTGGGAGCTGAAGTCCACATATCTTAAGTTTAACAGAATAAGAGTTGGAAGGGACCTTGGAGATTTTCTACTCCAACCTCCTGCTCAAGCAGGAGACCATATACCATTTCAGACAAACAGTTGTCCAATCTCTTGCTACGTTGCCAAGGTTGAAAAGCATTTCCCACCTGTTAACAATGCATGATCTCTTTCAACTCTTCTAAAACATTCTACCTTCTAAAACAATTTTTTTTATGACCTGCACATGTGAGAACTAGTAAGGGCTAACCCTATCTTACTGAAGACTTGTCTTTCATATATCAAAATACCTTCTTCGGCAGCTGAGTGCGCTTCCATCTCTTCCTTTATTTCTTCCTTCACATCGTCTTCAATCATCACTTTACCTATGTGAAGAATGAGAAGCAGATCAGTGGGAAAGTAGGGTATTTCTATGTCTTTCTTCCTTCAGTTGATCTTGATAAGATCGCCAAAGTATGTTTTGGGGCAACAGGATTTTTCACTGCCAGCTCCTGCTGCCACCAAGAGCCCTCCAAATCAGCTAAAACTTTTTTTTTTTTTTTTTTGAAGTATGGGCTGGAGAAAAAACAAAAGAAAACCCATTGCTCCCCAAACAAAGAAGCAGGAAATGAGCAATAATTTCAGGGCAGAAAGTGGTAGAAAATAATATTTTTTTCAGTTTACATTCGACTAGTACTGTCCTAAAAGCTCTTTTTTGTTTGGAGCAAAAAGAGAGGTCCTTCCTATTCCATGTCTAAAACGGATGGCATTACGACTTAAATCCAACTTTATAGTTTTGGCAGATTTCTCCATGCTCTTGAAGTTGTTGCCTCTTCCCACATTTCAATAGCTTTCAAAGCACATTTTTCTATCCAAAAAAAGCATTGAAAGGAACATCAGATTTAGTCTAATCAATCCAGTGGTGAAATGTAAAATTTGTTACTATCGGTTCTGTGGGCGTGGCTTGGTGGTGATGTTAACGTGACTGGGTGGGCGTGGCCAACTTTTTTTTTTTTACTTTTAAAATATTTATTCTACAACCTCTTCCGCCGAAGAGTTGTAGAAAAAATGGTTTTAAAAGCCTCTGATGATCCCAGCTGAGCCGTCCGATCATCAGAGGCTTTATTTTTTTTTTACTTTTAAAAGCATTTTTTCAGCTGAAGAGGTTGTAGAAAAAAATGCTTTTAAAAATAAAACAAAAAACCCCTGATGATTGTGCGACTCAGCTGGGCATGGGGGGGGGGGGAGGGATTTTTGCTACCAGTTCCCCGAACCACCTACCACCATCGCTACCGGATCGGGTGATCCGGTCTGAACCAGGAGCATTTCACCCCTGAATCAATCCCTTCCCACCAAAAATGAATAGCATCCTCCAAGATGGAGATTTGCTTCCTTCCTTCCTTCCTTCCTGAAAACATGAGCGATGCTCTGCTTTCAGGACAGAATTTAATAGCCTTCCTTAACTCCCTAGCATGGCCACTGCTAAAAATTCTGGCAACTGAAGTCCAGACATCTGGAAGGCTCCAAAGATAGCTCAGGTTTACAAAGTTCTCCAAATTTTCTGGAAACAAAAAAGCATAGGTTTAGGAAGCCACTTCATCTTGGTTTGGAAGCTTTACCTGTGCTATCGTCGGGGCTCCATTTTGGAGGAGAGCAGAAAACAGCTTCCAAAAACAAGTCGCGGTGTCTTTGTAAACCTGTGCTGTTTTGGACAACTTTCAGAAAGACACCACAGCTTGCTTTGAAAATCATGGTTGTAAGATGAGGACTACCTCATGCCGAATTCTGTCCGTTTGAAGATCATATCAATGTATCCTCCAGTGTAATGGCTTAGCTGCAATTCTATACAGACTTTTACTGTAATATTTTGTTTGCAAGAAATGTACCGTCCATCCAATTGCCTCACCTTCTTTTACTTCTTGAATAATTTCTTCAGGGAGGATGAAGTTTTTTTCTGAGTTGGGGAAAGGAAGAATCTCCGACTCATGCTTAAAAAGAAAAACAAAATTAATTAAACTGATTTTGCCAACCTTTAGATTTTTCCAAATAAACATAAACAAAGTAAGATTTTGCAATTAGGGCATAATATTTTGAAAGAGCTCTTGTTTTGTTTCTAGCTCTTCCTTTTTTCTTTTTTTTTCCTGACCTCTAAACTCGTTTAGCTTATAAAATCAACACTTCTCACTTCTAGGTTTTTAAGCTTGTATGTGTTGATGTCTGATTCAGCATGTATATTATTTTATTCTCTTGTGTATTTTTATTGTATAACTGCACTGTATGCTATCATTAATCATACTGTATATAATTTAATTATTCTGCATGGTATTGCTGTTGCCTATGATACCTAAGATCAACAAGATTTCCTTTAAAAAATGAAAATATACACTAAGACTGCAATCGTTACAATTTGTGCATCTTTCTCACATATGATATAATCCCTAAGTGGGTGTTACAGATATATGGCATGTGCATAAGAAAGATAGCAACTAGAACTAAACCACCATTGCCTTCTCAGATTAATTTTAGATCTTGTGATGTCTTTTCAATTCTTAATTTCCAAGCATTTTATCTGATCACAGTATTTCAATACCTACAGAGCTTTTTGTAGGCACAATATGGGTTTCCAGGAAAGGTATTTAACAAGCAAGGACGAAAGGATAAAGGGGTGCATGATATAAAAAATTTCATTATATATTGTATCAACCCTAACCAATTCACTGCAGGACGAAGGTCTCTTTATTGGGCCATAATCTACCTGGGTTGTCCAATGAGGGTGAACAGACAGATGTTTTTTGATTTCCCAATCTAGTGACTAGCCCCAAGTGATCCAGCCTGCTTGCGTGTCAAAGGGATGACTAGAATCTGGCTCTCCCTATCTATAATTCAACCCCTGAACGGCACTGGTTCTTATACCTATATCTAACATCTAGCTCAAAGATGGTGAATCTATGGCACACACCTTAAAGGTGACATGTTTTGAGTGACACACCAGTGTTTAAAGGTAAAGGTAAAGGTTCCCCTCGCACATATGTGTTAGTTGTTCCCATCATCTCAGTTTCAAAGCCGAAGAGCCAGCACTGTCCGAAGACATCTCCATGGTCATGTGGCCGGCATGATTTAATGCCAAAGGCGCACGGAACGCTGTTACCTTCCCACCAAAGGTGGTCCCTACTTTTCTACTTGCATTTTTTACGTGCTTTCAAACTGCTAGGTTGGCAGAAGCTGGGACAAGTCATGGGAGCTCACCCCCTTACGTGGCACTAGGGATTCGAACCGATGAACTGCTGACCTTTCGATCGACAAGCTCAGCATCTTAGCCACTGAGCCACCGTGTCCCTGACACACCAGTGTTTACCAACACCCAACTATTCTTGAAAGGACACCCGGTTCTCTAGTGATTTTTGGAGGCTGAGCAAGAATGGGATATGATCTTGTGCAGCCTTTGGAGCCACTGAAAATGAGTTTGTTTTACTTGTATTTCATTTTTGTGATGATATGACATTTATTTACATAATACATAGCACCACACATGATTGGACTGTAATTTTTTTTAAAAAAAGAAGAATGGTTTCTCTTTCCTTGGACGGGTTATCATGTCAACAGAGTAAAGTTTGGCATTTTCCAAATTTTTGACACACGGAGCCCAAAAGGTTCATCATTATTGATTGAGCGTGTATTTCCAAGAGGGTTCTCTGTACCCAACATGATTTCTTGGGTATTATGATCAGCCTCACAGTCAGAGGTTCCAAAGACTGAGAAATAGCTCATGTGGAATATTTTTGTCTGCACGCAACTGCATCTCTGATGCAAAAGGGAGCATGAGGGATGGAAAGACCACACAACAATGGCTTCCCCTCTGAAAGAACAAACTATCATCATTTCTCCACCTGACTTGGGTTGCAGAACAGGCACTTTCTATGGCCAGTCCTCACTGCTGTAAATCAGCAGAGGCACCGACCTCTGTTTTTCACCTGTCAACACTTACCAGTGCCTGCATGTCATACATCGTGCTCAAGTGATCCCAGATAACTTTGGAAGAAATTTGCCTCCCAATATTCTGACTAAATTTATCTCGGATACAGATCATGTGAAAATGGCGATTCACACCTGAAGGGGAAAGAAAGAGTGAGAACAGTGGAAGGGGGGAGAAAAAAAACAGTGGAAGGGGGAAGAAAAAAAAGCTAACACAAAAAGAAAACCTTCTGCGTGTCACACTCAAGTTCTGATGGCTTATGCAGTGTTTCTGAACCTTGACAATTTATAAGTTGTGTGGACTTCAACTCCCAGAATTCCCTACCCAGCATGGGGAATTCTGGGAATTCAACACACATCTTAAAGTTGCCATGGTTGAGAAACACTGATTTAATGGGCACATCCATGATTCTCTTTGGAAATGATATAGAAGCAGTTTAATTTTTTTTTTAAATTTTTTTTTTTTTTTTTAATTTGATTTATATGCCGCCCTTCTCCGGAGACTCAGGGCGGCTTACAATGTGCTCAGCAATAGCCTTCATACTTTTGTATATTTTATACAAAGTCAGCTTATTGCCCCCACAAACTGGGTCCTCATTTAACCTACCTTAGAAAGGATGGAAGGCTGAGTCAACCTTGAGCCTTGGAGAGATTCGAACCAGCAGTAAATTGCAGGCAGCTGTGTTAATAACAGGGTGCTTTAAACCACTGTAGTACCAAGGCTCTAGTCTAGTCTACATGATTGGCATTCCTTGGAAGTGTCTAATTCAGGGTAGTCCTTAAATTATGACCACAACTGAGCCCAAAATTTCTGTTGCTAAGCAAGATCATTAAGTGACTTTTGCCCCATTTGATGATTTTCCTTGCCACAGCTGTTAAGTGAATCACTGCAGTAATTATATTAGTAACATGGTTATTAAGTGAATCTGACTTCCCCTTTGACTTTGCTTGTCAGAAAGTTGCAAAAGGTGATCACATGATCCCAGGACATTGCAAGCATCATAAATAAGAGTCAGTTGTCAAGCCATTGTGACCATGGGGATGCTGCAACAGTCATAAATATGAAAAATGATCATAAGTCAACAATCACAAGCTGTTGCAAGTTCCAATGGTCACTAAATGAACCAGAATTGCTCCTATTCAGCTTCCAAGTCCAGGCAAGGTGCCTGCTGAGGCCACAAGTTACTTTATAAATACTGCAATACAAACCTCTTCCCCCCTCTCAAGATATCTAGTTTAAAAATTTACAACACCACAGTGGATCAAGAATACAACTGGCCAAATAGATTATACACCAAATAGATTTGGCTGCAGGGAGTAAGAGGTGCACTGGGGACAGTTAAGTAGGGAAACTTTTGCAAAAATGGCATGCTTTATCCACCAAGGACAAATGGATATGTGGGGCAAAGGAGGGTTAACAAATTCAGCCATTTTTGCCTCTGTGAACTTATTCACAAAGTACCAGATCACACTACTTATGTCAAGCTTAATATGGAGAGAAAAAAAACAACAACAACAACCCTCCAGGTTGCAATCAAGGAAAGCAAAACCTGTTGGGGAAAAAAAATCATGCACAAATAATTTAGATTCCAAGGTCTTCTTGGCCAAACTTCTACTCTCTTGTAAAGGGCCACCATATAATCACGATGGAATAAATGGGAAAACTACGTAAAATAACCCAAATACAATCTGATTCTGCTTGCAAGATCTTAAGCACTATTTTGGGGTTTGTGAATATTTTTTTAAATATTTTTTTTTTTAATTTTCTTTTAATACAAAACATTCCATCATTCATTAAACAGTGTGTCGTCTGGGTACACATTTTTTGTGTCATAACAAGTAAAGCTTACCACCATATCTTTTCTTTTATGTACACTGAGAGCATATGCACCAAGACAAATTCCTTGTGTGTCCAATCACACTTGGCCAATGAAAAAATTCTATTCTGTTCTGTTCATATTCATATTCATATCCATATCCGTATCTAAGGGGTTTGTGAATTTTTGAGGGAACAGGTCTGGTTTTAAGCTCCAGGTCTGTTTTCATTAAAAAACCAGGGCTCCAACCTCCAATACTTTCCATTATTATTGACTTTCCTCTCAATTTCATCTAAAAAAGAAAAGCTTCTTCCACTGGAGACTCCTCAATTTTTGAGGGAATCTCCGGAAGTGAGCTCTAAAAAGCAAGAATATAGAAGCCCTTCTCTCCTTCTAATCTAGTCCATTGAGCCTGGGCTCTCCTGGTGGTCTCCAATCCAATAATAACCAATAATAATAATAATAAATCAGAACCACCTCAGCTACTTAAGATTTCCAAAGACAGCTGGCCACCCTGGAATTTATCCCGGAAGGAAACAACAACAACAACAACAAAAAAGATGCTTTTATTTTCGGGCCAAATACCCCTTTTCACCCCTACGGCCTGAAAAATTAAATCTTGCTGCCCTCCAGCCCGAAAAGGCCGTGTTAACGGCAATCCAAGCCGGTTTGGAAAGGAAGTGCCGGGCCGAAAGTGGAAGGCCCAGACCCCGCGCTGCCGTTAAGAATCCCGCCCGCCTCCTCGCGCCTCACCTCGGCTGGCGCCCCTTACGCGAGGCCGAGGCTCGACCTGCGGCCTGCTTCTATCTATCTCTCCTCCCCCCCCCCCCTTTCCCCTCAAAAGCACTCACCGACGGGCTTGTGGCCCAGCATGGCGTGAAAGAGGCACACTTCCACTTCGGGGCTCCACACCACCGGCACGGGCAGCAGCGGCGGGGGCGGCGGCGGCGGAGGAGCCGCCGACGTGGCTGCCATCGCGGCCGAAGCGATAGCAGCCGCCGCAGCCGCTGCGTCCTCTGACGATGCTTGAGACCCGGGCTCCATGACGGCCGGAGTAGGCCCAGGGCCCAGGCCAGAGCAGGGGGGCTTCACCTCCGCCGCCCCGGCCGAGCTCTCCGCTTCGCCCATGGCCGCCGCCGAGGCCCGTGCGGAGGCCCAGCGCCCTCTGGCGACCGCGCCGGGCTGCACCGTCAATGGCCGAGGAGCAGCTCTTAGCATCTCTCTTTAGCTGTCCCTAAAGTGCTTTTTCCCCCCCCACAAGACAAGAGGCAACTGGACTTTCTGGTGTGGGAAGCCAACCCCCCCCCCCCCACTCCCCACTCCTAGAAGAATGAAATATTTTGAGGAATATTAAAAAAAGAAAGGCAGGATAAAATATTTCCCCTAAAAGGGAAATAAAAAATCTTAACCCTTGCATCCTGGACATAAACTGTTTCAATTCCTACCCTCAAAACTATGCTATAGAGCACTGCACACCAGAATAAATAGACACAAGGACAGTTTTTTCCCCCAACGCCATCACTCTGCTAAACAAATAATTCCCTCATCACTGTCAAACTATTTACTAAATCTGCACTACTATTAATCTCATCGTTCCTATCACCCATCTCCTCCCATTTATGACTGTATGACTGTAACCTTGTTGCTGGTATCCGTACGATTTATATTGACTGTTTCCTAATATGATTTGATTGCTTATTTGTACCCTATGACTATTGAAGGGAAACAATAATAAGGATTTAATAAATAATACTAGAATATGTTATACTGGTATACTAGAATTAGTAGAAACTTGTTATTCTGTAACCATTAGGTTCCTGTAATACATATATAGCCTTTGTATTTGTATAACACACATATATTGTACGTATATGTATATATATATATACATGTATTGTATTGTATTGTGTATATATATATATATATATATATATATATATATATATATATATACATACATATATGTATACAATATATATACATATATTGTATTGTATAATACACATATATTTATATCTAACACAAATATGTCTTTGTATTTGTATCACATACATTATGCCTTTATATTTGTATCTCCTGTAACAAACATATTCTGTTATTAGGCCTCTGTAATATATCTGGTATTTGTCAAACATATCTTCCTACCATTTGATCTGAACCCATATCAATATTCTTCCTGTTTTTCTTGTGCCATCTAAGAGCATGGTACGTATCTCAGTTGGAACTGCAGACATCATCCGAGGGATAATTTATACTTCAGCCCTAATTTACACCTTTGATATGTATAAACTCGTTCCTTGCAGAACCAGGGGGCCAAATGAGCAATTGGGAGAACAAAGGAATGCTCAAGGAAGAGATAATGCTAATTGGGAGGCTTCTATTCCTTTGCAGGGCAACAAGGAATACACAAACCTAAACTAGGAGACCAGAATTGGGTACTAAGCTGATGTTTCTGAGGGTATAAAAAGGACACCATACCTTCCCCAAGGTGTGGCTATCTCCTCACATGCATTGTATCTGTATGTTCAGGATATAGTCCCACCCAGTATTTTGTTTCTGGCCATAAATAAAATCTGCTTCTTTTTGCAAGCCTTGTCTTGAGTCTCTCTCTTTGGCATTCTGGTGACTCAAGTGTATTTTGGGACCTTACACTATCATTAAGTGTTGTACCTTATGATTCTTGACCAATGTATCTTTTCTTTTATGTACACTGAGAGCGTATGGACCAAGACAAATTCCTCCAATCACTTTTGGCCAATAAAGAATTCCTATTCTATTCTATTCTATTCTATTCTATTCTATTCTATTCTATTCTATTCTATTCTATTCTATTCTATTCTATTCTATTCTATTCAGGGAGACAGAAACTCAGATCCCCAGCTACCTGCCCCCAAAGCAGAAGCTGAGCTGGGGCTCTGAGTTTCCGTCTCCCTTAGATTTTTTAAATTTCTCTTTTAGGGGAAATATTTTATCCTTCCCTTTTTCTTTTTTTTTTAAATATTCCTCAAAATACTTCGTTCTTCAAGGAGGGGGGTGGTTTGGCTTCCCACCCTGGTTTCTTCTTTGAAGACATTTCGCTTCTCATCCAAGAAGCTTCTTCACCTCTGACTGGATGGTGGGGAATGGAAGGATTTATTTTCCTTATAGACAGCTGGTCATTTGCATCCTTTTAAGCCTGGAGTCTTGTCTGTGTCCTCAGGGTCACCCAAGGACAGGTAGTACATGAGTTACGACCACAACTGAGCCCAAAATTTATGTTGCTAAATGAAACATTTGTTAAGTGAGTTCTGCCCCATTTTACGACCGTTCTTTCCACAGTTGTTAAGAGAATCATTGCAGTTGTTAAGTTAGTAACACAGTTGTTAAGCGAGTCTGGCTTCCCCATTGTTTTTGCCTGTCAGAAGGACGTAAAAAGGGATCACATGACCCCGGGACACTGCAACCGTCATAAGTATGAATCAATTGCCAAGCATCTGAATTTTGAGCAGGTGATCATGAGGATGCTGCCCCGGTTGTAAGTGTGAAAAACGATCATAAGTTCTTTTTTTCAGTGCCGTTGTAACTTCGAACGGTCACTAAATGAACTACCTGTAGTGCAAATGGGTGTGGAGCCTTCTTGGAACCGCTGAAAGGACTATGTTGTAGACTGGAGATAGATGATTCCAGAGAGGGCTGTTCAATTTTGATATAGATGACCTCTTTGAGCCCTCTTCCAAACCAGCTGTCCTCTCTGTCTAAAATATGGACTTTCCCGTCTTCAAAGGAATGGCCTTTGTCCTTTAAATGTAGATGGGCATTAAAAAAAAATTAAAATAATTTATCTAAACAGAAACTATTACCATTATAGGGCAAGTTTTAAGGTTTAATTACTGGAGGTTTTCAAGAAGAAATTGGACAGCCATTTGTCCAGAAAAGTATGGGGATACGGTTTTTTTTTTATTGCAATAAACATTATGACATGAGGAAGATGTCAAAATGGAAGATGACAGTATTGGTTCATCACATAGTCAGCCAGATGATCAGACTGAATATGGCATGTTTATCCAGCTACTGAGTCCAAGGACCTGGGATAGGCAGATGTTGATGCTTGATGGTGTTTAAGATATCATCACAGGATGTAAACTGTTCCAAGTAAGGCTGCTTTTTTCAATTGACTGATGTACTGTTATTATTAATTCCAGAATAACAATAATGTTGTCTTCCATTAATATTAGCTATGGGGTCAATTAGATTAGACAGATTTCCACATCTGGAATATTTGTTTATTTAATATAGCATTTTTGTTAAATATAGATGGGAAAGCTTATAACTATTGTTATACCCAGTATGTAAAGAAAAGAGAACCTATTACCGTCTTTCTTTCTTTCTTTCTTTCTTTCTTTCTTTCTTTCTTTCTTTCTTTCTTTCTTTCTTTCTTTCTTTCTTTCTTTCTTTCTTTCTTTCTTTCTTTCTCTTTTCCCCTTTCTTCCTTCCTTCCCTCTTTCTTTCTTTCCTTTCTTTCTCTTTCCCTCTTCCTTCCTTCTTTCCTTCCTTCTTTCTTTCTTTCTTTCTTTCTTTCTTTCTTTCTCTCTCTCTCCCCCTCTTTCTTCCTTCCTTCCTTCCTTCCCTCCCTCCCTCCCTCTTTCTTTCTTTCTTTCTTTCTTTCTTTCTTTCTTTCTTTCTTTCTTTCTTTCTTTCTTTCTTTCTTTCCCTCCCTCCCTCCCTCCCTCCCTCCCTCCCTCCCTCCCTCCCTCCCTCCTTCCTTCCTTCCTTCCTTCCTTCCTTCCTTCCTTCCTTCCTTCCTTCCTTCCTTCCTTCCTTCTCTCTTTCCTTTCCATCCAACCAGGGTGGATTCTTTGTTTAATGTTAGACCTATTTGATATTTTTTTCTTTTTCCTTTTTTTGTACACAAGACTGTTTTTTCTTTCTTTTCGTTGTTAGTGTTGGATGTTCATTTTTCTGTTTTGTATTTTATTTCTGTTCATTAAAAACAATATGTTAAAAAATATTGCTATGTTCCATGTTTATATGCAGGTATTCTGATACAGAAGCCTAAATTAATTCTTCATTTAGAACGTTGGAAGTTTGATTTTATTTGTTTTGCAAAGTTTATAAACCACCTCAAGTTTTCTTTCCAGGCGAAAGTACTATGTATTATAAGTGTTTATAATGAAAGTTGAGTGGATATTATCCATGAAACATCCCTATTCTTTCATTTTGATTTAGATTTATAATGGTGGAACCGCATCTGCCTTGTTGTGGAGATTAACTGTTCCTGTAGTTTGTTATTAATTTGAAATCTTAATCCCTCACTTGACATTAAATTAAATAACAACACATTATACACTAATACCAGAGATACCAAATTTCAGGGCAGTAAAATGAACTTATTAAGTAAAAAGGAAAAGGAAAGCATGTTGGGAAAACCATCCCTTTGTATCGGAAAGTGAATTGAACCTTAAAACCTGCCCTATTACAGTGACAGTTTCTGTTTAAATAAATTACCGTATTTTATTTATTGAGCTTTGGGCGAATTAGGGAAATGAAAGAAATTGCCTGGTATAAGACACCTAAACTAAGAAAAATCTTTGCTTTTCCATCTGACATTCATCATCTTTTTGATGTTCAAAACTTCTGAAAGTTAAGAAAACCGATTGGCTGAAATTGTTACAGGTAGTCCTCGTCTTACAACTATTCATTTAGTGACTGTTCAAAGTTACAAAGGCACTGAAAAAAATGATTTATGACATACAACCGTTGCAGCACCTCTGTGGTCATGTGATCAAACTTCAGACGCTTGGCAACTACTTCATACTTATGACCGTTGCAGTCTTTTACAACCTTCTGACAAGCAAACTCAACGGGGAAGGCCAGATTCTATTAACCATCGTGTTCCTAACTTAACAATTTCAGGGATTCACTTTACAATTGTGGCAAGCAAGGTTGTAAAAGGGAGCAATAACTCGCTTAACAGTCTTGCTTTAGCAATGGCTGTCTTGCTTCCCTATTGACTTTGCTTGTCCGAAGGTCGCAAAAGGGGATTGCATGACCCTTGGGACACTGCAAACATAATTAATATGAACCAGTTGCCAAGCACTAAAATTTTGATCACATGACCATGGGGGGGGGTGCTGCAACAGCATAAATGTTGAAAATAGTCATTTTTTGCAGTGCTGCTGTAACTTCAAATGGTCACTAAATGAACGGTTGTAAGTCAAGGTTTACCTGTATTTGCTGCTGATCCTCCTACCTTTTCCAGCATCAGAGCCATCTCTAGAGTCCAGGGTCTTTGGACTGATTAACTGATTGGTTACTTATGTGTTACTAAGTTAGTATCAGCTCTTAGTGACTGCACAATAGATTTTCTCCAAGTCTATCTGTGGGACCGGAAGTCAGCAAACGGGCCGTTTCTGGCTTCTGGAGGACCTCCGGGGGTTAGGGGGTGGGGAAGGCCGTTTTCACCCTCCCCAGGCTCCTAGAAAGAGGGGAGCCTGGGGAGGGCGAAAAAACGGGCCCACTGGGCCATTGTGTGTTAAAAGTGGGGGGAGCGTGGGGGGTGGGTTGCATGCGCATGCACGGGGCGGGGTGCATTGAATTATGGGTGTGGGCGACCCCCTCTGTACTCCCCCCGCTTTTGGCAAAAAGATTAGCCATCACTGGTGTAGGGTCTCCTGCTTGGACAGGGGGCTGGACTAGATGACCTACAAGGTCCCTTCCAACTCTGTTAATCTGAGTCATCCTCCTTTTTTTCTCTTTCTTTCCATCTTTGCCAGGAGCAGAACTTTCATGCTCCAAGTTGGTTAGCAGATTGCAGAAGGTGAAAATACTTGTTTTCTTCATGGAAATATCAATCCGACCTAAACCTCATTTTAGACCAAAACGTTACTGCCTTGGAATTTCCAATCTTTCGCTACTCTTTCAACCCCCTAATTCAGGGGGAAAAAAAAAAATCAGATAATTTTAATTTTAGCTTGTTGCTGGTTGCATCTTGAACAGATAAATTCAACCTCTTTTTTTGGCAGTTTTATCTAATCAGGAAATATTGTGTTCTAATCTCAGTTATGAAGTTAGTTATGAAGCTAAGTAATATTAACAGTGCTTCGGATGACCTCAAGTCATCGTTGTCTAGGATGTACGATGAGTGACAATGCATCAGACTGTCCTCATTAGATGCTCAAAAGATAAACTTATCAGTCAAATTGTCTTATTACTGTGCTGCACTCTGAAGCATTTAATGAGGTAGGAGAAACCATCGCCTAATTATGTTATTAACAGTAATGATCATTTTAAAAAAATGATGAACCCTTTGACTGAATAGGTCATGATGTTCTAGCTGTCAGTTGCATAAACCAGATCTGAATTACAAAGATGTGCTTAGAGCTGATGGAAGAAATTTTAAAATGGAATAGAATAGAGCTGGAAGGGACCTTGGAGGTCTTCTAGTCCAGCCCCCTGCTCAAATAGGAGATCCTATACCATTTCAGACAAATGACTGTCTAGTCTCTTTGTTCTGCCCCAGCTACGGACCCCAAAGAACGCAGCACACACAAAGTCTGTACAAACCTTAGTTTACTAAATTAAATTTATTTATTTATTTATATTTAAATTTATATACTGCCCTTCTCCCGAAGAACTCAGGGCGGTGAACAGCCAAAGGTAAAAAACATAGAATACAGAAATTTAAAAGCAATTTAAAATATATTGAACAATTTGGCCCAACAATCAGTCTTTTTCAAACAAAGGCTGTTAATTAACTTTCTTAACAGTCTACAAGAATCCAAAGAATAAATAATCGTAATCTTACTATGGTTGGCAGAAAGCCCAGACGCAATTTGCAGGAAACTGATAAGAGTACTAAGATCAAGACGCGAAGGAGAGTAAATGAAGTTGTTCCCTGCAAATTGCCTCAGTCGTCGTCCTTCCTTAAATAGGCTAAGGGAGTGGCTAATTAGCCCCAAGCCTTACTCTCGAGGAGACCTCCTCCTGAGGAGACACTCCTGCCTTTTGGCAGCTCTGTGCGCCCGTGCATCGAGAAGAGGCTCCTCCTCTTCTTCCTCTTCACCTAAGGGAGCTTCTGGACGTTCTGAAGGCCCTGGCACCACATCTTCTCCAGCCTCCTCACTGTCCGACTCGAGCGCCAGCTGCACAGGCTGCTGGCGCAGCACCACACCAGCCTCCTTGCTGTTGGAATCAGCTACTAGCTGCACAGGCCGCTGACGGGCCACAACACTCTACTTAAAAACCTTCAGCAAGGAAGCCCCTACAACAGGGGTGTCAAACTGGTGGCCGGATGCGTCACGCATAGGCCACGCCCACCCCAGCTCCACGAAGACAAAAAACATCGTGATATGTCATGTGACATCAACATGACACGGTAGGTTTGACTGGTTAATTGTCCTCACTGTTAGGAAGTTTCTCCTTAATTCCAGTTTGCTTTTCTCTTTGATCAATTTCCAACCATTGTTTCTTGTTCTGCCGTCTTGTGCTTTGGAGAATAATTTGACTCCCCCTCTTCTGTGTGGCAGCCTCTCAAATTCTGGAATACTGCTATCATGTCACCCCTAATTCTTCATTTCTCTAGACTCACCCAACTGAAATCCTGCAGCCCTCCTTCTTTTTCTTTCTTTTTTTTATAATGTTTATTGAATTTTCCAACATTTAAAACACAAATTTACACTTATAGCAGCTTTTCCATGTCGGTATCTATAGCTTTAGTAACAGTCATATTTTCATAAATCCTACTTCTATATATCACTATCCTAAGTTTTAACCTTATTTAAGTTATAATTACATCTTCTCACAAATCGATATCATATATTTCTTCTAAATTTTACAATTTATATATTATACTTTTACATCTTATACCTTAAATTTTACGTTTACTCTCAAGCCAGAAATACCATCTATTCCAAATTTGGTAGTACTCGGTTTCTTCCCTCTCTTTCATTTCCACAGACAGTCTATCCATCTCTGCACATTCATAGATTTTCCTTATTATAATTTGGTCCCTGCAGCCCTTCTTCATATGTTTTAGTCTCCAGGTCCTTGGTCATCTTAGTTGCTCTTCTCTGCACTTTCCCCCCAAATTGCAACATCTTTTTTGTCATGTGGGGACCAAAATTGGTTGCAGTATTCCAGGTGTGGTCTTTTTCTCATTATTTTTCTCATTATTAAAACCAGAGACCAGGATGCAATTCAGGGGTGAAATGCTCCCGGTTTGGACCGGATCGCCCGATCCGGTAGCGATGACGGCAGGTGGTTCGGAGAACCGGTAGCAAAAATCCCTGTGCCCCCATGCCCGGCTGGCCATGCTCACGCCCAGCTGAGCCGCGCGATCATCAGAGGCTGTTTTTTTACTTTTAAAAGCATTTTTTCTACAACCTCTTCGGCCGAAAAAATGCTTTTAAAAGTAAAAAAAAAAAAAAAAAGCCTCTGATGATCGCGCGGCTCAGCTGGGATCGTCAGAGGCTTTTCAAAGCATTTTTTTCTGCAACCTCTTCATCCTAAGAGGCTGTAGAAAAAAAAATGCCTATAAAAGCCTCTGGCGATCCCAGCTGACTTGCCTGATCGTCAGAGGCTTCTAAAAGCATTTTTTTCTGCAACCTCTTAAGGTTGTAGAAAAATGCTTTTAAAAGTAAAAAAAAAAAAAGCTGACCACGCCCAGCCAGTCACATTACCCCCCCAAGCCACGCCCCCAGAACCGGTAGTAATACATTTTAGATTTCAGCCCTGATGCAATTCTAAATGTTTGATAGTCCTCGACTTATGACCGGTTAATGTCCAAATTTAGGATTGATCCAGAAAAAGTGACTTTCAACCCGTCTTTGAAATTATGACTTCTGTACTGCCCCTCTGGTCATGTGACTGCATTTTGAGTGCTTGGCAGCCAGCTCCTCTTTACAACCAATTGCAGTGTCCCGTGGTCATCTAATTTGTGACTTTTTTCTTAAACCTAGGACCACGTTCCTTAATGACCATGTTACTCACTTAATGACCATGATGGTTTGTTTAACAATTGTCATAAAAATGGTTGTAAAATCAATGATCTGTAAAGATTTATGCAAAGATTTATGACCAAAACTCTGAGCTCAGCTGTCTATGGAGATTCTCAGTCATGGCAACTAAACTTTCTTGTTTTTCTTTGAAGACGTTTCACTTCTCATCCAAGAAGCTTCTTCAGCTCTGACAGGATAGTGGGGAATGGAAGGATTTATACTCCTTGCAGGCAGCTGGTCATTTGCATTCTTTTTAGAGAGTCATTGAGGCCACTTGGAGGTTTATGTGTGTCATCAGGTTCACTTGAGTAGTGCAAATGGGTATGGAGCCTTCTTGAAACTGCTTGAAAGGACTGTGTTGTAGACTGGAGATAGGGGATGTTGTATCCCTTCCCCTCTGTTGAGAGAGGGCTGTTCAATTTTGACATAGATGGCCTCTTTGACCCCACTTTCAAACTAGTGGTCCTCTCTCTCCAAAATGTGGACTTTGCTGTCTTCAAAAGAGTGGCCTTGGTCCTTTAAATGCAGATGGACTGCCGAATCTTGGCCTGATGGGTTTGTTCTCCTATGTTGTGCCATGCGTTTATGAAGTGGTTGTTTTGTTTTCCCAATGTATAGGTCTGCACATGTCTCACTGCATTGTACTGCATATATCACGTTGCTCAGTTTGTGTCTGGATATTTTATCCTTGGGGTGGAAAAGTTTCTATCTTTGTGTATTCCTGGGTTTTAAAGTGTGAACATATGTTGTGTTGGCTGAAGGTCTGACCTCAAGTGTAGTCGTAAGTCAAAGACTACTTGTAAGGGTTGCAACAGAAGCAACTTTAAAGGAGCATGATTTTGCAAATTAAACTGTAGTTATAATTGTATACGGCAGTAAGTATTTGATTGTGTATAGAAACATAGATTGATTGGCTGTGCATCCACTATTTGTAAGAAAAGAGCAGAGAGAGCTGCGGGGTGGAATTAACTTGAGTCATCAACTTGAGTTATTACAGTCCAACCTCTCCTTGATTCTATCTGGTGCCAATTTAGTCTTGAACTGTAGATGATCAGATTCAAACTTGAATAAATCTTCTATGCTGCAACTTTACGAATGGTCCTAATTCTTTTGTGCCTGACATTAATCTGGTCAACTAAAGTTCAGCACTAAATAGGCACTCCATAAGGGTCAATGAAATTCAGGAAGGGTTGAACTTGGAGCCTTTGTGGCAATGTAATGACTCTAAGCTGATGACACACTTAACTCTGCCCACCCCAGTTCTGCCTGCTGTTCTCTTACACCAGGAGTGTCAAACTCGATTTCATTGAGGGCTGGATCACAGTTGTGTTTGACCTCAGGGGGCTGGAATGGGCATGGCCAGGGTGGGTTTGGCTAGCTCTTCACTCGTTTCGGGACCACCTTTGGTGGTCCAAGTGCTCTGCCAGCGAAAAGTGCTCCGTTTTCTCTGGCAGAGGCACAATGGGCCAGTCCTTCGCTGTTTCCAGAGCAGCCCTGTGGGCCAGAACTAAGCACTCTGTGGGCTGGATCCGGCCCCTGGGCCTTCAGTTTGACACCTTTGTCCTACACTATCTGGCTGAGGAATTCTGGGAGTCAAAGTCCACACATCTTCAAGTTACCAGTGTTGAGAAGCATTGCTAGATTTATTAAACAAATATAAGTGTTGCTTTAATTCAGGGGTGGGCTTCAAAAATTTTAGCAAGGGGTTCTCTGCCTAGTTGCTGGGTGGGCGTGGCCATGGTGGGCATGGCCAAGTCAGCTGTCAACTTGCAAAGCTTTCAAGTTGCCATGAGCAGGAGGGAGGGAGAACCGAAGTGAATTCCATACATTCTTCCTGACCGCAATCAGAAGGAGGGTGTTAGGTTAAATGTTAGTAATTGAATTATAGGTTTTTCTTTTTTCTTTTTTTTTTTTAAAGAAACCCTGCTTAGTCTATCATTTTCCCCCCCACAATACAAGTCCAGAACATTTTTAATGTTATTCTCATCGTTTTCATTAGCAGACAGCTTGTTCCTTGCCATCTTTAAATCAGGATATATATATATAATGCTTTGGGCTCTCTGGATGATTGCATTTCTTGACAGTAATATAATAAACTCCCTGTAGAGTTGAATTGTGTACTTCATCTTGTTCCCATTTCTTCTTTCTTAAAAGGAAAAAAAAAAGTCTCTACTGGCAAAGTAAATTACAGTCCCATCTTTTGATCCAGGAAAGAGAAAGACTGAAAATTTAAGGCATTGTGATTTTCACTTCCAAATTTCCATTTCAATCTTGCTTCTTTATTGCACATGCTTTTAAAGTCTAAACAGGGTTTGTCATTATTCTGTTTCTGACCTCACTGCTGATGGCCTTACCTTGTTATAAAGAACAACTGAATAATCTTATACGGTGTAATCATGTTTGTTGACCAAAGTATCACTTTTTATGGGTCGGTATAATCAGAAGTGGGATTCACTTACCTTCCCTACCCGGTTCGCAAATGTGAGCGTGCCAGGGGTGAAATCTACTTACCTTCCTTACCGGTTCGGAAGTGCACATGATGCACCAGGAAGTAATGACACCCGAGCGGGTGGGTGGAGCTTTGCTCCGCCATCACTACCGGATCGTTGAACCAACGGCCAAGATCATTACCGGACCAGGCGATCCAGCCTGATCTGGGAGCATTTCATCCCTGGAGCATGCACCTCCTCTGCGCATACGCACGGGGTTCCACGCATGCTCTTTGCTCGCGCATTACATTTGGGCGGGTGGGCGGAGCCTCCCGCAGTCGCCACTACCAGTTCACCCAAACCGGACAGAACTGGCTGAATCCCACTTCTGGGTATAATGTTTTTCTTAATGCAGTTGTTAAAAAAAAGGGTAGGCTCATTGATTGATGAGAAGTCACAGATGTGTGTACCTAAGCATTATTTTATTTTATTTCATTTCATTTCATTTCATTTCATTTCATTTCATTTCATTTTATTTTATTTTATTTTATTTTATTTTATTTTATTTTATTTTATTTTATTTTATTTTATTTTATTTTATTATTATTTTATTTTATTTATTTTATTTTATTTTTTGAATTTATATTGCCGCCTATTCGCACATGGTGACTCAAGGCGGCTTACAGAATATAAAACCTCATTTAAAAATAAAACTAATAAAAAAGAATAAAAATTATAATATAATATAATATAATATAATATAATATAATATAATATAACATAACATAACATAACATAACATAACATAACATAACAAAGCATAGCATAGCATAGCATAGCATAGCATAGCATAGCATAGCATAGCATAGCATAGCATAACATAACAATCACCTCCCCACCCTGGTGACAGCAGATCACATAAGCCATTTAATGGGCTCCATCCTGCTCTGGGTTCCCCAGGCCCGCTAGCAGAACCAGATCTTCAGCGCCTTCCGGAAGAGTGCCAGAGTGGGGGCCATTCTAATCTCTGGGGGAATGATGTTCCAGAGAGAGGGAGCCACCACGGAGAAGGCCCTTCTTCTGGGTCCCACCAGGGCTATCTCCCTCGGGGATGGGACCTGCAACATTCCCGGCCTCCCCGCTCTGATGGGTCGGGTAGATGGGACCAGCAAGAGATGGTCCCTCAGATAACCTGGTCCCAAGCCATGAAGGGTTTTAAAAGGGAGAATCAGCACCTTGAATTGCACCCGGAAGCAAATCGGCAGTGGAAACAATTACATACAGTGGAAACTATACAGAAATGAAAGGGGTGGAGCTTTCTCTTAGACAAGCAAGGGGGCAGAGCTTATAAACCCTAATTTATGAATTGTAAACATTTTAATTTATGAATCGTAAACATATTTGGCCTCATGAAGTAGGCAGGATTGTCAGGGAGTTTGACAATCCTTGAGCAAGATCAACACTGGATTATATCAATGTTCCTCCTGGTTGGTCAAGGATCAGGGGTGGTATTCACTTACCTTCGCTACTAGTTTGCGAATGGAAGTGTGCGCATGTCACTTCGCTCTCCCGTGCCATCTCTGCACATGCGCAGAGCATCAAAAATGGGATGTAATGGCGTCTGGATGGGTGGGCGGAGCCTCCCGCAGCCGCTGCTATAGGTTCGCCAGAACCAGATTGAACTGGCTGAATACCACCACTGTCAAGAATCCCTTGTAGAGGTTGTGTGGCTGGGTTTTGGAAGTAGTTAATTCCTCTTTGAACAAGTGGGTTGTCCTGCCATCTCTTAGGAAGTTGATGTTGGTTTACTCCAGTGGTGGGATTCAAGTAATTTAACAACCGGTTCTCTGCCCTAATGATTTCTTCCAACAACCAGTTCATCAAACTGTTCAAAAAGTTAACAACCGGTTCTCCCGAAGCGGTGCGAACTGGCTGAATCCCAACACTGGTTTACTCCCTCCTCAAGAAACCATCTCTGGGCCTGGCTAAAAAGGGGACTGGAGGCTAAATCGTAGGAAGGACAGTTGCAGGAATTGGGTATGTCTAATTTAATGAAAAGAAGGACTCGGGGTGACATGGTAGCACTCTTCCAATACTTGAGGGGCTGCCGCAGAGAAAAGGGGGTCGGCCTCTTCTCCAAAGCACCAGAAGGCAGGAGAAGAAGTAAAGGATGGAAGCTTATCAAGGAGAGATCCAACCTAAATTTCAAGGGAAACTTCCCATCGATGAAATGGGAAGTTCCCAGAAGTTGTGGGTGCTTCATCACTGGAGGTTTGTAAGAAGAGACTGGACAGCCGTTTGTCCAGAATGGTATAGAGCAGTGATGGCTAACCTTTTTGCTGTCATGTGCCAAAAGTGGGGGGGAGCGCAGGGGGGTCACACATGTGTGTGCTCACACCCATAATTCAATTCTCCCGTGCCCTCCTGCACATGCATGTGCGACCCCCCCCGGCGCGACCCCCACTTTTGGCACGTGATGGAAAAAAGGTTACTGGTGGGCCTGGTAGGCCTGTTTTTTCGCCCTCCCCAGGCTCCAGAGGCTTTCTTGGAGCCTGGGGGAGGGCGAGAAACGGCCTTCTGCACCCTCAAGAGGCCCTCCGGAGGCCGGAAACGGCCCCTTTCCCGACTTCCGGTGGGCCTGGAAAGCCCGAAAATCAGCTGGCTGGCACGCACATGCATGCTGGAGCTGAGCTAGGGCAATGCTTGGGTGCCCACAGATATGGCTCCACGTGCCACCTGTGGCACGCGTGCCATAGGTTCGCCATCATGGATATAGGGTCTTCTGCTTCAGCAGGGAGTTGGACTAGATTTCATGGGTCTGCAACCTTAAATACTCAAAGAGCCATTTGGACCTGTTTCCCACAGAAAAAAAACCCACTTGGAGCTACAAAACCTGGATGGGCGTGGCCAACTCCACGTCACTCACTCCTGCCCAGTCACATGACCCCCCCTAGCCACTCCTACCCAGCTGGTCATTAGGGCAGAGAACCGGTTGTTAAAAAACACCAGGAACCACAAAACCTTTCTCTCTCTCTCTCTCTCCCCCCCCCCTCTCTCCCCCTCTCCCTCTCTCTCCCACCCTCTCTCTGTATCTCTCTCTCTCTCTGTATATATGTTTCTCTCTCCCCCTCTCCCTCTCTCTCCCCCCTTTCTCTGTATCTCTCGGATTTCCAAGGCCAGGCAAGTAGTGACTGGGAGGGGAGGGTGAAGGGCGGGGCCAGCCAGTGATGAGACAGGGAGCCACAGCAGAGGCCCCAAAGAGCTGCATGCGGCTCCAGAGCCACGGGTTGCTGACACCCGCACTAGAAGACGTCCAAGCTCCCTTCCAACTCTGTTATACTGTATTCTGTCCAGTTTCCTACCTTTTTAGGGAAGAGAGTGGAGAAGGTAGTCTTATTGCAGCAAGAGAGGACTCTGGAAGTGAATTATCTACACCCGCTTTCAGTCATGGTCCAGGCCAGGAAATGAGATAGTGTTTATCATGTTCTTGGATAATTTCCAGGTGCGGAAGAATGAGGAAGTGCATCCATTTTTGGTCTTCTTGACATCTCAGTGGTTTTCAGGACCATTGATCACGGTATCCTTCTGGATTGGCTCTGGGAATTGGAGGTGGAGAGCTCTGTATTGTACTGGTTCTCCTTCTACTAGGATTGGTTGCAGGCAGTGTTGATAGAGGACTTTTTCAGCTTGTTGTATCTTAAGTTTCGTGCGATTTGCTTATATGATCGTACGATTGGCTTAATGGCCACAGTGATTTGCTTTGCAACCACCATAAAAATGGTCATAAAATCAGGTGTGGTCACATAATGAGTTATGATAGCACTGACTTGTAACGGAAATTCCTATTGTGGTTGTAAGTCAAGGATTATCTGTAAATTTTTCCCCTTATTTCAGGGGTGAAATGCTCCCGGTTCGGACTGGATCACCCGATACGGTAGCAATGGCGGCGGGTGGTTCGGGGAACCGGTAGCAAAAATCCCTGCCCCCCCTCCCATGCCCAGCTGAGCCGCGCAATCATCAGAGGCTTTTTTTAATTTTTAAAAGCATTTTTGTTATAACCTCTTTGGCCGAAAAACTGCTTTTAAAAGTTTTAAAAAAAAAGCCTCTGATGATCGTGCGGCTCAGCTGGGATTGTCAGAGGCTTTTAAAAGCATGTTTTTACAATCTCTTCCACTAAAGAGGTTGTAGAAAAAATGGTTTTAAAAGTAAAAAAAAAAAAAGTTGGCCATGCTCACCTAGTCACATTACCCCCCCCACCCCCAAGTCACGACCACAGAACCGGTAGTAACAAATTTTACATTTCACTACTGCCTTATTTGTAAATCAATATACATATACGCTTGCCAGAAGACACACTCCTAAAACAGGTGAAACCAGAACTAAAAAGATATAGTGATAAAATGTTTTCTGGGTATTTTAACTGGCTATTGCAATAGACTGATTTCCAGATGGATTAACTTGGTCCATTTTTACCATTCTCCACAAAAATACTTAACTGCCAAACGCTGGGGAAATCAGGCCATTCAGGTAGTTCAAATGAGTATAAAGATTATTGCATTAATAAGAAAAGAACTACATGAAAAAGCAAGATACATATTTTTGAAAATTGCTGGGTTGAATTAAAGTAAATTACAGTTATTATCCAAATTTGCAGTATGTAAATCTGTTTTTTTTTTGCTCCTTAAGCTTTCTACATTCCCCATTTTGCATTACAAAAATGACATTCAAATAGCAGATTAGTGAAGCAGAAGGAAAGAAAATGAAAATAAAAATAAGGTAATTCAGAAGGGCAGGCCTTTCATGCTGTAAATATTTTTCATTAGATGAAGTAATTCAGCTTTTTAGTATGCAGTTCCTAAAAGTGGTTACCATAATATATTTCTCTGGAGCAACCTTTGTGAAATGAAAACAAGAGAGAGAGAGAGAAAGGGATCTGGATGAGGAATTCTGAAAATAATTTTCGGAATATACACAAACACAGACCTGCATTATGCATAAATCACATATCAATCCATGCAAAGGTTTGGAACTTAATCAATGCAAGGTCAAAGTGACTGGGCAAAAATAAATGAGAAAGTTAGAGGTATGTTAGAATCACTATAGAACGAGGCCATGTACAACAAAAAATCTGTTTCGGAGCCAGATGCCTAGGAAGGAAAGAATAAAATAAGATTAAGAACCGTGTTGTTCAATTGCCAGTAGGGAGAAATTGAAAGGACATGCCAGAAATAAGAGTGATGCTTGGAGGAACGGACAACCTGAATGCCACCATTGAAAAATAAAGCTAACTATATTTCTACTGAAAAATTGTAGGAAGAAAAATCTGGGCTGGTTCCAATTTGGGAGAAAGGTGCTGGAAATAAAATGGAAGCTGACTGGCAAAGAAAGAAGATTTATTTGGTTTCCAGAAACTTCAGTGACAGCAGCAATGTTTCTGGGGTGGCTGACAAAATGGCCGAGTGAGTGGATGGATCTTTATAGAGTTCTGGGGTTTTGTGATTGAGATGCTCCAGGGGGTTGTGCGATGTAGCGAGCCTTGCATCTTTTACTATTTCAAGGGGGGGTGGATTAGCCCTATTATGTCCTGTCCTTAGAATTTGGTTGGTGAACGTAAATTCTTAATCCCATCAGCTCCAGGCTGTGGCTGAAGGTATTTTGTTTGTATTGTATTGTATTGTGTTGTGTTGTGTTGTGTTGTGTTGTGTTGTGTTGTGTTGTGTTGTCTGCCAATGGATTGACCCAGTCTTCCTGAATGGATGCAAAATCTGCATTCCTAAAGGCCAGCCTCTTCAAATTTCTTAGTCTGAAGTTGTTTTCCTATGGCAGAAAGACTGGAGCTGCTTTCTGCCTTTGTTAAGATTTTTTTTCTCCATTTCTCCCTTGGGGAAATACAATATTCTGCCTCTTTTTAATATTAAGAATAAAGAATATTTTAATCTGGGGAGGGCAGGGCCTTCCTACAAAATAAAACAGGGCTGTAGTTGTAGGTTTTCAGTACCCAATAGATATGGAATTTAAACCATTGCTGCTTCAGATGAGATCACATCTCTTTCTTTTTGTCCTAGCCACTTTTTACAGAGGCACAACTGAGAGCGTTTTAACAAACGGCATCCCTGTTTGGTTTGCTGGCAACAGCACCTCAGATAGAAAGTCCATACAGAGAGTGGTGAGGACAGTGGAGAAGATTATAGGAAGCCATCCGTCTGGTATACTCGCAAGATTTGTTTTTCTCGCCATGTACATGTATACATTTAAACTAGACTGTGTTGTTTCTCTGTGTTCATACATGTGGGTATATGCATATTTATTTATTTATTTATTTTGTCATGTTTATGTAGTGTATATTGGAGGTGGTGACTCTTTGAGAGCTGTATGCAATGAAATTTCATTTTAATGTCTGCCGATTAGTGTATATTCAAAGTGACAATAAAGTTATTCTAAATCTAAATCTAAATCTTCACTTTAATTTAGTCAGTTACCTGGGATTACATGAAACCAGGCTGCTGGGCAGCTCCCAAAACCAAAAGCGGTCTGATTTTCAGAGTTTTCTTTAGCAAGATTTATTGAGGAGAATGAGACGGGGTTACAGGAATGACAAAAACGGAGTTACTGCTTGTATAGAACCAGTATAGGACTTTAAGGCAAAGGCTTTCTGATTTTCCTTTGAACAGAAGACAAATCTTTTCACCTGTAATGGAAAATCTTGTGACTGTTCACATAAACATCTTCTAAAAATTTCATTCCATTATAATACCTTGTTCCAGGGGTGAAATCCAGCAGGTTGTCAGGGTTGATTGACAGGTTCTGGAGAACCGGTAGTGGAAATTTTGAGTAGTTTGGAAAACCAGCAAATACCACCTCTGGCTAGCCCCAGAGTGGGGTAGGAATGGAGATTTTGCAATATCCTTCCCTCAGGAGTGGGGTGGGAATGGGGATTTTGCAGTATCCTTCCCCTGCCATGCCCACCAAGCCACGCCCATCAAGCCATGCCCACAGAACCGGTAGTAAAATCTTTCTTTCTTTCTTTCTTTCTTTCTTTCTTTCTTTCTTTCTTTCTTTCTTTCTTTCTTTCTTTCTTTCTTTCTTTCTTTCTTTCTTTCTTTCTTTCTTTCTTCTCACCCTCCTCCTCCAGTTTTCCCTACAACAACGCTCTGAGGAGAGTTGAAGAGAGAGAGAGAGAGAGAGAGAGAGGAGGGAGGGAGGGAAAGAGGGAGAGAGAGAGAGGGAGGGAGGGAAGGAGGAAGAGAGAGAGGGAGGGAGAGAGAGAGGAGGAAAAGGGAGAGAGGGAAGGAGGGAAAGTAGAGGGAGGGAAGGACAGAGGGGGAGAGAAGGGGAGAGAGAGGAGGGAGGGAGGGAGGGAGGGAGAGAGAGAGGGAGAGAGAGAGGGAGGGAGGAAGGGAGAGAGAGAGGGGGGAGGGAGAGAGGGAAAGAGGGAGAGGGAGAGGGGGAGAGAGAGAGAGGAGAGAGAGGGAGGGAGGTGGAGAGACCCAAAACTACTCAGCTGGCTGACTTTCATGCCTAAACTGGGACTAGAACTCACCGTTTCCTAGTTTTGATATCCAAGGGGAATCCCATGCAGACTTCACTGTTTCACCCCAGTTTTGGGAGTTGGAGTCCCCACATCTTCAAGTAGCCAAGGTTCATAAATACTCCTATAGAAAGATTCAGAGAAGTGTTGTTCTGTTTTAGATGCTTTAATCAAGCTTTAGAGAGGCTCAGTCATCGATTTTTGTACCAGGTGTAGTTTGATATTCAGCAAGGCACTTTTTCCTTCCAAACAGTGTTCTATATTTCAAAACGACCAACTTCATTAAACCTTTGTGGGCATTTGGCTGATCCTATAATATCAAGAGTGATCAGAATTCTCTGTAGCATTATTTAATAGCTTCTAAATGCAGCATTTGGCAGATAGCATTATGATATTCTGGGCATGCTGTGCCCTATTAGATTAATTTTAAGACATGTAATAGCCTGAGGTTTACAATTGCCTCCCAAAATATAATATTTTCAGGCCATCGATGCCTTCATCTGGAAGCCATAAAGGCAGTTAGCAAAATTGCTAACATTTGGCAAATGCAAGTTGTAACAACTTGCTATTTCTTTCTTCTCTGTGCGATTGGCGCTTTGTGTTTTAGTAATAAAAGTGCCACATGACATGCATTATCCCTCTCAGCAACATATGGAAGCTGCAAGTAAATGGAAAAGAAAATAATAGGTGCACAACATTCTCTGAGCAGCAGTTTCTGCTAAGGAGAGAGAAAAAATGTGGACCATCCACGAAAACTCACAGAATCAATACGGAACTTTCTCAAATCTACTTGATATATCTTCTCAGAATAACAGAATAGAATAACAGAGTTGGAAGGGACCTTGGAGCAGTGGTGAGTTACCCCTGGTTCAGACCGGTTTGCAAGAACCAGTAGTAAAATCGTCGAGAGGCTCCGCCCACTGACCCCGACGTCATCAGGGAGCTTCTGCGCATGCCCTGTTGCGAACCGGTAGTAAAGGTAAGTAGAACCCACCCCTGCCTTGGAGATCTTCTAGTCCAACCCCCTGCTCAAGTAGGAGACCCAGGGGTGAAATCCAGCAGGTTCTGGAGAACCGGTAGCGGAAATTTTGAGCAGTTTGGAGAACCGGCAAATACCACCTCTGGCTGGCCCCAGAGTGTGGTGAGAATGGAGATTTTGCGATATCCTTCCCCCAGGAGTGGGGAGGGAATGGGGATTTTGCAGTATCCTTCCCCCAGGAGTGGGGAGAGAATGGGGATTTTGCAATATCCTTCCCCCAGTAGTGGGGAGGGAATGGGGATTTTGCAGTATCCTTCCCCTGCCACGCCCACCAAGTCACACCGTGCCCACCAAGCCACGCCCACAGAACCGGTAGTAAAAAAATTTGGATTTCACCAGTGAGGAAACCTTATACCATTTCCCAAAATTTCCCCACAACAATAACCTGTGAGATTGATTGAGTTGACAGAGAAAGGACTGAAACCTGGGGTTTTCCTGCTCTTGATCCAGGATCTTTGCTACAGCATTAAGATGGCCTTCAAACGAAGGTCACAATTGGCCTAAATGACTTGAGCAGCGTAAACCGAAATCCTGCTTTGTCCAAAAAGAGGAATGTTCAGCCGTTGCTGCTGTCAACTTTATGGGAAGCCAGCCCAGATCCTCTCTGGCTATCTCAGGGTGTTTCCATTAATCATCTGTAGGCAGTTCAATTCTGAACAGGAACACAATTGCAACAATAATTCCAAAGTAGCTGGAACGGAAGAAAGAGCTCGGCAAGAAACCAAGCTGATTAAAGCAAGACCAATAAGGGGATTTGTAGCCGGTTGAAATCTTCAGGGAGAACTTTTCTCCGCTAAACAAACTAAGAAACCAAAAAAAAAAAAAAAAAATGAGACACAAAGCTTATTTGATTTTGTTTTTTTTTAAAGATATGTCAAAACATAAAAGAGGCAGAGAAAATGCTTGGCACGGGCATTAAATCCCATCTAGGCTGTAGGCTTGACAAATGGTAGCTGCTAGGTTGTCAGAAGCTGGGACAAGTAACGGGAGCTCACCCCATTACGCGGCACTAGGGATTCGAACCCCCGAACTGCCAACCTTTCGATCGACAAGCTCAGCTTCTTAGCTACTGAACCACTGCATCCCTGATTTACAGCTAGTGAACTCCAAGAAAACCTGCTCTGGGTTCGGAGCTTGACATTGGAGGGATGAAATTTGCAGAGCCAAATTTGGTGTGTGTGTGTGTGTGTGTGATATGTGAATGGATCATCATTCCACCCACCCCTCCTTCCATCTGCCTGGTTTGGACGTGATGGATAAACAGGTCCTACATCTCATTCGCTGAGTTGGCCTCCAGTGGAGACATGATGTATCAGACAGGTTGTACCAAGTTGTGTCTAATTGGAGAGTGCTGTATATCACACTTCCCAGCACAAGGGCACTTGCTCAGACAGAAGCCAAAGAGCATCGGTGTGGAAAGTTTTATGTTTGCATCCATCTCGTTGAGATGCTGCGGCCCTTTGAAAAGATCACCCAAGAAGAGAAAGGAGGAAGGAGAACAACAGGTTACACGCTGCAGGCAGAACTTTAGTACAGGCGGTCCTCAGCTTATGACCTTTCATTGAGAGACTGTTCAAAGTTACGACGGTGCTGAAAAAGGCGGCTTACAACATAGTCCTCGTACTTATGACTGTTGCACATCCCCACAGACATAATTGGAAAGAAAGTAAAAATAGGGATTGCTCGAATACTACCTTGGAAAATACTAAACTGAAAATGAATGCAACAATAGAGAGAGAATAGAGAGGGATAGAGGAGAAGCGAGAGGAAGGAGAGAGAGGGAAAGAAGAAAGGGAAAAGGAGAGGAAGAAAGAGAGGGGAAACAAGAATAGGAGAGAAGGTTAGAAAGGAGGAAGAAAGGTGTTGGGGAAAGGAAGGGGAAGTAGAGAAGGAGAAGGAGAGGATGAAAGAAGAAAGTAGAAGAGTAGATGGAAGAACGGAGGAAAAGGAAAGGGAGGAGAGGGAGAAGAAGGATTGTTGTAAAACAAAGGGAGATGAAATGGTAGAAGAGCAACCCCAAATATAATTAAATTGTTTAGGATGAAATTGTTTAGAATGTTTAGTATGAAAGTTAAAAGAAAATATGTATGTTAGATAAGAAATTGTACATTTAAGATATGTTTATGAGGAAAAAAATGGAAAACTTTTTCAAAAAAAAAAGAAAGAAAGAAAAAGCATTTTTGGGACGATTGTACAGATTACTGTAATGTAATGTAATGTAATGTAATGTAATGTAATGTAATGTAATGTAATGTAATGTAATGTGCAGACCTGCACATTACATTATGACCTGCAGAGGGCAGTATGCCTCAGGAAGATAACAGTGGCGAAATAATTTGTTCAAAAATGCTTTGCAGGGTAATCTTTGCTGTCAATCTTCCATAATCTGACTAAGATTAGTGGCCGTGGCACTCATCATATCTCTAGAGGATGCTGGACTGGAAATTCAAGCAGTGCCTTTTGTATCTTGGTTACACATCATTTACCAACAAAGAATGGACAAGATACCACTGATTATGAACTGAAGTCTGGAGAAGCATTTTAATGGTTTTTTTTTTTTTTAAAGAAATAAATTTCTATTTTGCCACATTGCTCCATAGAGGCATTCCCAGCAAAGCAAAGCAGTGAAGCAAAATTCAGGTAGTCGTCAACTTGCAACAGTTCATTTAGTGACCAAGGTTTACAACGGCACTGAAAAAAGTGACTTATGACTGTTTTTCACACTTACGACTGTTGCCGCTGCATCATGTGATCAAAATTTGGACACCTGGTGACTGATTCATATTTATGACGGTTGCAGTGTTCTGGGGACACATGATCTTTTTTTGCGACCTTCTGACAAACCAAGTCAATGGGGGAAGCCATATTCACTTAATAACCATATTACTAATTTAACAACTGCAGTGATTCACTTAACAAGTATGGCAAGGTCGTAAAAAGGGGAAAATCCATTTAACAAATGTCTCAGCAACATACATTTTGGGGTCAGTTGTGGATGTAAGTGGAGGACTACCTGTACTACTCAAAGCAAGCATAGCCGAGGTCAGGGGGTCGGCAACCTTAAACACTCAAAGAGCCACAAAGGTCCTAACTGGAAGGCCCCCATTCAATTCTGGAGCTGACCGGAAGTCCAGTTCCCCCACCACAGAGTCTCCTCCTAGCGAGGTGTCATGTTTTCCTCTATGGGTCCTAACCAAAAGCCCTATCAATTGTGGAGCCGACCAGCGACAGGGAGCTGCAGCAGAGGGATGAAAGAGCCACATGTGGCTCCAGAGCCGCGAGTTGCTGACCCCCTGGCCTAGGGGTATAATTTGCACCCTCCCAAAATGTCGAATGTGTATCAAGTTTGATTTTTTCCCCCCACTTCACCTATTTCAAGAAATTCCTTTGTGCGTTGAAGATCACTATATCTCCATCTGGACTACCTTGCCTGGTTAGTACTTGGAAGGTAGAGCATCTCAGAATCCCAGGGCTGTAGATTAGATGGAGAAATTGCAGAAGAAAATAGAAAACCAATCTCAGGAAAAGAGTATGGCTGTGTCACGAATTGAGTTCATTTTAATCATTATATTCAGTAACTTAGCGACGGTTCAGACTTGTGGCAGGCCTCTCTCGGCAGAGGTGGGTTTCACATAATTTTACCACCGGTTCACGGCGAATGGCTTGCAGGCATGCACACGAATTAGAAAACGTGACTAAATAGGACGTCATAGCGCCGGCACTCCTGGTTCGCCTGAACTGGTCCAAACCGGCTGAATACCACCACTGTCCCTGGGAGGACTTTAATCAAGGAATTACCAAACAGAAAACCATACCCTCACCAACACTGGCAGGACAAGCCTCTAGTATATAAAAAGAGAGCAAACCCCACTCTCTTCTAGCACTGATGATGTTACTTAGTTGGGTAATATGACATCTGCAAGAAAACAATTGAGGTCAGAGACCATGAAGGACCTCACACTCCTCCTCCTCCTCCTCCTCCTCCCTGCAAACCCCACTCTCTTCTAGCACTGATGACGTTACTTAGTTGGGTAATGTGATATCTGTAAGAAAACAATCAAGGTCAAAGACCACCAAGGACCTCACACTCCTCCTCCTCCTCCTCCTCCTCCTCCTCCTCCTCCTCCTCCTCCTCCTCCTCCTCCTCCTCCTCCTCCTCCTCCTCCTCCTCCTCTTCTTCTTCTTCTTCTTCTTCTCCTCCTCCTCCTCCTCCTCCTCCTCCTCCTCCTCCTCCTCCTCCTCCTCCTCCTCCTCCTCCTCCTCCTCCTCCTCCTCCTCCTCCTCCCTTCCTCCTCCTCCCTGCAAACCCCGCTCCCTTCCGGCATTGATTACATCACTTATTTGAGTAATGTGAGGTCTGCAAAAAAACAAAGCTCAGAGTGCACCAAGGACCCAAAAGTTCAACCTTGAGCTACAAATATTCTCTTCCATTAGAGTTATAAATAAGCCATCGGAAAAAAAACCAAGAAAATCAGGTGAGCTTGCTTTCAATGCTTAACTTAACGCATTGTAAGCCGCCCTGAGTCTCCGGAGAAGGGCGGCATATAAATCAAATTAAAAAAAAAAAAAAACTGGCATCCAAGATTAAGGTTACCATAAAATAACGTGATCGTGACACCACTTGCTCTATTTCTCTTTGTAGAATTTATGCCTGCGCCAAATCAAAGCATTAATTTGAAGGGGTGACTTCAATCCATCAGAGTGCCACATAGACATGTCTTTTGTTCCTTCCCTTTCTTTCCGATCTTAGTGACAGGAGAGAGGTGCCTATTGTGCAATCATTACTTTGTTCCGATTTTTCATCTGAGATCCAATTTGCCTCTTGTCGTATACCCCAAAGTTGAAACACTCTGCTTTCTTGTATAACTTACAGAAGGAAACCACTTAATGACAGTTGGATGAGCATGCTTAAAAGAACGAAATGCGCATATTTTTAAAAGGTGGCATTAAAGGAACATTACACTCCTGTTGCAAACATGAAGAGGGCTGTTGACAATCATTTGCATTGTCTCTGTTCTGCTGATCAGACAAAAGGGAAGCGGGAGAAGCAACTCTTCTGGAATTAAGGAGAAACTTCCTAACAGTGAGGGCAATTTAACCGGTGGAGCAGCTTGTCTTCAGAAGTTGTGGGTTGCTTCATCACTGAAGGTTTTTAAGAAGAGACTGGACAGCCACTTGTCTGAAATGGTATAGAACAGGGATGGCTAACCTTTTTGCCGTCGCGTGCCAAAAGCAGAGGGAGTGCGGGGGGGTTGTGTGCATGTGTGCCCATACCCATAATTCAATGTGTCCCACCCCCATGCATGTGTGCGCGCCCCCCACAAACCCCCCGCTTTTGGCATGCACGGTGGGCCCGGTAATTCTGTTTTTTTGCCCTCCCCAGGCTCCAGAGGCTTTCTTGGAGCCTGGGGAGGGCAAAAACAGCTTTCCCCACCCCCCCTCCCCACCCCCCTGGAGGTCCTCCAGAGGCCAGAAACGGCCCACTTGCTGACTTCCAGTGGGCCCGGAAGGCCCAAAAATCAGATGCGCGCGCCGGAGCTGAGCTAGGCAACACTCGCGTGCCTACCGATATGGCTCCGTGTGCCACCTGTGGCACGCGTGCCATGGGTTTGCCATCATGGGTATAGAATTTCCTGACTGAGCAGGAGGTTGGACTAGAAGACCTCCGCGGTCCCTTCCATCTCTGTTGATCTTATTCTATTCTATTCTATTCTATTCTATTCTATTCTATTCTATTCTATTCTATTCTATTCTATTCTATTCTATTCTATTCTATTCTATTCTATTCTATTCCACTCCACTCCATTCCATTCCATTCCACTTTCTGCAATTTGGTTTATTAAAATATCCAGGAAAATTAACCCTGGCAGAATTAGCATTTACAGGTAAATCTTGTTTATTGATTCCCCTGTTTAGTGACCATTTGAAGTTACAGCAGTTAAAAAAAACCAGTTTGGGGACAAATCCTTGCTGTAGCATCCTGCGATCACATCAGTGGTGGGTTGCCCCCGGTTCGCACCGGTTCTATAGAACCGGTAGTAAAACCAGTGGGAGGCTCCGCCCACCAACCCCGACATCATCAAAATGCATCTGCGCATGCGCAGAAGCTTCTGCGCTTGCGTAGAAGAGCGCACGTGTGAGTGAAGCGGCCGTCCGCGTGTGGCCCCGCTGCGAACCTGTAGTAAAGGTAAGTAGAACCCACCCCTGGCTCAGATGATTTATGAGCTTCACATCTGGTTTCCAACAAGCACAGTTAATGGAGAACTCAGGAGTGAAATCACAACTTGAGGTGACGTGATGCCTCGTTTAATGACCACATAAGGATGCAAGCAGAAGTGATGTAAGTCTGCCCCAGTTGCATGATTTTTTCTCTTAGCGACCACAGCACTTAGCAAGAGAGTGGCCAGTTGCAAATGTGGTCGTTAAATGAGGAACACCTGTCTACAAGTGGACCTAAGTAATCAAGTAACAGTGCAAGATCATGGCCTGGTTAATCAGTCAATCAATCAGTATAGTGTTGGAAGGGACCTTAGAGGTCTTCTAGTCCAACCCCCTGAGTTTAATCAATCAATGAGTCAATGAGAATAATCAATAAACATGAATTAATAAGAATTAATCATTATTTCTTAATTATTAAGTATTCATAATTAATTAAGAATTGATACAAATAATTAATAAGGATTAATAAGTATAATCAATGAGAATTAATCAATAAATCAGTGAGCATAATTACCCAGCCTGAAGCTCCATAATTAGACGCTTCAGACAAAAGGCTGCACCTGGTATGATAAAAAGAGTGTCTTTATGAGAAAAAAAAATAATTTTGTTCCCTGTCATCATCTTGTTCGATACCCCTCCCTCCCCAATAGCTTCTTCTTTCTTTTTTATAATTAACAGAAGAACAGAACAGAAATTTTTCGCTCAATTGTGGTCATACGTCGAGGAATAACTGTGGTATAAAATTGAGGATAAATAAATAGCATTTCCCCCAGAGGTGGTATTTAGCAGGTTCTGACCAATTCTGGAGAACCGGTAGCGGAAATTTTGAGTAGTTCTGAGAACCGATAAATACCACCTCTGACTGGCCCCGCCCACATCTATTCTCTGCCGCCCATGTCTCAGCTGATTGGGAGGAAATGGGGATTTTGCAGTATCCTTCCCCTGGAGTGGGGTGGGAATGGAGATTTTACAGTATCTTCCCCTGCCATGCCCACCAAGCCACGCCCACCAAGCCATACCATGCCATGCCATGCCCACCAAGCCGCACCCCCAGAACTGATACTAAAAATTTTAAATCCTACCACTGATTCCCCCCCACATCTCAAATTATAAGTTTGGAATCCAACTTAGAATCTCAGTCAACAGATTTTCCTCATAAACCTTTAACAGGATTCATAGGGACCAATTAAATTTAAAAGTAAGCTGAAAGAAAGGAGAAAAACCAAACTAAGACAGACGTAGTCTTTGATAGGAAAAAAAGAATTCTTCAGTGAGTTTAGCCAGGTGTTAATTAAGTTTAAAAACGATTCTTAGCTTTTTAGTTTGTTGCACGTTTTGCATTGCGATGAAGAATTTGGCACTAATAATTTCAGTTTTATAATTGCTAAATCCACATGTTTAGCCTTCTTGGAGATAAGAATGCCACGGATTCATTGATTTTATTGTTATTTGTATCCCACTTTTATTATTTTTGTATATATAATTCAAAGTGGCAACCATTTTGAAAAAAAAAATTCTAATCAACAGGAACCAAATATATGCAACTGCTTTGATTACCAATCAGTGGCTGTTGTAGCAGAAATATTCATATTTTAAATAATCAAACCTAAAGATATATAATTTCGGTTAAAAACTGAAAAAGAGAAAAATTGCAGAGTGGGAAAACAAGCCTTTTTTGTGTGTGCAAAAATGGATTTTAACATCTTTTGTAATGCTACAAAAATGGCTGGTGCACAGGCTGGAAAATATACTAAATCAAGAAATAAATTAATACATAAAAAAGAAGGGAGGCTTGTTTTCAGAAGATCATGAAAATGATAAAATAGAAAATTGCAATAGGCTTAAAACTCCAGATCCAGAAGCATCAGACCTGAAAAAAGATATTTCATATGTAAAAATGTGTATTCCAACTCTTATTAATCCATTCTTCTGCCTTGGCTGTTTCCCTTGAAAATTGGTGCTCTGTGAATCATTCCGACACAGTGAAAAACAATATGTAGTCTTTTCTAAAATAATAATAATAATAATAAGTATTATAGTGTTGTTTTCTTCTATGTTCAATCTCAACTTTTATTTCCTGCTTCTCCTTAAAAGCGGCACTCTTAAAAGTTAGCAGCTTTCTGCTCCATTTGTAAGAAAACATTCAATTCACAATAAACCATTATTCCCTGGGGATGAAAAATCTAAGAAGGAATGTAATGATCTTCCCTGTTTTCCTCTGTACTGGAGGGGGGCGGGTTCTAGAATAATTATGTAAAATAATGATCCAAGCCCCTCCCCTTATATAAAGAGGGTGGACCTTCAGTCATAGAAGAGCCGCGGTGGCGCAGTGGTTAGAGTGCTACTTCTGCTGACTTCTGGCTGCCTGCAATTTGGCAGTTCGAATCTCACCAGGCTCAAGGTTGACTCAGCCTTCCGTCCTTCCGAGGCCGGTAAAACGAGGACCCAGATTGTCAGAGGCAATAAGCTGATTCTGTAAACTGCTTAGAGAGGGCTGTAAAGCACTGGGAAGCAGTATATAAGTATAAATCTAAGCTGACTTTGCATAAAAAAGAACACCGCTTAGGGGGGCCCCGAAAGCCCTACTAAGCAGGTATATACAAAAGTATGAAGGCTATTGCTTAACGTATTGTAAGCCACCCTGAGTCTCCGGAGAAGGGCGGCATATAAATCGAACCAATAAATAATAATGCACTGGCTCCCGGTGGTCTTCCGGGTGCGCTTCAAGGTTCTGGTTACCACCTTTAAAGCGCTCCATGGCTTAGGACCTGGTTACTTACGGGACCGCCTACTACCATTAACAGCCTCCCACCGACCAGTACGCTCCCACAGAGAGGGGCTCCTCCAGGTGCCGTCGGCCAAACAATGTCGGCTGTCGGCCCCTAGGGGGAGAGCCTTCTCTGTGGGGGCACCGACGATCTGGAATGAGCTCCCCCCAGAGATACGGAGGATTCCGGATCTGCGCACCTTCCGCCGCGAGCTGAAGACGCTTTTATTTCATCAAGCTGGCCTCGCCTAAATCTTCTCCCTTCTAAGTGTAAATTTTAAATTTTTAATGTATTTTAAAATATGGGTATTTTAAATTATGGGTATTAATTCAGCCAAATTTATTTAGTTCATTTTATTCGATTTTAAATTTTGTATATCTATGTGTTTTATTTTATGGCTGTGCACCGCCCTGAGTCCTTCGGGAGTAGGGCGGTATAGAAATTCAATAAAATAAAATAAAATAAAATAAATAAATAAATAAATAAATAAATAAATAAATAAATAAAGTGCAATTGCTATATGGTGATGACCTTCGTCTTGATTCTTTGAGGTTTATTCTCAACTCAAATAGCTTTATTAAAGGTCCAGCTTTTACTGCAGGGTTTCCCAAGGCAACTTTAAGATGCATTCCCCAGACAGACCATTACTAAAAATGGAGATGAACCAGTATCTCCTCAATCTGAACCCTACCCTAAAACATATGAAGAACCATTGCAGGAATTGGGTAAGTCTAGTTCAATGAAAAGAAGGACTAGGGCAGTGGTGAAATGTAAAATTTGTTACTACCGGTTCTGTGGGCATGGCTTGGTGGGGGTGTAATATGACTGGGTGGGCATGGCCAACTTTTTTAAAAAAAATTTTTTTTTTAAAAGCCTTTTTCCTAAAACCTCTTCGGCCGAAGAGGTTGTAGAAAAAATGCTTTTAAAAGGCTCTGACGATCCCAGCTGAGTTGCCTGATCGGCAGAGACTTTTTTTCTTTTAAAAGCATTTTTTCCCTACAACCTCTTCAGCCGAAGAGGTTTTAGGAAAAAGGCTTTTAAAAGGCTCTGATGATCCCAGCTGAGCCACGTGATCATCAGAGGCTTTTTTTTTAACTTTTAAAAGCATCTTTTCTACAAACTCTTCAGCTGAAGAGGTTTTAGAAACAATGCTTTTAAAAGTAAAAAAAAAAAAAAGCCTCTGATGATCACGTGGCTCAGCTGGGCATGGGGAGAGGACAAAGATTTTTGCTACCGGTTCTCCGAACCACCCGCTGCCATCGCTACCGGATCGGGTGATCCGGTCCGAACCGGGAGGATTTCACCCCTGGACTAGGGGTGACACGTCAGCAGTGTTCCAATATCTCAGGGGCTGCTACAAAGAAGAGGGAGTCAGCTATTCTCCAAAGCACCTGAAGGCAGGACAAGAAGCAATGGGTGGCAATTAATCAAGGAGAGAAGCAACTTAGAACTAAGAAGAAATTTCCTGACAGTGAGAACAATTAACCAGTGGAACAACTTGCCTCCAGATGTTGTGGGTGCTCCAACATTGGAGGTTTTTAAGAAGAGATTGGAGAGTCAGTGGTGGTATTTAGCCGGTTTGGACCAGTTCGGGCAAACTGGTAGTGGCCACCTGCATGTGGGCACACACCGGCCACCTGCTCTGGCGCTATGCCATCCGATTGAGCCACGTTTTCTAAGCCGTGCGCATGTGTGCAAGCCACGCACGAGAGCAAAGCACATGCGTGGAAGGCTGCGTCAATGCGTGGAAGGCAGGCGCGCTCACATTTTCGGGGCACGGAGAACTGGTGATAAAATTATGTGAAACCCATTTTGTGGGTTATTATGTGAAGCCATTTGTCCAGAATTGGTGTAAGATCTCCTGCTTGAGTTGGATTAGAAGACCTCCAAGATCCCTTCCAACTCTGTAACCCCGTTATTAATTAAAAGGTTCACATGAAAAGTAATAGAGAGAATTACTGCTTAGATCAGAGATGGCTAACCTTTTTGCCATCACGTGCCAAAAGCGGAGGGAGCGTGGGGGGGTCATGTGTGCGCATGCCCACACCCATAATTCAAACTGCCCTGCCCCCCGTGCATGCGCACAGTACCCCCCCCCCGCTCTCCACACTTTTGGCACGCGATGGCACAGTGGGCCAGATAGGCCCATTTTTCCCCCTCCCCAGGCTCCAGAGGCTTTCTTGGAGTCTGGGGAGGGCAAAAAACAGCCTTCCCTACCTCCCTAGAGGCTCTCCGGAGGCCAGAAACAGCCCGTTTCCCAACTTCCAGTGGGACTGGAAGGCCCGAAAATCAGCTTGCTGGAGCTCACATGCGCACTAGAGCTGAGTTAGGGCAACACTCACATGCCCACCTGTGGCACGTGTGCCATCGGTTCGCCATCATGGGTCTAGATCCTGGAGACATCTGTGTTTTCATTTACTAGGCAACCAGTGCTGCATATTGTACAGTATTGTACAATACAGGTAGACCTCGACTTATGACCGCACTTGAACCCCACATTTCTGTGCCCATAGGGAATTCTGGGAGTTGAAATCCATTCATCTTCAGGTAGCCAAAGCTTGAGAAATACTGTTTAGATGTAGTTCAATAAATCAGCTCAGTCTCTGTAGAGTTTTAATTTAAGAGTTTAAGAGCCTTGCTGGTATAGTGGTCTAAGCACCCTGTTATTAACACAGCTGCCTGCAATTTACTGCTGGTTCGAATCTCCCCAGGCTCAAGGTTGACTCAGCCTTCCATCCTTTCTAAGGTAGGTGAAATGAGGACCCAGTTTGTGCGGGCAATAAGCTGACTTTGTATAAATATACAAAAGTATGAAGGCTATTGCTTAACGCATTGTAAGCCGCCCTGAGTCTCCGGAGAAGGGCGGCATATAAATCAAATTAAAAAAAAAAAAAATTCATCGTAACCAGAAGGCGCAAGAGCTGAAACCAGAAAACCAGGTTTTCAAAACGCAACTTTTTGACACGGGTCCCATTGGAACGTACCTAAGATAAATTGGTCGCATACTGATTAATCGTGGCCAGTTCAATGTTTTAGTCCTCCTCATCTCTACATTTTTTTTTTTCATGTGGTTTGCCAAAATACCCATGCCTGCTCAAGACAGAGGACGGAGGGGGACTCTAAGCTTTCAACCAATAGATTCAAGTCACCCAGCCAATCACAGAATAGAAAAAGTAGGGGGGTGGGGGATATTTGCAAGTTGAGGCAGACAGCCAAGGGGAACCAGCTGTTCATGTTGCAGAATCCATAAGCAAGATTAATTCCTTCCCGCTATCCCATGTGATAGGATGAATCTTCTTCGTCATAAGTCCTCCATAAATGACCTGATCAGAGACTTAGTTTATGAACATGTAATGGGCTAGTCCTTTCCTTTCCTTTCCTTTCCTTTCCTTTCCTTTCCTTTCCTTTCTTCCCCTCCCTCCCCTCCCTCTTCCTCTTCCTTTCCTTTCTTCCCCTCCCTCCCCTCCCTCTTCCTCTTCCTCTTCCTTTCCTTTCTTCCCCTCCCTCTCCTCCCTCTTCCTCTTCCTCTTCCTCTTCCTCTTCCTCTTCCTTTCCTTTCTTCCCCTCCCTCTCCTCCCTCTTCCTTTCCTTTTCTTTTCTTTCCTTTCCTTTCATTCCTTTTTCCCTTCCTTGTTTCCCTTCCCTTCCCCTTTCCTTTCCTTTCCTTTCCTTTCCTTTCCTTTCTTTTTTTCCCTCCCTCCCCCCTCTCTTCCTCTTCCTTTCCTTTCTTCCCCTCCCTCTCCTCCATCTTCCTCTTCCTCTTCCTCTTCCTCTTCCTCTTCCTCTTCCTCTTCCTCTTCCTCTTCCTTTCCTTTCATTCCTTTTTCCCTTCCTTGTTTCCTTTCTTTTCCTTTCTTTTCCTTTCCTTTCTTTCCTTTCCTTTCCTTTCCTTTCCTTTCCTTTCCTTTCCTTTCCTTTCCTTTCCTTCCATTCCTTTTTCCCTTCCTTGTTTCCTTTCCTCTTTCCTTTCTTATCCGTCCTTTCCCTTCCCTTCCCTGCCCTCTTCTCTCCTTTCCCCTTCCCCTGCCCCTTCCCCTTCCCTCCCCCCTTCCCTTCCCTCCATTTCCTTTCCTTCCATCTCTTCTCTTCCCTTCTTTGTTTCCTTTCCTTGTTCCCTTCCCTCTTTTCCCTTCTAGTTTGTGTGTGTGCGTGTGCACACAGAAACTGCTGCTTATTTGCCGGTATTCATTTAAATAAGTACATATAGACTTTAGATTGCACATCTCTCACAACACCATCATGTCACCAGGCAAGGTGCTGATGATTAAATTCTCCCTATTAAAAAATTGATTTGAAGCTCTATGAATAGCAACCATCAATCATAAAGAGATGATTGGCGCTGACGAGCTCAGGCTGCTTGAAAAGACAATTTATGGAGGGAAAGAGCTGTCAATTGCTTAGGGCCAAGGTGTTAGCGTTAGTTGTGGTTGGTTCCATTGACACTCAGTATCACTGCCAGGGTTCCAAGTAATAATCACATAGCAAGCAAAACTCTGAGACAGGTGAATTCCTCAAAGGATGACTTTATTGGAAATATCACATTGACACAAATATGTTGAAAACTGACTCTGAAGACTCTCACAGTTTTCGAATAGAATAGAATAGAGTAGAATAGAATAGAATAGAATAGAATAGAATAGAATAGAATAGAATAGAACAGAACAGAATATCAGAATTGGAAGGGACCTTGGAGGTCTTCTAGTCCAACCCCCTGCTTAGGCAGGAAACTCTACACCACCTTCAGACAAATGGTTATCCAACCTCTTCTTAAAAACTTCCAATGTTGGAGCATTCACAACTTCTGGAGGAAAGTTGTTCCACTGATTAATTGTTCTAAGTGTCAGGAAATGAGCCGAGGTGGCACAGTGGTTAGGGTGCAGTACTGCAGCTACTTCAGCTGACTGCTAGTTCAGCAGATCAGCGGATCAAATCTCACCGGCTCAAGGTTGACTCAGCCTTCCATTCTTCCGAGGTGGGTAAAATGAGGACCCAGATTGTTAGGGGGCAATATGCTATTTAGTATACTGTCTTTGGTGTAACCCGCCCAGAGTCCTTGGAGAGTGGGCGGCATAGAAATATGACTAATAAAAATTAAAAAAAAATTCTCCTTTGTTCTAAGTTGCTTCTCTCCTTGATTAGTTTCCACCCATTGCTTCTTGTCCTGCCCTCAGGTGCTTTGGAGAATAGCTTGACTCCCTCTTCTTTGTGGCAGCCCCTGAGATATTGGAACGCTGCTATCATGTCTCCCCTGGTCCTTCTTTTCATTGAACCAGACAACCAATTCTTGCAACCATTCTTTGTATGTTTTAGCCTCCAGTCCCCTCATCATCTTTTTTTTTTTTCTGCACTCTTTCTAGAGTCTCAACATTTTTTAAAAATTGTGGCGACCAAAACTGAATCCAATATTCCAAGTGTGGCCTTACCAAGGCATGATAAAGTGGTATTAACACTTCACGTGATCTTGATTCTATCCCTCTGTTTATGCAGCCTTGAACTGTGTTGGCTTTTTTGGCAGCTGCTGCACACTGCTGACCTAATTAAAAGTAAAAAAAAAAAAATTCTCTTTCTCAAAACAACCAGTCACATGGTCCAATCATGGTGTGGTCTGACAACTAGGTAGCATCACTCCACCTTCCTCCAACCAGGTGTGAGAATGTCCTTGATTCCCAAGAGAAAGTATATTGTTTTGGCTACAAAATCCCCTCTATCTCAAATCCCCCCTCCTTATCCCTCAAGCTCCAATACTGAAGCGGTCAAAAATGGCTTCGGTCACGTCAGCTTCAGGGTTCACATCAGTGGTGGGTTTCAAAGTTTTTTACTACCGGTTCTGTGGGTGTGGCTTGGTGGGTGTGGCTTGGTGGGCGTGGGAGGGGAAGGATACTGTAAAATCCCCATTCCCTCCCCACTCCAGGGGAAGGTTACTGCAAAATCCCCATTTCCTCCTGATCAGCTGGGACTTGGGAGGCAGAGAATAGATGGGGGCGGGGCCAGTCAGAATTTTTACTGCCGGTTCTCCGACCTACTCAAAATTTCTGCTACTGGTTCTCCAGAACTGGTCAGAACCTGCTGAAACCCAGCTCTGGTTCACATATTGCCAACCAACCCAGGGGTGGGTTCTACTTACCTTTACTACTGGTTCGCAACAGGCCCGCGTGCGCGTGCTCACTTCGCTCGCGCAGAAGCATTTTGATGACATCGGGGTCGGTGGGCGGAGCCTCCTATAGAACCGGGGGCAACCCACCACTGAACCAACCTCATAAATGGATAATAAATGGTGAACTTTTTTCTTCCTTGCATTGAACTGTAGCACAGAGATTTACCCAGGTTTTTTTGTTGCTTTTTTATTTTGCTGTTTGTTTTTTTTCACCAGATCCTCAGCCCATATCTGAGGTAGTCTTACGCATCAATCCTCAACTTACAAAATTTTTGTTGCTAAGCGAGATATTTTTAAAGTGATTTTTGCCCCATTTTACGACCTTTCTTGCCACAGCAATTCGTTTAGTGACCATTCAGTTACAACAGGGCAAAAACTCACTTAACAAATGTCTCACTATGCAACAAAAATTTGTGGCCATAAGTTGAGGACTACCTTGTAGAAGACAGACAGCTTGCTCAGGGATGGTTCGATATGGATTCCTGAATAAGCAGCGAGCTGAAATCGATGTATCCAGTCCTTTTCTTGTGCTGTCCATCTATCATTCTTCTACGCTTCCATAAACGTTAAGAGCAAAATCTTCTAGTACATGTTCATCAGATCAAGTGAGGTACTAATACTACTCTATAAAGCCCTAGTAAGACCACACCTAGAATAATGCATCTAGTTTTGGTCACCACACTATAAAAAAGATGTTGAGACTCTAGAAAAAGTGCAGAGAAGAGCAACCAAGATGATTAAGGGACTAGAGACTAAAACATACAAAGAATGGTTACAGGAACTGGGCATGACTAGTCTAAAGAAGTGAAGGACCAGGGGAGACATGATAGCAGTGTCTCAATACTTGAGGGGCTGCTACAGAGAGGAGGGGGTCAAGCTATTTTCCAAAGCACCTGAAGGCCAGGTAAGGAATAATGGATAGAAACTGAACAAAGAGAGATTCAACCTGGAAATAAGGAGAAATTTTCTGACTGTGAGAACAATCAACCAGTGGAACAGTTTGCCTTCAGAAGTAGTGGGAGCTTTATCACTGGAAGCTTTCAAGAAGAGACTGGACGGCCATCTGTCAGAAATTGTGTAAGGTAATGATGGCTAAACTTTTTGCCATTGCGTGCCAAAAGCAGGGGGAGCACGGAGGGGGGGTGTCATGCGCACGTGTCCACACCCATAATTATATGCACCCCGCCCCTGCACATGCGTGTGACCCCCCCTGCGCTCCCCCTGCTTTTGGCACGCGATGGCATGGTGGGCCCAGTAGGCCTGTTTTTTTCCTCTCCCCAGGCTCCAGAGCCTCTCTAGGAGCCTGGAGAGGTCGAAAATGGCCTTCCCCACCCCTCTGGAGGGTAGAAATGGCCCGTTTGCCAACTTCTGGTGTGACCGGAAATCGGCAAATGGGCTGTTTCCGGCCTCCGGAGGGCCTCCAATGGAGTGGGGAAGGCTGTTTTTGCCCTCCCCAGGCTCCTAGAGAGACTCTAGAACCTGAGAAGAGAAAAAAACGGGCCTTCCCCACCCCTCCAGGCCCTCCAGAGGCAGGAAACAGCCTGTTTCCCTACTTCTGGTGGACCCAGAAGGCCTGAAAATTAGTTGGCTGGCACGCACATACGTGCCGGAGCTGAGCTCGCGTGCCCACTGATATGGCTCCGCATGCCACCTCTTGCTGGCTGGGTGTGGCCATAGTGGGCATGGCCTAGTCGGCCTTCTGCACCACGGTGGGGGAGGGGCATTTTTGCTCTCCCTGGGTTCTGGAGGCTTTCCTCGAGCCTCTTGGAGGGCGAAAATGGCCTCCCCAGGCTCCAGAGGCCCTCTGGAGGCTGGAAATGGCCCATTTCCGGCCTTCCCAAACTTCCGGTAGGCCCATTTTTCGTCCTTCCCGAGCCTCTGTGTGCGCCCTGTACTTACCTGCATCCAAAACGGGCTGTGTGGTGACTCCTGGAAGGGGGTGGGGTGGGAGTGGCCAGCCAGGAGTAGGATTTGGGGGTTCTCCAAATTGCACAGAATCTTAGCTAGAGGTTCTCCCGAACCCCCAGAAGCCCAGCCCTGAACTAGATGACTTACAAGGTCTCTTCCGACTGTTATTTTGTTCTGTTCTGTCTTTCAGAAAGATTCCCGAGCACAGAGAGAGAGAGAGACTGGTTCCATGCAAGTCTTCCTTTTTAAAACTTACAAGTTGAGGAAATTTGCATTCAAGTGGCCCACCTGATGGAAATTTACATGTGAAAGAAGGAAAGAGCAGTGATTTTAGAAATGCATTGCAGCAATTTATGCTAACCATTGTGCCAGTTAGGAGAGGTTGGGTGAAAAGGCACTGCGAGGGTAAGAAAATTATGCCATTTTCTTCAAGCTTTATTTTAAAAATGCTCAGGAGAATCCGGTGGACTAGGTTAATTGGGTATGTCTAATTTAATGAAAAGAAAGGGCAGGGGGTGAGATGATAGCAGTGTTTGACAGGCTGTGACAGAGAGGAGGGGGTCAACTTATTCTCCAAAGCACCTGAGGGCAGGACAAGAAGTAACGGATGGAAAATCATTAAAGAGAGATCCAACTTAGAACTAAGGAGAAATTTCCTGACTGTGAGAACGATTGATCCGTCTTCAGAAGTTGTGGATGCTCCCTCACTGGAGGTTTTTAAGACGAGATGAGACAACCATTTGACTGAAATGATAGAAGGTTTCCTGTCAGAATAGGGCAGTGTTTCTCAACCTTGGAAGCTTGAAGATGGGTGGACTTCAACTCCCAGAATCCCCCAGCCAGCGCTGCTGGCTGGGGGATTCTGGGAGTTGAAGTCCACCCATCTTCAAGCTTCCAAGGTTGAGAAACACTGGAATAGGGGGTTGGACTAGAAGACCTCCAAGGTCCCTTCCAACTCTGCTTTTCTGTTAGTGTAGGCCAGAGCCCTTTGCGCACATGCTCATCAGGGCCACGACCAGGAAGAGGAGCTACCCAGGGGGCATGGAAAATGGAAGACCAGCTCTTCTGGTTTTCGGCGGTGCCACACGGACAAAAGCCAGCTGATCATTGCGTGCCAGAAACCCGGAAGAGGAACGGGCGACGCCGCGCGTGCCAGGTAACATTGCTCTACATGCCACTTTGGGCACGCGTGCCATAGGTTCGCCGTCATGGGTGTAGGCAGTAAAACTAATAGGGACTTTTAGACATTCATGTATCTGTACCTAGACTACGTAATGGGAGAGATCAATCAGGTTGATAATTGTTGAAAACCAGGGTTTAGTTATAAGTACTTTGGTCTCTCTCTCTCTCCCTCTCCCTCCCTCTCTCTCTCCCCCTCTCCGTCCCTCCGTCCCTTCCTCCTTCTCTCTCTCTCCCTCTCTCTCTCCCTCTCTCTCTCTCCCTCTTCTCCCTCTCTCTCTCCCCCTCCCTCTCTCTCCCTCCCTCCCTCTCTTTCTCCCTCTCTCCCTTTCTCCCCCTCTCCCTCCCTCCCTCTCTCTCCTTCCCTCCCTCTCTCTTTCCCCCTCTCCGTCCCTCCCTCCCTTTCTTCCTCTCTCTCTCTCTCCCTCTCTCTCTCCCTCCCTCTCTCTCTCCCCCTCTCCCTCTCTCCCCCTCTCCCTCCCTCCCTCTCTCTTTCCCTTCCTCCCTATCCCTCTCTCCCACTGTCCCTCCCTCTCTCTCTCCCACCCTCTCTCTCTCTCCCTCCCTCTCTCCTGCTCTCCCTCCCTCCCTCCCACTCTCTCTCTCTCTCTCTCTCCTACTTCTGAGCCACTTCTTTTAAGATGGCAAACTTAACTATGTATGTGTATATCCTGAAGAAGTTAACAATTTCCATGGCTGTAGGGCTGGCTTAACGCATCTAGTTTGTGTCAATCCAAGTAAAGTAGGGTGACAAGAGAAGCCCTTGAGTTCCATTATCTCACTGTGAGTGTTATTGGAAATTGATACAGGCAGGAATGAAAAATGACATGCCCCACTAGACGCTTTTGTAAAGGTCACGATAATCTCACTGACACAATAGTGCCATTTTGAAGAAGGCGGTGTCGAGTTAATCCAATCTGAATTTCTATTAAGCATCCCATGTAAAACCTTTAGTGCAGGGTGGGGAAATCTGGGAGTTGGGAGTCCACAGGTTTAGAAACAATGGATGGAAACTAATCCAGGAGAGAAGCAACCTGGAATTAAGGAGAAGCATCCTAACAGTGAGGACAATTAGCCAGTGGAACAGCTTGCCACCAGAAGTTGTAGGTGTTTTATCACTGGAGGTTTTTAAGAAGGGACTGGACAGTCACTTGTCTGAAATGGTATAGGATCTCCTGCTTGAGCAGGGGGCTGGACTAGAAGACCTCCAAGGTCCCTTCCAGCTATATGCCGATGTCTCCAACGTTGGTTAAGTGAATTACTATAATTGTTAAGTTGGTAATATGGTAATGTGGTGGCTCGAAGGCTTAATGAAGTTGGATGTGCTGAGCAATTACCAGCACTCCAGTGTCTATGGAGATTCTCAGTCATCTAGATCGTGGTTGTCCCAAAGGTGCTTTTTTCAAGAGGCAACTGGACTTTCTGGTTTTTCTTTGAAGACGTTTCGCTTCTCATCCAAGAAGTTTCTTCAGCTCTGACTGGATGGAGGGGAATGGAAGGATGTGTCCTCAGGGGATCATAAAAGAAAGAGGGTCAGAGGCTATCTATGTCAAAATTGAACAGCTCTCTCTCAACGGAGGAGGGGGGAGAGACAACATCCTCTATCTCCAGCTACAACACATTCCTTTCAATCAGTTCCAAGAATGCTCCACACCCATTTGCACCACTCAGGTGACCCTGAGGACACAAATAAACCTTCAGGTGGCCTCAACGACTCTCTAAAAGGATGCAAATGACCAGCTGTCTGCAAGAAGTATATAAATCCTTCCCTTCCCCACCATTCAGTCAGAGCTGAAGAAGTGTTCTGTCCCCAACCACACGCACACACACCAACAGGCGTTCAAGGGTTAAAGACCAAACCAGCTGGCAAAATCCTTTTCCTTATGATAACGGAACTTGGCAACAACCTAGTGGCTGCCTGCCAAGAGTTTATTATTTACGAAGAGGAGAGATAATTTCTCCCCACTTCTGATACATCAAAAGAAACAGCTCAATAATTACGGAGTTAATCAAGTCCAGAGATAATCCAGCAAAGTCTATAGCAAAAGTCCGGCAATGCAGAATGGCGTGGAAGCTTTCAGCTTTGTTCGTCACAAGGTTTGACTGGCCACCATGCTCCCTTTTATATCCTGTGGGGTGTGGTCCAGTGACTCAGCCTAATCTTGGGCACGCCTTTTCTTTTGTTGTGCGCTTATCTCTGCGACGCTGGCGTGGATCCAGCCAAGACTCATTACCCTCATCACTGTCCATCTGTGGCTGCGTGGACGTGCTTGGCTCCGGCCCTATCTCTTGCCCTTCGGCGGACACCGAAGGCATTGCCAGAGAGGAGAGACCTGGAGAGGGAGGCCTTGCCAACTCCTCTCCTTCACTCTCGGAGTCCTCTCCTGCCGATGACACAGGCTCAGGTAACGGAGCCACAACAAGAAGCTTCTTGGAGGAGAAGCGAAACGTCTTCAAGGAAAAAAAACAAAAATCCAATTGCCTTTTGAAAAAGGCATCCAGGACTTGGATGACTGAGAATCTCCATAGACATTTACCCGTTCCTTCCTCGCATTCGGAATCACTTTTGAAAAGTTGCAAATACCTGCATTGTCATGTACTTCTTAACCATGCTCAAAAACGCCTTTAACTGAAAGCTTTACTGTGTGAGATAAATAACAACGTATTTTGCAAATGACAGGGTACTTATAACTTTCTAGAGACGGATCGTGCTGTTTGGATAGCTGGTATTGAAATGGATCGACTCTTTTGCTGGGGCCCAGCAGAGGTTGATTGGTATAATTCTGCTCGCCGCTATATCATTGCATCACTCCAAAGTGTTAGCAATGAACAATTTGCATCTACATTTAGGTGCCAATGGTTGAATGCAAGTAGTCCTTGACTTACAACCGCAGCTGAACCTAAAATTTCCATTGCTAAGCAAGACCATTGTTAAGTGAGTTGCGCCTCCTTTTACGAACTTTCTCATCGCAATCATGGAGTGAATCACTGCAATTGAATAATGTGCATAAGCACATTAATAATAAGCCAATCTGGCTCCCTCTATTGACTTTGCTTGTCGGAAGCCGGCTGGGAAGATTAAAATCAGGGGTGAAATGCTCCCAGTTTGGACTGGATCGCCCGGTCCAGTAGCAATGGAGGTGGGTGGTTCAGAGAACCGGTAGCAAAAATCCCTGTCCCCCCCCCCCCCCAATTGCCCAGCTGAGCCGCGCAATCATCAGAGGCTTTTTTTTATTTTTAAAAGCATTTTTTCTACAACCTCTTTGGCCGAAAAAATGCTTTTAAAAGTAAAAAAAAAAAGCCTCTGATGATCGCACGGCTCAGCTGGGATCATCAGAGGCTTTTAAAAGCATTTTTTCTACAGCCTCTTCAGCCAAAGAGGTTATAGAAAAAATGCTTTTAAAAGGAAAAAAAGCCTCTGCTGATCAGGCAAGTCAGCTGGGATCGTCAGAGGCTTTTAAAAAAAAAGCTTCTGCTGATCAGGCAAGTCAGCTGGGATCATCAGAGGCTTTTAAAAGCATTTTTTCTACAACCTCTTCAGCCAAAGAGGTTATAGAAAAAATGCTTTTAAAAGGAAAAAAAGCTTCTGCCCATCAGGCAAGTCAGCTGGGATCGTCAGAGGCTTTAAAAGCATTTTTTTTCAGCCAAAGAGGTTGTAGAAAAAATGGTTTTAAAGTAAAAAAAAAATGTTGGCCACGCCCACTCAGTCATATTACCCCCCCACCAAGCCACGCCCACAGAACAGGTAGTAACAAATTTTACATTTCACCACTGGTTAAAATGGTGATCGCATGACCCTGGGACAGTGCAACTGCCATAAGTACACTTTGATTATTACTTCCTAAAATGACTTGTACCCAGACAGCACACTGTTTAATTGAAGTTGGAATTTTTACATGTTATAAAATAAAAGAAAAACTTATTACAAAAAATAATAAAAGTATATACAAAATAAACAAAATAAAAGTTTGTTCAAGCTAGAATCAAAGCATGTTATTAAATTCTCAGCAGTCCATGGTTTTCCCACTGTCGTTTAGCAGAACATTGGATTTGCCAGGAGAAAGAAAGAAATTTATAAATACCTGGCATTGACTGTCATTATTGCGTTTCTCGAAAAAAGAGAAACAGGAATAGCTCTACCTAAGTAGAAAATTATTCAAACGGGGAAGAAAAGCTCTAAAAATTAGGAGATAATTGTTTGAAATCTTATTCAAACAAATTAGGCAGAGTAATTGTTATCCATAAAAATATTTAAGCTTTTTAAAAAAATGTTGTGGCCCGCCAGCGGACAGCAGAGCTGGCAGCAGATTCGGACAGTGAGGAGGTTAGAGAAGAACGAGGGCCAGTCCTGGAGTCTGGGGAAGGCTTGGATGAGGGCTCTGAGTCGGAGGCAGAGAGGGGGCCAAGGCCATCTGGTAGTTCTTTGCTGCCTCCGGAGTCTGTCATCAGTGAGGCAGAAGAACAGCGTGAGCCTGTTCCCAGTGTGCGCATGCGCAGAGCTGCCAGAAGACAGGAACAATTAAGAAAACAGGGTTGACTTGGGAGTAAGGCTTGGAGATGATGGGCCCCTCCCATAAGACATAAAAGAGAAGCAAACGGGACGTGAGCTTTTGCAGGAAGCAATTAGTTCATCTGGTCGATTCAAGATTTGATCATTCTGTTTGTGACTCTGTGCCAAGTTTGGCCTTGTCCTGTGGCTGGAAATTAGCTCTTTGGCAGTGTTCCACGTGAGATAGGTGGGTGTTGATAACCTTCCTCTGAAAGACTGTTTACCAAGCCTTGCGGACTGTAAATGAAAGTAATTTACAGCCGTATGAATTAAAGAGGTTTGCCGGGACTAAGTTTGTGCTGTTTAATTTCTAAGGAAGCCTAGGTCAGAACACCAGTATGGAAGGGGCTGGTGGAGAAGATCATAATATTTGTGATGTTGCAGAATATAGATAGTCCTCGACTTACGACCACAATTGAGCCCAAACTTTATGTTGCTAAGTGAGACAGTTGTTAATGAGTTTTTGCCCCATTTTACAACCTTTCTTGCCACAGTTGTTAAGTGAATCATGGCAGTTGTTTAATTGGTTAAGACAGTGTTTAAGCGGATGTGGCTTCCCTATTGACTTTGCTTGTCAGACAGTCACAAAAAGTGATCACATGACCCCGGAACACTGCAACTGTCATAAATATGAACCAGTTGTTAAGATGTTAAGTGAATCACTACAGTTGATAAGTTAGTAATAAGGTTGTTAAGCGAATCTGCCTTCCCCATTGATTTTCCTTGTCGGAAGGTCTCAAAAGGGGATCATGTGACCTTGGGACACTGCAACCGTCATAAATATGAGTCAGTTGCCAAGCATCTGAATTTTGATCACATGTGTCATGCCCCCGTCAGAGTCTGAATCCGAGGGGAAAGTCGAACAGCTGACAGAGAGTGGGAGAGTGGCTCCCTTGGCTGTGGAGGAAACTGGGGAAGGGCAAAGTCAGGCTGGGCAGAGCAGGGGAGAGATAGAACAAGGGAGAGGGGGTTCAAATGAAGACCAAGGCCCACCCCCTCCTCATCCTAGGGTATTCAGGGAAAAACGGAGAAGAGAGCAACGTGGGTTGCGTGGTTTATGAGGGAGGAAAGGGCCCCGATTCCCTTCACAAGGCACATCTGGGGATGGAGTTTAAAGGAGAGGCAAATGGGAGGTTGTCGGGAACAAACACTGAGTTCATCTCGTGTTAACTGCTTTATCTGAGTTCCTGGCATCTTCCCAAGTGGTTTGATTTACTGCCGTGCTACTTCACTTCTGGAACTCCTTATCTTGCTTGACCTGCCAGATTAATTATTTTATCTTGCCTTGTTGGATTTATAGTTGGAGGTTTTCAGTTTATAACGCTTGGACTGGAGTATTTTCAGCCAAAGGCTGTTACAGGTTTGTGGGAGAGTTTTTCTCCAGACCGGAGAGTCTGGAGAGTAAAAACGATGTTGGGGGCAAAGTTGGAGTTAATAAAGGGACTCATACTTATTCTCTGGCTGTGTTGCCTTTGTGCCATACCCCAGGTCATCACAACATGACCAAGGGGATGCTGCAAAGGTCATAAGTGTGAAAATTGTCACATTTTTCAATGCTGTTGTTAATCAAGGATTATTCGTACACAAAAGTAGATGATTTACACTTTTCAAAAAGTCTTTTCTGTACATTAATTATTCTTGAACTTTCAGATGTGGAAGAGAAGGAAAAGAAGTAGGAAGTGCGAATTTTGAAAATAGTTTTATTTTTTTCTTTATTTAGGTATGAGTGGTCCCGTACTCCTAAAGAAGAACAGAATGACGCCAAAAATAATATATAAGAAAAGGATAACATTTAGCTTCATATTTTTTTTTTTTTTAAAAACCAACATCCTTCCATCAGAGATTAGCTAGTGTAGTAGGCATATATTTAAATAGCAGTTTGGTCTTTGAAGAGATTGAAAATGTTTGCTTAAATAGAAAGGTCATGATTAACTGTCTAAAATGTTTAATAAGTGTTTGGTAAATCTTTTTTATTTTGTTTCTCCCGCCCCCCCCCAAAAATAAATGTTACAAATCTTAAAGTAGCCTAAATTTTTTTTAAAAAAACATTTGTGCATCACTTTAGCCTAATCTAAACAATTGAATAAAAAATAATCTAATCTGTTAAATGTTATCCTAATCTGATCAATGGAAATTAATCCCAAAGGTGCTTTTTCAAGAGGCAACTGGACTTTTTGGTTTTTCTTTGAAGACGTTTCACTTCTCATCCAAAAAGCCTCTTCAGCTCTGCTCTTCAATTATGAAATTGAGAGCTGAAGAAGCTTCTTAGATGAGAAGTGAAATGTCTTCAAAGAAAAACCAGAAAGTCTAGTGACCTCTTGAAAAAGCACTTCTGCGACAACCATGACCTGGATGACAGAATCTCCATAGATAATGGAAATTAATTTTTTTTTTTTTATAAAAATGTTGCTCCTGTGACTTCAATGGAGATAAATAGTTTGTTTTCTACAAGTGATGGAATTAAATGTCTGGAACAAATGGGTAACTGACGAAGAAGCAGAAAATTATTTACTAACAGAATATTCATTGAAAAGAAAAGTTCTAAATAGCTCGTGTTGCACATCCAAAGTGCCACCAAATAAGACAAAAAGTAATGTTTTGATTTCCCATACAGGCTCCCTCTTTTTCCTAATTTTCCCAAATTTTATTTGACAACATGATTTAATATAAAGATCATTTGCATCAGAGACAGCAAGAGATGACAGCAGGTATGGAGGAGGGTGTGATCTCCATTTTTATTTTCTTGGCATGTCCTTGTGTTTCTTAGATCTTAATTAACCATTTTATCTCTCTCTTTAGGTGTGTATTTGCTATGATGTTTGTTTTTCAGTTGCAGCCCTCCAATTAAGTTAATTACTATTTTTAAATATCACACAGAGTCGCCACAGTATTAGATGGATATCGGTTCCTTCATTTCACCAAGTCAGTTGGAAACTTAATGGAGATAATCTCATAAATAAGATGAATGCCAGCCATTGTCAGTTTGTTTGCAGTTTAACATATTGGCTCAAATCAGCCCTGTTTCTTAATAGGAGGACGGAGGGATGGAGGGAGGGCTGGATAGATAGATAGATAGATAGATATAAAGATAGATGGATGGGTGGGTGGGTGGGTGGGTGAGTGGACGGAGGGGGGGAGAGCTGGATAGAGATAGATAGATAGATAGATAGATAGATAGATAGATAGATAGATAGATAGATAGATAGATAGATATAAAGATAGATAGATAGATAGATAGATAGATAGATAGATAGATAGATAGATAGATAGATAGAGATAGAGATAGATGGATGGATGGGTGCGTGTGTGGGTTGAGTGATGGATAGATAGATAGATAGATAGATAGATAGATAGATAGATAGATAGGTGGGTGGGTGGGTGGATGGGTGGACAGAGGGGAGAGAGCTGGATAGATAGAGATAGAGAGATAAAGATAGATAGATATAGCTGATATAGATAGATATAGAAAGATAGATAGAGATAGAGATAGATAGATAGAAATATAGAGATAGATAGATAGAGATAGAAATAGATAGATAGATATAGAAAGATAGATAGATAGAAATAGAGATAGATAGATAGATAGATAGAAAGATAGATAGAAAGATAGATAGATAGATAGATAGATAGATAGATAGATAGATAGGTGGGTGGGTGGGTCGATGGATGGATGGATGGGTGGACAGAGGGGGGAGAGCTGGATAGATAGATAGAGATGAGATAGATAGATAGATAGAAATAGATAGAGATAGATAGATGATATAGATAGAGGTAGATAGAGATAGATAGATGATAGATAGAGATAGATAGGTAGGTAGATAGAAATAGATAGAGATAGATAGATAGATAGATAGATAGATAGATAGATAGATAGATAGATAGATGATAGTTAGAGATAGATAGATAGGTAGGTAGGTAGGTAGATAGATAGATAGATAGATAGATAGATAGATAGATAGATAGATAGATAGATAGATAGATAGATAGATCTCTGCTGTTGCCCCCACCTTATGGAACTTTCTCCCTCCAGAGGTGAGATGCCCCCCCCCCTCCTGAGCTTCTCTAAAGATGTGAAAATGTGGCTCTGCTGCCTTCTTGGGGCTCACAGGGGAGAATAGAGCTGTGAGGCTGGTTAACCCTCTGAAAGCTTTCTCCTGCCTTTTAATTAACTTTTAACATTGGTTTCTAATCATCCTGGCCTCTTTTTAAATTCTATATACTATTTTTCTGTTCTAATACAGGCAGCTCTTGACCTACAACAGTTCATTTAATGACTGTTCAAGGTTACAACGGCCCTGAAAAAGTGACTTATGACCATTTTTCTCACTTACGACCGTTGCAGCATCCCCTTGGCAACTGACTCCTATTTATGACGGTTGCAGTGTTCCAAGGACATGCGATGCCCTTTTGAGACCTTCCGACAAGCAAAGTCAACGGGGAAGGCCAGATTCACTTAACAACCGGGTTACTAACTTAACAACTGCAACGATTCACTTAACGACTGTGGCAAAAAGGTTGTAAAATGGGGCAAAACTCACTTAACACACGTCTCACTTAGAACATAAGTTTGGGGCTCAATTGTGGTCGTATCTCGAAGACTACCTGTATTTTATGTGCACCCCGTCCAAGGTCCTTCTCTGAGACAGATGGGCAGTTTGAAAATTCGTTAAATAAAATAAAATCAGAAAGATCTAATCCAGCAACCTTTCAGGACTAACCTGTCTTTTTCAGTATCCCATCCAGAGGTGGGTTTCAGCAGGTTCTGACCAGTTCTGGAGAACCGGTAGTGGAAATTTTGAATAGTTCGGAGAACCGGTAGTAAAAATTCTGACTGGCTCCGCCCCCATGTATTCTCTGCCGAGTCCCTGCTGATCGGGAGGAAATGGGGATTTTGCAGTAACCTTCCCCTGCCATGCCCATCAAGGCACGCCCACCAAGCCACACCCTCAGAACCTCCAGTAAAAAATTTTTGAAACCCACCACTGATCCCATCAATTGTGTTCCTGTTTCATCCCTGACGTCATGGATCTGACCTTTGATGGACATCTTTTGTTGTCCTGTGCTAATTAGCTTTGTGCTAACTAAATGTGAACTCAAAACCGCGACAATAAAGCAGGCAGGCAGGCAGGCTCTGAAGTGGAAAGGAGCCATTGATCGGCAGCTCCGAAACACGTTAAATAATAAGCACAGAGTGTTTCCTGTTCCAGTTTAAGGAACACACTGGTGTGTTTTCACTGGAGACTCTGTGGCTCTTGAAAAATTGCTTAAATTAGCGAGAGACCGAATGCATCAGCCTTGCTCGGTGCCAACATACAAGACAGCTGATAATGTCATTAGCGTGCTGAGGTCAAAACTGTCGGCTCCAGTAAACCATCTCTAATCTGCCATGAACTCCTGTCATTGTAAATGGGAATTGAATTTATCATCTGAACAAATTAATTGCTTTGAAATAATGTCATCGGTAACCTGGTTGTACAGTATATTTGTTGGGTGGTTGTCCATTTTTTTTTTTTTGCAGGGTTTACACCAGAGGTAGGATTCACTTACCTTCCTTACCGGTTTGCAAATATGAGCATGCATGTAGCATAGTGGTAAAGATATTGGACGTAACTGAGAAGACTTATATCTTCCCTCATCCACAGAAGCTCCTTCTGTCTTTGGGTCAACGTTTCTGATCACTGTGATACAAAGAAGATGTTGAGATCCTGGAAGAATGCAGGGAACAGCAACAAAGATGATCAGGGGACTGGGAAACTAAACCGTAAGATGAACGATTGTGAGAACTGGGTATGTCTAGTCTAACAAAGAGAAGGACTAGGGAAGATATAATAGTAGTCTTCCAGTCCTCGAGAGGCTGTAACAAAGAAGATGTCAGACCTGGAAGCCATCTTTTACATTTGGGCCTTCAGGCCTGCCACATCTTCTGTGGGAAAATGGGAGGGGAGATTGCATAGAGTGTAGATGATATGTAGTCAAAATAACATTCCTTTCTCAGAGAGTCAAGGACACAGTGCCCTGGAGTCGGATGACTGTGAGGTGTCTTCAGTTTGGACGGTGGATGATTGGACCATGTGATGGACATGAGGGTGCTGGGTAGGGACTTGAACTTTCAATTGGGTGGGGAAAACCTGGAAGCTTTCAGATTCGGGTTTTCCCAGATGTGCCAATGTGACATCTCTAATAAAAAGTAGCTTTGAGGAAATCCAAGCCTTGGAGTTTTCTTTCGTTGGGGGTGTTACTTGGAACCCTGACATAAGAGGGGGTCGACCTATTCTCCAAAGCACCTGACAGCGAGACAAGAAGTAACAGAGGGAAGCTTATCAAACAGACACCCAACCGAGGACTAAGGAGGAATTTCCTGATAGTGAGGACGATTAATCAGTGGAATGGCTTACCTCTGGAAGTTGTGGATGTTTCATCACTGGAGGTTTTCAAGAAAAGACTGGACAGCCATTTGTTTGAAATGGTCTAGGGCGTGGCACGCAGCGCCCTCTCTGTGGGCACACAAGCCGTTGCCCCAGTTCAGCTGCGCCGTGCATGAGTGCGTGCCTCCCACCAGCCAGTCTGTCTTCGGTTTTCTGCTGTGCATACGCAGGTGCGGGGTGAGTACTAGGGGAGCATACATGCGTGGGGGTGCATGCAGGGGGCTATGCGTGCATGCGCAGGGGTGGGGCGCATGCAGGAGGGTCGCGCACACATGCATGGTGGCATGCTGGGGGCATGTGCGCATGTACGGGGGCGGGGCGCATGCACAGGGGCTGCATGCACATTGCATTTTGGGGGTTCGGGCACACCTGCATGCATTCGGGCATGCACGCCCACGTTTTCGGCACTCGGTCCGAAAAAGGTTAGCCATCACTGGTCTAGGGTCTAGGGTTGGACTAGAAGACATCCAACGTCCCTTCCAATCCTATTATTCTATGTTCTATATTCTTTTTCTTGGTCCAACAGCTAGTAGAATGTACTGATACAAATGTTGAACTAAGATGGGAAGTTCCAGGTTCTAGGTCCCCCTTAACTATAGAATCTTCTTAGGGTCTTCTGGCCAGCCTTCTTCTCAGCCTCACGTAATGTTCTGCCCCAGCTATGGATCCCAAAGAACACAGCACACACAAACTCTGAACAAAACTTAGTTTACTCAAATAACACAGTTTTAGCAAATGCCGGCTGTTAATAAGCATTCTTAACAGCCTGCCAGAATTCCACAGATAAGATAGTCAGAGTCTTACTGGAGTTGGCAGAAAGCCCTGAAGCAAGGTTGCAGAGAAATCCCAACGCAATGATTAGCGAACTAAAGTTGTTTCCTGCAGCTTGTTACAAGCTGTGTTCTTTCTTAAATAGGCTAAGGGAGTGGCCAATTAGCCCCAAGCCTTACTCTCGAGGAGACCTCCTGAGGAGCCACTCCTGCCTTTTGGCAGCTCTGCGTGCCCGTGCATCGAGAAGAGGCTCCTCCTCTTCGTCCTCTTCACTTAAAGGAGCCTCTGGAGGTTCTGAAGGCCCTGGCTGAATCCCTGCCTCTGGCACCACATCTTCTCCAGCCTCCTCATTGTCTGACTCGAGTGCTAGCTGCACAGACTGCTGGCGCAGCACCACACCTGCCTCCTCGTCATGGGGATCAGCAACAATCCGCACAGGCCGCTGGCGGGCCACAACTCTAACACTCAGGGTTGGTTTTGTTTACTAGTGGAAAAAAATGAGAGAGAAAGAACAGACATCCATCAAACAAGCAAGCAAAGGCATCAATAAAAAGCAAGTCCTTAGAAAAAGACATTAGCAAGATATTGTTAATCAATACATGTAATAAAATGATCTGTGGTTTCATTATTTTTTTATTTGTATTTGAGTGTCTTCATTGGGAATATCAGTCCTGACCAACTGTGTGCATTTATTTATTTAAGGAAATTTATATGGCTTGCTCAAAGTCACCCAGACAGCTTTCATGCCTAAGGTGAGCTAGAACTCACCATCACCTGGTGATTGACCCAGGAGTGGGTTGTACTTACCTGAGGGAGATGAGCCGGAGGCTCCAACTGGCGCAGAGTGCGGCCGCGTGGGTGGTTATGGGAGCAACATGGTGCTCCCGTGTGACACCTCTCCTGCGCGAGCTGCACTGGCTCCCGGTGGTCTTCCGGGTGCACTTCAAGGTTTTGGTCACCACCTTTAAAGCGCTCCATGGCTTAGGACCTGGTTATTTACGGGACCGCCTACTACCACAAACAGCCTCCCACCGGCCGGTACGCTCTCATAGAGAGCGGCTCCTCCAGGTGCCGTCAGCCAAACAATGTCGACTGGCGGCCCCCAGGGGGAGGGCCTTCTCTGTGGGGGCACCCACTATCTGGAACGAGCTCCCCCCAGAGATACGGAGGATCCCGGATCTGCGCACTTTCCACCGTGCTCTTAAGACCCTCCTATTCCAGCAAGCTGGCCTGGCCTAATTTTCTCCCTGTTTTAAAATTCTTTTAAATCGAAATTTTAATCTGTTTTTAAATTATTGGGATTTTTAATTGTCTCGGGCTAAATTATTTAATCTGGTTTTAATTATGTTTCTAACTTTTGTATCTATGTATTTTATTTTGTGCTTGTTCACCGCCCTGAGTCCTTCGGGAGTAGGGCGGTATATAAATTTAATAAAAAACAAACAAAAACAAAACAAACTACCGGTTTGCAACGGGGCCGTGGACGGTTCTGTGCATGTGCAGAAGCTTCCTGATGACATCGTGGTCAGTGGGTGGAGCCTCCTGCTGGTTTTACTACAGATTCTTGCGAACCGGTCTGAACCGGGGGCAACTCACCACCGGATTGACCCCAAATCACCTAGCCAGATTTCATGGCTAAGATGAGACTAGAACTCATGGTCTCTTGTTTTCTAAGTTAGCCCGCCTTAACCACGACATCAAAATGGCTTTTCCACCTGAAGTTTTCCAGATATGGGAACAATTTCTTTGATCCATGGGGAGAAGATACTTTTTTCTGCCATGCTAATTAGCCTTAATTATTGCAGCTGTGGCCTAGGACATCCTCCAGGCATCAGATCGGGCAAGACTTCAAATTTTATGGATTGGAGATAAATGTTAATCATTGTGGCAATATGGACGAGGGATTATGGGAGACACAGGCTTGAACATCTGGAGGGTACGAAGAATGTACAAAATGTTCCAAGCTTCAAACATTCCAACTGAGAAATGCTGGTTGGGAGGATTCTGGCAGAAGCGTCTCCATGTAATTTATGCAGCCCTGATTATTTTGTACTTTATGTTAATTTTTTATAAATTGGCATCAGATGTGCATGATCAGAAAAAAAAATATGACAAAATTTGAGTCCGCTGAGAAGCTTATTTTGATACGGAATAGTCTTTTTAAGTTGCTTGCCATGCTCTGAAGTGGGATAATGTGGAAATTAATTGGAAAACATTCATTTTCATATATGCATTCAGAAGAGTAGATCTGTAGACAATCATAAAGTCTGGTATCAAAATTCTCAATCCTGGGTGTGGATCTATTTATTCATTTATTTGTATCTTGCCTTTATTATTTTTGATAAATAGCAAGGCGGTGAACATATTCAACACAACTTCCTCCTCCTATTTTCCTCGCAACAACAACTCTGTGAGATGAGTTGGGCTGACAGAGAGTGACTGGCTCAAAGTCACCCAGGCAGCTTTTATGCCTAAGGCAGCACTAGGACTCACAATCTCCTAGGGATTGATCAAAAGTCACTCAGCTGGTTTCATGCCTAAAATGAGACTAGAATTCACAATCTTCTGGTGATTGACCGAAAGTCACCCAACTGGCCTTTATGCCTAAAGTAAGGCTAGAATTCACAGTCTCCTGGTGATTGGCCTAAGTCATCTAATCAGCTTTCATGCCTAAGGTGAGACTAGAACTCACAATCTTCTGGTGATTGACTGAAAGTCACCCAACTGGCTTTCATGCCTAAGGCAGGACTAGAATTCACAGTCTCCTGGTGATTGGCCTAAGTCATCTAGTCGGCTTTCATGCTTACGGCAGGACTAGAGCCTTGGTGGTACAGGGGTTTAAAGCACCCTGTTATTAAGCTTATTAAGACCAGCTGCCTGCAATTACTGCAGGGTTCGAATCTCGCCAAGGCTCAAGGTTGACTCAGCCTTCCATCCTTTCTAAGGTAGGTGAAATGAGGACCCAGTTGTGGGGGCAATAAGCTGACTTTGTATAAATATACAAAAGGATGAAGGCTATTGCTGAGCACATTGTAAGCCGCCCTGAGTCTTCGGAGAAGGGCGGCATATAAATCAAATTAAAAAAAAAAAAAAAACAACTGTCTCCTGGTTTCTAGCCTGGTGCTTTAACCACTAGATCCCATGGCAGGCTGAGTGTTATAGAGTAGAGCAAAGTGCCAATGGAATCAAAACAACTCTTCTCTTTATTACAATTAAAAAAAAAAAAAGACCCTCTAATAACAATTAGAGAAGACAATTATAATAAATTAATGAAACAAATTAGAAAAGACCTGGAAATGTGGAACAAATTACAACTGTCATTCCTAGGGAAAATTGCATCCATAAAAATGAATATACTGCCTAGATTACTCTACCTCTTTCAAGTAACCCCAATCTGGCCAGGAAAGAACTTTTTTAAGGACCTTAATAAAATAATAACAAAATTTACTTGGAATGGGAAAAGGGCCAGAATCAAAATAAAATGTATGCAAGACATTCGGGAAAAAGGAGGTTTAGGCCTACCGGACTGGGAGTTATACTATAAAGCAGCGTCACTGAACTGGATAAGGGACTGGATAGACCTTAAGAATAAAAGAATGCTATCACTAGAGGGCTTTGAATTACAACGCGGATGGCACGCCTTTCTGTGGGAGGGAAAGGACAAGCATCACAGATACTTTCAGCAACACATTATCAGAGAATCATTGTACAAATCATGGCAAGAGATTAGGAAACATTATACTAAGATCCCACGATGGCTATTGACAATGGAAGCACTAATATATCCCAACGCCATGGATATAGAGAAAATGAGGACTTACAAAGAATTATTGAACAGTGAAGGAGAATTACAAACAAGACAAGAATTACAAAACCAGGGTATAGACATTGATTGGTGGCCATACATGCAAATAGAATCAAGATATAAAATTGATCGGGCACAATTCGGATTCCAAAATGAACCAAATGAATTGGATAAAATATTACAAAGTACAGATGAGAAAATGATTACCAAAATTTATAAGTACCTATTAAAATACAAATTAGAAGAGGAGGTTGTTAAAGAGAATATGATAATATGGGCCAAAAATATAGGATATACTATTGAATTGGATAAGTGGGAGAATCTGTGGAAGATAAATTACAAGATGACATTGTCTATACCCTACAAGGAAAACCTTTACAAAATGTTCTACCGATGGCACCTCCCCCCGGCGCGCCTAGCCAAGATGTTCCCAAATACATCTCCGATTTGTTGGAAAGGGACATATTATCATCTCTGGTGGCTATGCCGAAGGGCAAAACAATACTGGCAACAAATTAAAACAATGATTGAAGAAATCACGAAACAAAAACTGGAAATGAGGCCAGAAGCCTTTTTATTGGGAATAATCACAACACAATATACCAAAGAAATAAAATATTTGATCATCCATATCCTCACAGCAGCACGTATACTCTTTGCCCAACATTGGAAATCTGAACAGTTACCCACAGAAGACAAAATAATAGCTAAAATCACAGAATGCGCAGAATTGGATAAGCTCACAAAAGAAATACAAGAGAAAGATGATACTGATTACTATTTAGTATGGCAAAGATGGTACAGCTGGCTGGAGGCAAAAATAGGAATATAAAGATGATTTTCGAGTATTCAATAGAAATGCATAGAAGTAAATAAAGAGTCAATTATATATGTACATATACAACTAAGTAAATAGGCGACTGTAAATATTGATACAGATAGAAATATGGAAAATAACCCACCGTTGTAATATCTTCTAAGAGTCAGTCATTGGACTGAATTGATGTGTGTTTGTTTTGTATGTTGCTTCAATGTATTTATGTTGGTTTTGTTGTTTTCTTTTTATTATTAATAAAAATTAAAAAAAAAAAAAGACCCTCAAGCACATTGCTTACCCAAACCTCTCAATAATTTCACAACGTCGTATGTGGTGGACATGCCCTGAAGCAAAAAACTATTGGAATAAAATTAAAACCTGGCTGGAAGAAATGACACAATTACGTACTGAATTCAAACCAGAGTTGTTCCTATTGGGTATCCTACCTGACAAAATTAAAAAGGAATATATTTATTTGATTATACACGTAATAACAGCTGCAAGAATTGTTTATACTCAAAACTGGAAATTAGAGAAAATACCTTTGGAAGATTAAGTAATAAAAAGATTTTAGATTGTGCAGAAATGAACCGATTAACTTTGTTGATGAAAAATATGGAAGAATCAGAATACTTTAGAATATGGAATTATTTTTATTGTTGGTTGGAAAAGAGATATAAATGATTAATTTTATAACTATGTGTAAAAATTTGATGGCAAGAATATGGTTATAGGAATGAACTTTTTTAGTGGTTTGGATGACGATTAAGATAGAAGAAACTGTTGGAACAAGAAGAATAAAAAGAACTGAAGAAGTCAACACCGAGATGTCACAGGGGAGGGATGATTGATGTATTAAATGTTTGTTTGTCTTAAAAAATATAAAGCTTAAAAAAATAATAATTTCACAACGGTTTGTATTGTCTTTCTGCTTTAGCTGTCTTTCAAGCTTTGTTTTGTTGTGGCCCAGTCAACGCAACTCTCTGGTATTTCACCAAGGTGGAAAGCGAGGGAAGAGAAAGGCCAAAGGATACATCTGTCAAACATAACAGCCTTTTCGAGGACAGTTTATTAAACAAGGACTCACATGGGTGAAGGAGTGGATAAATTTGAAGAACAAAAGAATATTGACAATAGAAGGGCATGAATTACAATTGGGGTGGCATGCATTTGTATGGTATGGGAAAAGTTACTTCCAAAGGCACTATATCAGAAATGCTCTGCTGTCAGTGTGGGGAAAAAATCAAACAGAATCACTCTAGGAAAATACTGGTCTGGCTATCCACGATGGAAGCGCTAATATCAGTGGTGAAATTCAAATTTTTTTACTACCGGTTCTGTGGGTGTGGCTTGGTGAGCGTGGCTTGGTGGGCGTGGGAGGGGAAGGATACTGCAAAATCCCCATTCCCTCCCGACTCCAGGGGAAGGTTACTGCAAAATCCCCATTTCCTCCCGATCACCTGGGACTCGGGAGGCAGAGAATAGATGGGGGCGGGGCCAGTCAGAATTTTTACTACCGGTTCTCCGACCTACTCAAAATTTCTGCTACCGGTTCTCCAGAACTGGTCAGAACCTGCTGAAACCCACCTCTGGTTCACATTTTGCCAACCAACCCAGGGGTGGGTTCTACTTACCTTTACTACTGGCTCGCAACAGGCCCGCGTGTGCGTGCTCACTTCGCTTGCGCAGAAGCATTTTGATGACATCGGGGTCGGTGGGCGGAGCCTCCTGCCAGTTTTACTACTGGTTCTATAGAACTGGGGGCAACCCACCACTGAACCAACCTCATAAATGGATAATAAACGGTGAACTTTTTTCTTCCTTGCATTGAACTGTAGCACAGAGATTTACCCAGGTTTTTTGGGTTGCTTTTTTATTTTGCTGTTTGTTTTTTTTCACCAGATCCTCAGCCCATATCCGAAGGCCCATATCCATAACAGGTGCAGAGATTAGTAACTTAATAACGAAAGAAGATCAACCAAATAGAAATAGATATATATATATGAATAGATATTGTAAGTAACAGTAATATTGGAATGTGTGGGATTATAGATTAAAACATATAGAATGATAAAGGCATAAAGTGTTATGGTACAACTGTGAAAATAATGGTTATAGCTATGATGTACAACATTATGTATTTAAATTGTCACAATATGACAATAGTCATATTGTATGACTATGAGAATAATCTTAAGGGACATAGTGGCTCAGTGGCTAAGACGCTGAGCTTGTCGATCGAAAAGTTAGCAGTTCAGCGGTTCGAATCCCTAGTCCCGCGTAACAGGGTGAGCTCCCGTTACTTGTCCCAGCTTCTGCCAACCTAGCAGTTCAAAAGCACGTAAAAAATGCAAGTAGAAAAAAAGGGACCACCTTTAGTGGGAAGGTAACAGCGTACCATGCGCCTTTGGTGTTTAGTCATGCCGACCACGTGACCATGGAGACGTCTTCAGACAGCGCTGGCTCTTCGGCTTTGAAACGGAGAGGAGCACCACCCCCTAGAGTCGGGAACGACTAGCACATATGGGTGAGGAGAACCTTTACCTTTTATGAGAATAATAGTTATACTCAGGGTGTATAATACTAGTTGTACTTAAAAAGGACTTGATACAGCCAGTACACTGGTGTTGCAAAACTGGAAATGTGATGTGATATATAATAAAGGAAAATGTATAATAAAAATATTTTTTTTAAAAAAAATAAACAAGGACAATGTCTATTCTCATTGGTTTTCAAGTGTTCAGCTTTCATATGCAACAGGTGTTATTCAAATAAGCGTCACTGCCTTCCTCAAAGCTCTGAATAGAGAATAGAACTCGAGCAGAGACTCAACACCTTCCATCTGAATCACAGTCCTTGCCACTAATGGATGCTTTTCAAATTCTGTATTGTTTCTCACAAAACTCCAAGGACAAGTCCCTGTAATTATCACATGTAATGTGTTGAATTCCTCTCCAGAGAGTCTTTTCACGTCATGCCACTTTCCAGGAATTCACCATCAAACAAATGAGGAACTCTAGGAGATAAAAATGATTAGGACACAAAATTAAAATTGCAGTGCGTTAAAAATAGTTAATATAAAAAGTAGGCCTTAAAAGCAGGGGTGCGAGGGATCAGTGGTTAAGAAGCTAAGCTTGTCGGCTGGAAAGCTGTCAGCTCTGGTTCGAGAGCTGAATGCTGCATGAAGGGACGAGTTCCCCTTCCTGCCCCAGCTCCTGCCTACCTAGCAATTTGAAAGCATGCGATTGCGAGTAGATAAATAGGTACCACTTCAGCAGGAAAATAACAGCCTTCTGTGTTTTGCCCGATGCTCTGCAGTCCTCGACTTACAACCATTCATTTAGTGACTGTTCAAAGGTCCAATGACATCGAAAAAAGTGACTTATAACTGTTTTTCACACTTATGACTGTTGCAGCATCTGTAGGGTCACATGGTCAGATTTCAGATGCTTGGCAACTGGCAGGTATTTATGACAGTTACAGTGTCCTGGGGTCACGTGATCTCCTTTTGCGACCTTATGACGAGCAATGGGGAAGCCAGATTCACTTGACAATCCTATTACTAAGTTAACAAGTGCAGTGCTTCACTTAACAACTGTGGGAAAAAAAGGTTACAAAAAATGAGGCAAAAATTCACCTAACAACTGTCTAGGTTAGCAACAAAACTTTTTAGGCTCAGTTGCGGTCATAAACCGATCAGTTGTGGTCTATATACTTAGATCATTCCCATCGCTGCTGAGGTGATGCTAATATAAACAAATGGAAAAATTAAAGAACAGATAACTAAGAGATATGCAATGGTATTTACCCCTTAAGGAATAAGCAGGAAATCTAGTTAACACTTCCCTGCCACCTTGAATATTTTCAAATATACTCAATGCAGTGGTGGGATTCAAATAATTTAACAACTGGTTCTCTGCCCTAATGACCAGCTGGGTGGGTGTGGTCATGGTGGGCGTGGCCAGGGGGTGTGACACAGGGGTGGGTTCTACTTACCTTTATTAACGGTTTGAACGGGGCCGCGCACACGCGCTTGCTTTGCGCGTGTACGTGTGCACGCTCTTCTGCGCAAATGCAGAAGCTTCTGCGCATACACAGAAGCATTTTCATGATGTCAGGGTCAGTGGATGGAGCCTCCCGCCAGTTTTATTACCTGTTCTATAGAACCGGTGCGAACCGGAGGCAACCCACCAGTGGTATGACAGGCAGCACTTGGACTCCTGCACCTCCCTGGGAGCAACAACAGGGTGGGTGGGGGAATGCGCCGCCCCCGTGTGCCCCATTTTGGGCCTAGTCGGCCTCCCTGAAGCCTTCTGGGAGTGAAAACCAGCCGTGGAGAGGTGCGCTGCCCCTTCCACGCCCCATTTTGGGCCAAGTAGGCCTCCCTGCACTTACCTGGAACCCAAAATGGGGTGCATGGGGACTCCTGGAAGGGGCGGGGCAGGAGGGGCGGGGCCTGCCAGTAATTTAACTACCGGTTTGCCCGAACCGGCCTGAACTGGCTAATCCCACCACTGACTCAGTGTCTTTTAGCGGTAGATGTTTATTATTATAGTGGTTCATGCCTGTAATTTTGAATGCAGGAAACATTTGTTTTAACTGAATTTAATTCCGAGCAGCCCTTGCCTTCAGAGATATTGTTCACTTTCAGACTTCATTTTCTAATGGCAACCTAACCAGAGCTTGCGATATAGCTATTTTCCCCAGGAAGCGTTCCCTTCGGAGTGGCAGCCTTCTTCCTTCAAAGTCTCTCCTTAACTCTATGAAAACGTGATTTGCAATTCATGGCTGGATTAACTGAGGCACCGGTTAGGCAAGAAAACATATAAAGTGTTTCTCTTTAAGATGAATATTTATGGAGTCCTGAAATCAAAGCATCATTTTGCATAAATTGGAACCCTACCAGAATTTTAAAATCACCGTGAGCTCAAAGATGGAGCTTTGGAGATTGCGGCATCAGTCCCCCCCCCCACCCCACCCCATTCCATCTGGAGTTAGTTTGGAAAACATGAAGTCTTTACATTCCAAGACAAAAATATTCATATATTTTTAAATCTGATGGGTATCTCACCAGCCTTAAACTGCTACTCAGATCCACATCCATCATAAGGCTCTGAAATAATCTCCGCTGTATCTGTACAGACCTATTTAGCTCAACTATATCAGATTAGTGAGACGCTGGAAATAAAAAGGCTCTTCTCCTGGACTTTATTTTTACTTTTTCTCCTAAAGGTGTTTTTTTTCTCCCCTTTATTTTCCAGAGAGCTACGGAAGGATCCCTTCTGAGATTCCTTCTCCCATTCTTTCTGTGAGCTGAGGTATCTCTTCTCAGACAGATTAGATAGATAGGTGGTAGGTGGGTGGATGAATGAATGGATAGAGAGATGATACATGGATCCTAGATGATATATGATAATAGATATGTTATGAAATGGGGTTGAGGGGTACCCCGGACCGTGAACCAGCTCATGAGCAAACACATTGAGACTGAAACAATTCTGACAGAGGCGTCTTGTGTAAAAATATAATTTACTTTTAAAACATTTAAAAAGCACTATGTCTTTAAGAAAGCACATTAAAAACAAAGTCTTATCTGGATATGTGAAGCAAGGCTATCTCCCTAGATTCCTCTCCACAATACCGAAACAGTTCACAAGAGAATAAAGCTAACATGAAGATAAGCAGCTTCGGTGTCAATACATCAACGAGGTAATAGAAGGGGCGGCAGCACGAGCTTCACAGCTAGAAGTCACCTGAAGTAAAAACAGTTCAAACAGGAAACATTGCTTGAAGCTTGTGGGAGGAAGAAGGTCCAGCAACAGCAGTCCCGATGATAGCTTGCGTGCTACAAAACAGCAAAAGGCAAGCATCCGTGGGAGTTTCTCTGCAACTGCGTCTGGAGTCCTTATCTGCATTCTTCTCCCATCTGCAGCATTTGCACTGAGCTTCCTGCAGGAGCTGTGCATTTAGGCCTAAACCGGAGTCTAGGCCCAAGTAGCAAGCGAAAAGGTCCTTGCTTATATGGGGAGTTAACCTGCAATTAACTAGGGCTGGGAAGGCTTGCAGATAATTACAAACAGGAGATGGCTTGATTGAAACCATACTGTTTGTGAGTAGGCAAGTAGCCACAGCAATCCTGGAAACACTCGTGACAATATATATACAGTAGTGGCCAAAATTGGGAAAAGTGTATTTTCTAAAACTAGCTAATAACACCACTTTTTTTTGGAGTAGTACCATAAAATTAGATATCAATGGAAAGATAATTTAATCAAGAATGCAATGCAATAACTTTTATGAAGGAGTTGCTATTAGAATAGCAGTTACAGTATAAAGAAGAAAAGTGAAACACGTAGAAAAAAACAAGATATACAAAAATGATCACCATAGAAAAAATGACATATACAAAAATGATCACCATAGAAAAAACGACATATACAAAAATGATCACCGTGTCAGTTAATCCTTAGTTGGGTAACCTTTAGCATGAATGATGGCTTTACAACGTCTTCCCATGGAGGGAACCAAGTCTTTTAGTTCTGCAGCTGTTATAATATGAAACCAAGATTGAATGATGGCTTCTATTAACTGGGTTTTTATTGTTGGGTTGCTTTTTACTAACAGGATTGTTTAGTCGGCCCCAGTTGGCCCCTCAGGAAAGCAAGACTCTTGAATCCATTGAGTTGAATCAAAAGAACTTTTACTGAGAGTAACTGGATGCAGTAAAGTCAGACAGAAACTGAAGTTCCTGAGCAAAGCACAAAGTACCATATTTTTTGGAGTATAGGACGCACTTCCCTCCCCTAAAAGGGGGTGAAAATTTGGGTGCGCCTTACACACCAAATGTAGCCCTACCCACATACTGGCCCCCACCTTTTGGCCTTTGCCTCCCAGCAATTTACCTCCTTGCAGCAAGCAGCAAGAAGAAACAGCCTGTTTTAGCTTCAGCACAGCCTAATTAGCACAAGTTGATCATAGGTTGAATCAGCCTCCCAACCCTCAACTGTTTCAGGCTGCAGGGATTGCCATTGCCTATTGCTGTGCGGGCCTCTGCTGCTTGTTGCAAGGAGGTAAATTGCTGGGAGCAGATTTTTTTTTTCTTGTGCTAATCAAGCTATGCTGAAAATGAAAATGAAAGTAAAGCAGGCTGTTTGCTGCAACGAGGCAAAATTGCTGGGAGGCAGAGGCAGATTTCTTTTTCTTGTTTTCCTCCCCAAAAAAAGGTAGGTGCATCTTATAGTCCCGAGCATTTTATACTCCGAAAAATACGGTAATTCTTTTCCCAATCCCAACCCGCCTGGCCAGTCCACCGGCAGCCAATGTGATGCCGGGAAGATGTTTTGAGAACGCTGAGGTGCTAGGCAGATAATAGTTCACACTCAGAGCGTGATGGCCTTGGAACCTGGTGGAAACTGGCTGGGAAAGAACCCGTCCCGTCTCCGAAAACAGTCTCCCTCCCTAATTCCCAAGCAAACAGCAGAAGCAGAAAAATCCCAAGGATGCCCCTCCCCCTTCCCCCTTAGCACAATGGCAGAACACCAGAGCACAATGATGGACCTGACACCTGGGTTCACAACCTCTGCTCAAGGAGCAAGTGGCTGTTGTGGCTAGGAGGGCCTTTATTCAACGTTGTGTTGTACACCATTTAACTCCCTTCCTGGATCGGGAGGCTTTTCTCTCAGACACTCTTGCCCTGGGTCATTTCCTATCTGGACTACTGCAATGAAGTCTACATGGGGCTACCCTTGAAGACTATCCAGTAGCTTCAACTGGTGCAGAATGAAGCTTTGTGAACAATTTTGGGCACTCCAAGGATGTAACCCTTTTGCTGTGAGAGCTGCCTTGGATGTCGGTTTGCTTCCAGGTCCAAAGGCTAGTTACGGCCTTTAAAACCCTACATAGCATGGAACCAGGTTATTGGAGGGACTGCAGGGGTGAAATGCTCCCGGTTCGGACCGGATTGCCTGATGGCAGCGGGTGGTTCGGAGAACCGGTAGCAAAAATCCTTGCGCCTCCCCTCACCATGCCCAGCTGAGCCGCACGATCATCAGAGGCTGTTTTTTTTTACTTTTAAAAGCATTTTTTCTACAACCTCTTCCGACGAAAAAATGCTTTTAAAAGTAAAAAAAAAAAGCCTCTGATGATCGTGCGGCTCAGCTGGGATCATCAGAGGCTTTTCAAAGCATTTTTTTCTGCAACCTCTTGGCCGAAGAGGTGGTAAAAAAAATGCTTTGAAAAGTCTCTGACGATCCCAGCTGAGTTGCCTGATCGGCAGAGGCTTTTCAAAGCATTAGAAAAAATTTAAAAAAAGTTAAAAAGTTAAAAGTTAAAAAAAAAGAAGAAAAGTTGGCCATGCCCTTCCAGTCACATTACCCCACCACCACCAAGCCACGCTCACAGAACCGGTAGTAACAAATTTTACATTTCACCCCTGAGGAACTGTCATATCCCCATGACATCAATCTATCCCACCCAGGCAGGCAGGGAAGATATGTTGCAGACCCTGTCAGTTAAAGAATTTGTTTGTTTGTTTGTTTTATTAGATTTATATACCGCCCTACTCCCGAAGGTCTCAGTCTAATAAAACAAACAAACAATTCAACATAAATCAGCACTTATTGGTTTTTTAAAATCACATTTTAAAGCCATGAATGATTTGGAGATTGGAATTTATTGATTTATTAGTGTTTTATATTGCCTTTATTACTTTAGAAGCAACTCAAGGCTGCAAACATAGATAATACTCCTTCTATTTTCCCCACAACAACCCTGTGAGGTGGGTTGGGCTGAGAGAGAGGGACTTGCCCCATGGCACCCAGCTGGCTTTCATGTCTAAGGCAGGACTAGAACTCACCATCTCCTGGTGATTGGCCCAAAGTCACCCAGCCGTCTTTCATGCCAAAAGTGGGACTAGAACTCACAGTGTCAAAGTCTTCCAGCTGTTTTTCATGCCTAAAGGAGGTCTAGAACTCACACTCTCCTGGTTTCTAGCACTGCATCTTAACCACAACAGCAAACTGACTCATTGTCTCATGGTGATTGTCCTAAAGTCACCCAGTTGGCTTTCATGTCCAAGATAGCACTAGAACTGATGGTGTTCTGTTGATGGGCCATATCACCAAGCTGGCCTTCACACCTAAGGCAATACTAGAACTCACAGTCTCCTGATGCCTATCCTAATGTTACCCAGCCAGTTATCTAGTCCCTAAGATAGGACTAGAACTCACAGTAGTCTCCTGGTGATTGGCCCAAAGTCTCCCAATCAACTTTCATGCCTAAGATGGCACTAGAACTGAGAGTGTTCTGGGGATGGCCCAGAGCCCATACCTAAGGCAATACTAGAATTCACAGTAGCCTGATGACTGGCCTAATGTCACTCAGCCAGCTTTCATGCCTAAGGCGGGACTAGAACTCACCGTCTTCTGGTTTCTAGGCCAGCACCTTAACCACTACACCAGAGTGGCTCGCCATTTTACCAAGGATAACAGCTGGCCGCTGTTATGAACTTATGTATTTTATTCATTCCGTTTAATTTCTTATTCTCTGGATTCTCAAGAGAAGTGTGCACAATACTCAAATTTTCCCCTCAACAAAAACTCTGTAAGATATGTTGAGCTGAGAATGAAGATGTGCTTATATAGTACTTCTAATCAGATAAATTATGGATCTAATCATTTATTTGATTATGCACTCAACATTTTGCCAATCACCTTCCCAAACTCAATCCCCCATTGTTTTTGTATTCCCTTTAGATACAAAAAGAGAGAAAAGAAAAAAAAAACCAATTAGAAACTGTTAAGTGGGGTGAATGAGGACGCAGCAAGCCAGAGTAGTTAGTGACAACAGCTCTTTATTATATGGTGAGACTCCAGCAACTGACCAGGGGAGCCAGCTCCCTTTATATACCTTGCAGCTGTGGTGGTCAGCCAATCAGCTGAGGGTCAGTTAATTCAAACTTCCCGCCAAACAAACCTATTTACATAACACTCCTCCCCTCCCAGAAGTCACTTGGGGTGTTATTTGCATACAAAGTCTCTCAGGTGACTAGGGCGTGTACGAGCCCTAGTTGACCTGCGCAGTTCAGTCGGAGGGGCGGCGTCGGGCAGGTCGGAGGGACTTTCTGTTTCTCCCTGCTCCGCCAATGAGGCCTCCGGGACCTCCTCGTGGGCGGCGACTTCTTCGGCTGCTGGGACTACCTCGAAGGGGCGGCGCTGGATACCAGAATCCTCAGCTAAGTCCTCCGCTCTATTCGGGCTAGTGGTTTGTGCCTCTGGTTGGTAGTCGTGGTCGGAGATGGGGTCGTCTAATGTATCGTCGGAGTTTGTGGTTACCCGTTTTCTTAATTGGTCAATGTGCCTGCGCCAAACTCTACCGTCCCCCATGTCTACCCGGTATGACTTGGGGCCTGTGATTTCTGTGATTGTTCCTGCCTCCCAGAGTGGGCCCTGTCCATAGTTTCTTGCGTGCACCAGTGTTCCTATGGTGAACTCTCTAAGTTTCCTCTCCCCCCCCTTGAATACCTCTGGGGAGTAATTGGGGTTGAGTCTATCTAGTATTCCCCGGAGTTTCCGCCCCATTAATAGTTCGGCCGGACTGCGGCCCGTGGCTGTACAGGGTGTGGAGTGCTGCGCTATTAGGAACTTGTCTACCCTTTCCTGCCAGTCCCCGGGGCTTAAACGAGAGAGGGCCTCCTTTGCTGATCTAACAAATCTCTCAGCCTGTCCGTTACTAGCCGGATGAAACGGGGCAGAAAGGACGTGTCTGATCCCCAGTCCCGCTAAGTAACCCTCGAACTGTGTTGCGGTGAACTGTGGCCCGTTATCTGACACTAGGATGTCTGGTAACCCATGTGTGGCGAATAATTGTCTTAGCTCTCTAATGGTTGCGTCGGTGGTAGTGGCCTTCATTAGCTTGATCTCCAACCATTTGGAGAATGCGTCTACGACGACCATGAAGGTCTGTCCATGGAATGGGCCTGCAAAGTCAATATGTATTCTGGACCAGGGTCCCTGGGGTCTTTCCCACTCTCTCACGGGTGCCGTTGGTGGGTCTGATCTGGACTCTTGGCAGGGCTGGCATTTCCCCACCCACTCGGTGATGTCTGCATCCATGGTGGGCCACCAGACGTAGCTCCTGGCTAGCCCCTTCATTCTTACAATCCCGGGGTGCCCCTCATGCAACAACGTTAGAACCTTTTCCCTTAAGCGTGAAGGAATAACAACCCGATCGCCCCATAGTAAACAACCCCCTTGCATTGTCAACTCGTCCCGTTTTCCCGCGAATGGCTTAAATTCCCCGTTCCCAATCCTTTCCGGCCACCCCCTCATAACCCAACTTGCGACTGTCCGGATCACGTGGTCTTTGGTTGAGGCTCTCGCAACCTCGGCTGATGTGATGGGCCCAGAGTCCAAAACGTCTATCAGCAGGATGGGGATGCCGGGTGTGGGGTCTTCTAAACTGTCGGGTAGTGGGCATCGGCTGAGTGCGTCCGCGTTGCCCATGTCCGCCCCTGGTCGGTGTACCAGGCGATAAGAGTATGCTGCGAGGAAAATGGCCCAGCGTGTCATCCTGGGCGAAAGTGCTGCCGGGGTTGGTCGATCTCCCGCGAGGAGACCCAGGAGCGGTCGATGATCTGTGATCAATTCAAAGTCTCTCCCGAACAAGTACTCGTGGAATTTCTTTACTCCCGAAACGGCGGCTAGGGCCTCTTTGTCGAGCTGGCTGTAATTTCGCTCGGCACTTGATAGGGTTCGGGAGTAGTATGCGATGGGCGCCTCTAGGCCATTCGGAAGTCTGTGGCTCAGGACGGCTCCCACCCCGAACGGGGACGCGTCACATGCTAGAACAAGGGGAAGCGTTGCGTTGTACTGAATTAAAAAACTCTCGGCTGACAGCAGTTTTTTAATGCCGGCGAATGCCCTGTCTTCAGCCTTCCCCCAGTTCCAGGTGGCTTTTTTGGTTAACAGTCTGTGTAGGGGTTCTGCCACTGTTGCCTTGTCTTTTAGGAAGATGGCGTAAAAGTTTAATAGTCCCAGGAAGGCCTGTAGCTCTGCCTTGTCTTTGGGGGTGGGTGCTTCTTGGATTGCCCTGATCTTGCTTTCTGTGGGGTGGATGCCGGTGCCATCCACCCTGTACCCAAGGAATTCGACTGAGGGGACTGCAATCATGCATTTATTGCGTTTTACTCTGAGTCCTGCGTCCCTGAATTTCCTTAACACCTCCCTCAGCCTTTCTCTTAGCTGGTGCTCATTGTCGGCGGTAATGAGCACGTCATCGAAATAGGGCACCACCCCGGGGATCCCTTGTAGTAGCCGCTCCATGGTACTTTGGAACAGTCCGGGGGCCACGCTTACTCCGAATTGCAGGCGGGTGCACTTGAAGGCCCCTCTGTGGGTTACGATAGTCTGTGCTTCTGCGGTAGCGCCATCTACTGGCAGCTGCTGGTACGCCTGCGCAAGATCGAGTTTCGCGAAAATCTTGCCGGGGCCCAGGGAATGCAATAGGTGGTGAACGACGGGCACTGGATAGGCGCTCTGCTGCAGGGCCTTATTTATTGTGCATTTATAATCGGCGCATATGCGCACTGACCCGTCCGGCTTGACCGGTGTAACAATTGGGGTCTCCCATTTGGCGTGGTCGACTGGAACGAGCACCCCTTGTTTGATTAATTTGTCCAGTTCAATGTCTATTTTGGGCTTCAGGGCAAACGGTACCCGCCTAGGCTTTAAACGGATGGGTGCAATATTGGGGTCTAGATTAAACGAAATCGGGGTCCCCACATACTTGCCAAGCCTTTCGTCGAACACGTCCTGGAATTCCTGCATCAGGTCTTCCTTCAGGGTGCTTCGAACGTTCCTTACTCCGGTGAATCCCATGCCTAGGGCCCTGAACCAGTCCATGCCCAGGAGGCTGGGGAGGTTGTCGCTGACGATGGTGAGGGGCAGTTTCTCGGTAAACTCCCCGTACTGGACTTGGAACTCGCCTCTGCCTTCGACGGGTATGCGGTTCCCTTGGTAGTCCTTCAGTCTGCGTTGCTGCGGCTGGAGCTGTCGCTTGTGTACGCTGGGGATGACTTTCTTCAGGTTCTCCCAAGACATGATGGATATTGGTGATCCCGTGTCTATCTCCATCTGGCACTCCCGTCCCTCGATCTCGACCGTGGTGTAGGTCTTTTCTCCGGGCGAGGTGCAGGTCTGTGCGATGCGTATGGTGTAGGCCCCAGCGTCTTCAAATTTCGCGCCCTTCCGGTTTCCGCCATCCCTGTTGGGCCTTCGGTGTGGCGCCGTCTCGGATTGGGCAGATTGGCCACGTGGTCTGTAGCTCTGGTGTGCCTTCGATCTGCAGACCCTCGCGATGTGGCCCCTCTTTTCGCAGGCACGGCAAACGGCGTCCCTGAACTTACAGTTTTGTCGTGAGTGGGACCCTCCGCAGCTGGCGCATCCGTCTCTGGGCTCCCTCCGGGCTGTGCGGGACTGCTCGGTGCGGTAGACCTCCTCCTCAGACTCCCCCTCGCTCGCGGTGCTCACGGCCTCCCGATGCACTGGCGTCGTTTTCTGCGTTGTCTTGGTTAGGTGGGAGCTCTTTAATCTCTCGGCGGCCTTTACTGACGACTCTTGCGCTCTGGCTTCGTCTAGCGCGATGAGTAGGGTCAGGTTTGACCTCGCAAGCAGCCTTCTCTGGAGCCGGCCATCTCTCACTCCGCAAATTAGTTGCTCTAGGAGCATCTCATCGAGGTCTCGGTACTCACATTGGGTTGCGGCCTTACGCAGGGCAGCGACGTACTCGCTGATCGATTCGCCCTCCTGCTGTAGCCGTTGCCGGAATTCATAGCGTTGGACGTACTTCGATGGCGTTGGTGCATAGTGGTCTTTCAGCAGGGTCTGTAGCGTCGACCAGGAGATGTTGTGGACCGAATTCGGCTCCGACAATGCTTCGGCTGTGTCGAAGACCCTTGGCCCACAGTGGCTCAGGAACAGGGCTTTCTTCCGAACGTCCGGTAGCCCTTGCATGTCGTTTGCCACCATGAAGCACTCGAACCGAGACATGTAGGATCCCCACTTCTCTTCCTTGGGGTCGAAAGGCGCTGGCGGGGTGTAGGCAGACATCGTTTCGGGGATTCTCCTGTGCTCCGCTCGCTCGCCTGGCTGGATTTGGTTGCGGTCTCTGGTCCCTTCTCTGAACGTGGCTTCAGCTCTCCTCTGCTTCTGGCCTCAAAATCCCACCTTCGTCGCCAATGTTAAGTGGGGTGAATGAGGACGCAGCAAGCCAGAGTAGTTAGTGACAACAGCTCTTTATTATATGGTGAGACTCCAGCAACTGACCAGGGGAGCCAGCTCCCTTTATATACCTTGCAGCTGTGGTGGTCAGCCAATCAGCTGAGGGTCAGTTAATTCAAACTTCCCGCCAAACAAACCTATTTACATAACAGAAACATTTACCAAAATCTACATTATCTCCTAACTGGCAACCGAAATAGATTCTTCCCCGAAGAGGTTATGATCAAAGTATTCTATCTTTAATCACAATGGTATCATATTTACAGCTTTATCCTCATTCCGATAATGCATAGAAATAATCAATTACCTGAAACCGATTGGTTTACAGTGGAACTGGGATTGTCTGTAATTGTGATATTTATAAAGCAGGATAATGTACGAGCTGGTTTCTTTACAGTATAATATGGCACCAATAAGATAAAATTAAGTTTAATGTAGATATTAAGAATTGGACCTATTTCAGTTTCTCCCTATTTTCATTTTAAAATAGTCAAAGAGCCACCTTCATTTTCCGATTAGACAAGTTTTGACTTTAGTTATCTCAGAATTAAAATCCATTTTGTGTTATTTTCACTTACAGAAAAAGGAGACAAATTCTCCTTGCTTCTCCTTAAAAAAGCACATTCTAATTTTGTAGAATTAATTCTGCCTTCCTTTTGCCTTATTTTCCTTAACATTTGGTAGATTTTATAGAATAGTGATTAAATTATTTGATTTTTTTTTCATAATTTCTTGCCATTTGACAGTCCTATTTCCCAAAGATTATAACATTCCTTCTTTTCTATTTTTCCTTCTAATTTAAGACACTAGGTAAATCTTTACATGGGTTTTGGAAAGTTAATATTTCAGTTGAAAGCTTCAGAAAGACTTTTTTTTTTTTTAATTTGATTTATATGCCGCCCTTCTCCGGAGACTCAGGGCGGCTTACAATGCGTTAAGCAATAGTCTTCATTCTTTTGTATATTTTATACAAAGTCAGGTTATTGCCCCCACAAACTGGGTCCTCATTTCACCTACCTTAGAAAGGATGGAAGGCTGAGTCAACCTTGAGCCTTGGAGAGATTCGAACCAGCAGAAATTGCAGGCAGCTGTGTTAATAACAGGGTGCATTAAACCACTGTACTATCAAGGCTCCTTCAATTGTGACTTATTCAATTGTTTATTTGATTTTTTAAAATCTCAGCTTTATTACTTTGTAGGTAACTCAAAGTGGCAAATGTACCTAATACGCCTTCCTCCTCCTATTTTCTTCGCAACAACAGTTCTGTGAGGTAGGTTGGGCTGAGAGAAACTGACTGGCCCAAACTCAGCCAACTGGCTTTCATGCTTAAGGCAGGACTAGAACTCACAGTCTCCTGGTGATTGGCCCAAAGTCACCCAGCCAGCTTTCATGCCTAAGGTGGGACTAGAACTCACAGTTTCCTGGTAATTGGCCCAAAGTCACCCAGGCGACTTTCATGCCAAAGGCGGGACTAGAACTCACAGTTCTAGTCCCGCCTTCAACTGTTTTTCATGCCTCAGGCAGGTCTAGAAATCACGCTCTCTTCTTTTCTAGCCCAGCACCCTAATCACGAAAGCAAACTGACTAAGAAATTATTTTTAACTAAGTCAGACAAAATAAAATAGAATAACAGAGTTGTTAGTCACAACTTCAGGAGGGAGTTGATATATATGTCCGCAGAAGTAGACACACTAGAAATCAAATAAATCAGCCAGCAATTTAACAACTGATTCTGCCGAAGTGGTGCAAACCGGTTGAATCCCACCACTGTAATGGTTGCTCTGTATAGATGAATCAATTGGTTTTTTTTATGTCAGTGAGATTCTATTGTTAATTTTGTTTTTTGGCTTCCGGTGACCATTTTTATTTCACTTTGTTTTGTGTCGGTCTGATGGCACTTAGAAAATTGCATTATATCCTGAGTTTACATTCACAAATTGGAGCTTGTCCAAGGAAGAGCAGCTAAGATGAAAAAGGGCCTGAATGGAAAAATTAAAAAAAAAAGAAAAGACTAGAAAGATGTAGATTTTAGGCCCTCATCGAGAAAATAAACTTTTTAATGGTGTTCAACCATGTTGAAACAGGATTGGAAAACTATAAAAGAACCTGGATAGTGGGTTCCTATGCAGGTAGGAGGAGATTTCCATGGTACCTTCCAAATCTTATATCACACAATAATATGACTGAATGTTGATTGTGCAGAATAATAGAATAACAGAGTTGGAAGGGACCTTGGAGGTCTTCTAGTCCAACCCCCTGCTCAGGCAGGAAACCCTATACCAGGGGTGTCAAACTCAAGGCCCACGGGCTGGGTGCGGCCCGCGGGGTGCTTAAATCCGGCCCGTGGGGCAGGCCTGGAAATATCAAAGGACTGGCCCACGATGCCTCTGGCGGCTAAAATGGGCTGCATGTGCCCCCCCCCGCACCTCATTTTCACCCTTCATGGCCTCCTGCAGCACTCTGCCGACCGAAAACGGGCCGAAGATGGGCTGAAAAAGGACCTGAAAACCCATCGCGCCCTGTTTTGGCCAGCAGGTGCTGCAGGAGGCATTCATCCCACACCCCAATGCCGCCCCCCCTTGGCCCGCAGAGAAGAACTACAATGCTGATCTGGCCCTCAAAGAAATCCAGTTTGACACCCCTTCCCTTATAACATTTCAGGCAAATGGTTGTCCAATCTCTTCTTAAAAACCTAAAGTTCTTAAAAATTCTCTAGAGTTTTTGGACTTACTTGGTCTAGGGTACTCACAGTTTCCCAGTTGTAACAATGGCGAAGTCTCTCCACATATTATGCCATTAAGTGGTTTTCATCATGTAGAACACAGAACATAGAATAATAGAGGTGAAGGGACCTTGGAGATCTTCTAGTCCAACCCCCTGCTCGAGCAGGAGACCTTATATCATTTCACACAAGTGGCTGTCCAGCCTCTTCTTAAACATCTTAATATGTCTTCTGAACTGGTTAAGAAGCCTGAGTGGCGCAGCAGACTAATGCTACTGTTAAAGGTAATATTTAGCTTCCAGCTGCCTGCAATTACTGCGAGTTCAATTCTCACCAGGCTCAAGGTTGACTCAGCCTTCCATCCTTTCTAAGGTAGGTAAAATGAGGACCCGGTTTGTGGGGGCAATAAGCTGACTTTGTATAAAATATAAAATATACAAAAGTATGAAGGCTATTGCTTAACGCATTGTAAGCCGCCCTGAGTCTCCGGAGAAGGGCGGCATATAAATCAAAATAATAATAATAATAAAAAAAAGACACCAAGCTATAAATCAAGAGACTGAGAGTTCTAGTCCTGTTTTATATACAAAAATCATCTGGATGGCTTTGGGCCAATCATCAAGAGACGGTGAGTTCTAATCCCACTTTAGGCATAAACGCTGGTTGGTTGACTTTGGGCCAATCACAAGGAGATGGTGAGTTCTGATCCCGCCATAGGCACAAAACCAGTGGGGTGACTTTAGGCTAGTCATTCTCTCAGGGGCCCAACTCACCTCACAGGGTTGTTGTTGAAAATAGAAGGAGGGAGGAAGATGATTTGAACATGTTCACTTCCTTGAGTTCTAATCCCACCCTAGGCAGAAAGCCATCTGGATGACCTTGGGCCAGCCCTTCTCTCTCAGCCCTAGGAAGGAGGCAATGGCAAACCTAACTTGCCAGCCCTTCTCTCTCAGCCCTAGGCAGGAGGCAATGGCAAACCTAACTTGCCAAGAAAACTGCAGGGACTTGTCCAGGCAGTCTCCGAAAACTGGACACAATTGAATAGAAGAAGGAAAGAAAAAAGACTACTGTATACAAAAATATTATAGGGAAACAATAATAAAGATAGAATATAAGATACTGATATACTAGATTTAGTAAAAGCTTGTTATTCTGTAATCATTAGGTTCCTGTAACATATATATTGTGCTTTTGTATTTGTATCGCATATATTATTCCTTTCTATTTGTATCTCCTGTTACAAACATATTGTCATTAGGCCTCTGAAATATATCTGGTATTTGTCAAACGTATGTCCCTGCCATTTGACCTGAACTCATATCAATCTCTTTCTGTGCCATCTAAAAGCATGGTACGTACCTCTGTTGGAACTACAACCATCAACAAAGGGATAATTTACACCTCAGCCCTAATTTATGTTTGATCTGGATGAGATCTTGTCCTCCAGAGCCAGGGGCTAAATGGCCAATTAAGTAAACAAAGAAATGCTTAAGATAGGACATAATTGGAAGTTTAGATTCCTTTGCAGGGCAACAAAGGTGCTTATGTTAGGCTCTTTCTCTTTATGTGCTATGGAAACAGCAGATGATCCCCTGCCAAAACTTCAAAGGAAGGAGCATGGAAAATAGCTGCACACACCCACTTACCTATTTTGCTAGTATGAAGGAGTGAACAAAGCATACTTATTTTCCTGAAGCATTTTTGCTGTTTCAGTCAAACTGGGGATAACTTTTAGTGAGCTGAAGAACATTTACACTCCTTTGGGCAGGCATTCTTCCTCAGTGTACGATGACACTTTGGCAAGTTGTCAGAGCTTGGAAACCTGCGAAATGGTGGTGAAGTGGTGGCCAATGGTGAAAGAATATGCATCTATATACCCCTCAAAAGGTAATGCCTCCCCCACACCAACTTCAGGGTTTTTAAATTGCCAAAGGCTGGTGATAAAAGAACTTTCTTGCAGCTCTTTGTTTTTTATTTGTTTCTTAGAGCCTTAGTGTCTTCTGTTCTTCCTAATACAGTATTTTTTCCAATGCTCCCTGTTTTATATTGTATTTATATACAATATTGTATATAATATTTATATATTATATTGTATTTATATATTGTAGGGGCAAGAGTTGGGGACCTAACTGGTGCTTTAAAGGTATAAAAAGTGGTTACATCTTCTCTGAAGGTGTGAATCCACCCATATACATATCTCTTCGTATGTGTTTGGAATGGCTTTACCCAGCCTTTTGTCTTTGATCAAAGATTGAATGTTGATTTTTATTCAAGCCTCCGTTTAAGTCTTTCTTTTTGGTTCACTAAGAGCTTAAGCGTATAGCCGGACCTTACAATATAATCAAATAACAGAACACAAATTGAATGGTAACACTGGTGTTATTATTCATATCACATTTGCTGGCTGGATGGCAACCAAAATAATCTTACACAAGCTTCCAGCGTAATTTCAGCTTTTAGCAACTGGACCCGGCTATTTATTTATTTATTTATTTTTAAAAAAAGATGACAAAATTAAGCCACAATCCCATAAAAAAAACCAATGGCCACGACCAAAGATTAAAAACGCAGGGCTGTTTTATTTTCGAAGTTCAGTGAAAGAGCATACCGTACTGTACAAAGATTAGTAGCAGAAAACAACCGATATTTAAACATGGAACTGTTTATATTCGTTGAGACCGCTTCTTATTCGATAAACGGGGAAGAGAAAACACTCTATCCCCCCTCCTTTGTTTTCTTTAAAACACAAACTATTAACAGGGAGATAGGAAACACTCGTGATTATTTCATTTTATTTGACGATAAGACACTTTAGATCAGGGGTCTCCAACCTTGGCAGCTTTCAGACTTGTGGACTTCAACTCCTAGAATTCCTCAGCCAGCTTTGCTGGCTGAGGAATTCTGGGAATTTAAGTCCACAAGTCTGAAAGCTGCCAAGGTTGGAGACCCCTGCTTTAGATGATTAACAATATAAGGTCTCAGCTGTTTCTTTAAATTACACATTTTTGTATTTCTGCCACAAAAACAGAATGAGAGCCAAGCTGTTACATTGAGCAAGTATATGAAATTTGCCAGCACACAGATGTTTTAGAAGCCAAGATTGCTTCGTTAGTTGTAATTGCCATCTTATTTTTATTTCCCTCCAGAAGACCCAGGCAAAGTTCACCTCACATTGTTACACGTCTATGGAGATTGTCCATCATCCAGGTCATGGTTGTCCCAAAAGAGGCTTTTTTCAAAAGGCAACTGGACGTCCTTGTGTGTGTGTGTGTTTTTTTTTTCTTTCTTTTCTTTGAAAACGTTTTGCTTCTCATCCGAGAAACTCCTTCGGTTCTTAACACAAGTGCAACGGAGAAGGGGGTGCAATGGAGATTGGGGCGCAATGGAGACTAGCCACATTGCAGTGCACCAGGGGTGAAATGCTACCGGTTCGCTCCGGTTTAGAAGAACTGGTAGTGATAAAAACTACCTGTTCGGGCGAATCAGTAGTTAAAAAAAGCTACTGATTCGGGCGAACTTTTTTACTACCGGTTCTATGGATGTGGCTTGTGGGCGCGGCATGGCGTGGTGGGCGTGGCTTGGTGGGCATGGCAGGGGAAGGATACTGCAAAATCTCCATTCCCACTCTACTCCAGGGGAAGGTTACTGCAAAATCCCCATTTCTTCCCGATCAGCTGGGACTTCGGAGGCAGAGAATAGATGGGGGTGGGGCCAGTCAGAATTTTTACTACCGGTTCTCCGAACTACTCAAAATTTCCGCTACCGGTTCTCCAGAACTGGTCAGAACTTGCTGAAACCCACCTCTGTACTGGTTCCTCTGAATCGGTATTTCTGATGATCAGCTGTGCCACACGGTTTAGTTTGCTAAATCGTGCGGCACAGCTGATCCCCCCTCACTGTTCTACTTACCTTCCCAAGCCTCCTTTTGGCATGCAGCGCACATGCGCGGCCAGCGAACCAATAGCAAACCGGTTCAGATTTCACCACTGCGGTGCACCCCGGGAAATGTGACTTCGTTACAACTAAATAGTGTAGACACACTGGCTGCTGGCTCTCATAAGGACTGCCCATCAGAAAAGCAGCAGCATGAAGACTGAAAAATATAATAGCTGAAATGATAAATGGTGGAATACGGGTAGTCCTCGACTTACAACCACTCGTTTAGTGACCGTTCAAAGTTGCAACGGCACTGAAAAAAGTGTCATGATCATTTTTTACACTTATGACCCTTGCAGCATCCCCATGGTCATGTGATCAGAATTCGGATGTTTGGCGACTGTATTTATGACGGTTGCACTGTCCCGGGGTCATGTGATCCCCTTTCGCGACCTTCTGACAAGCAAAGAGGGGAAGCCAGATTCATTTAACAACTGTGTTCCTAACCTAATAACTGCAGTGATTCATTTAACAACTGGAAGAAGAAAGGTCTCTGAATAGAGAAGAGAAAAACAGAGGCAAGAAATGTTGTAAAATGGGGCAAAAATCACTCAACAACTGTCTCGCTTAGCAACAGAAATTTTGGGCTCAAATGTGGTTGTATGTCAAGGACTACTTTTACTAATTGAAGTGGTTGGCAAAGGATGAAAAGAACTTGTTGTAAAGGTCTCTTACAGAGGACCCCCATTGAGTTGTGAATGCAAATATCATTTATGAAGTTTTTCTGTCTTCCCCAACATTTATATAAATTCAATAGAATAGAATAGAATAGAATAGAATAGAATAGAATAGAATAGAATAGAATAGAATAGAATAAGAAATAGAGAATAGAATATGGTAGAGTAGAGTAGAGTGAAATTGAATTGAATTGAATTGAATCGAATCGAATACTTTATTGGCCAAGTGTGATTGGACACACAAGAAATTTACCTCCGGTGCATAAACTGTTACTCTACATACAAACAACAAAATAAAATAATGACCATTGGCCAGATGTAATCAGACACACTAGAATAGAATAGAATAGAATAGAATAGAATAGAATAGAATAGAATAGAATAGAATAGAATAGAATAGAATAGAATAGAATAGAATGGAATGGAATTCTTTATTGGCCAAGTGTGATTGGACGGACAAGAAATTTGTCTATGGTACATAAGCTCTCAGAATAAGTGAGTATGTGCCTGTGTGTAAAGCTTAAGCAATTGTAATTATTAAAGCTTTTATAAGTTAATAGTGACTCCCTGCACATTGGGTTATCTCTTGAACATTTCAATACTGCCTAAGACTTCCCAAACTTCAAATATGTAACACAGGAAGGTCGACTGAGCAGCCTTAGGAGAAAAAGCAGCAGGTGAGCGTGAAGTTGTAGAACATCTCCAGAACTTTGAGTGAATAGTATTGGATCATGTAGAAACACAAGTGGCTCTAGTGATCCACACACTACATCATCACTAATGGCCATGTGAGCAAGGGGGCAGGCTTGCCTGACAATTCCTTACAGTATATACATCCTACTTTGGGGGTGGTACGGTGGCCTAGAGGTGGAGCTCTCGCCTCACAATCAGGAGGCTATGAGTTTGATCCTAGGTAGAAGCACATATTTCTCTCTCTGGGCACACTGAGAATATATCTGTTGAACAAAACTCTGCATTGGTGACAAGGAAAGGCATCTGGCCAGTAAATACTCAGCTCCATTCAGTTGCCCAGACTCCATCCCACAAGGGATTATGGGTTGTTAAAAGAGGATGATGATATACATCCTACTTTGGAATAGTTTAGAAGTAGTCCTCAATTTATAACAGTTCATTTAGTGACCGTTCGAATAGACAACGGCACTAAAAAAATGTGACGTCCTGTATGAACGTTTTTCACGCTTACGACCGTTGCAGCATTCCCAAGACCACGTGCTCAAAATTCAGACGCTCGGCAACTAACTCAGATTTATGACGGTTGCGTTGTCCCCGGTGTGTGTGTGTGTGTGTGTGTCATGCGATCCCCTTTTGTGATTTTCTGACGAGCAAAGCCAATGGGGAAGCCAGATTCACTTGACAACCGTGTGACTAACTTAACAACTGCAGGGATTCACTTAAAGACTGTGACATGAAAGGTTGTAAAATGGGTGTTGTGGCCCGTCAGCGGCCTGAGCAGCTAGTAGCTGATTCCAACAGTGAGGAGGCTGGTGTGGTGTTGCGCCAGCAGCCTGTGCAGCTGGCACTCGAGTCAGACAATGAGGAGGCTGGAGCAGATGTGGTGCCAGAGGCGGGGATTCAGCCAGAGCCTTCAGAACCTCCAGAAGCTCCCATAAGTGAAGAGGAAGAAGAGGAGGAGCCTCTTCTCAATGCACAGGCGCGCAGAGCTGCCAAAAGGCAGGAGAGGCTCCTCAGGAGGAGGTCTCCTTGAGAGTAAGGCTTGGGGTTAATTGGCTACTCCCTTAGCCTATTTAAGGAGGAATGCCGACTGAAGCAATTTGCAGGGAACAATTTCGTTCACTCTCCTTCGCGTCTCGATCTTAGTTCTCTTATCAGTTTCCTGCAAATTGCTTCTGGGCTTTCTGCCAACCATAGTAAGATTACGATTATTTAGTCTTTGGATTCTTGTAGGCTGTTAAGAAAGTTAATTAACAGCCTTTGTTTGAAAAAGACTGATTTAATTTAGTAAACTAAGGTTTGTACAGACTTTGTGTGTGCTGCGTTCTTTGGGGTCTGTAGCTGGGGCAGAACAATGGAGGCAAAACTCAGTTAACATATGTCTGGCACAAACATAGGGCTCAATTGTGGCCATAAGTCGTGGACTACCTGTAATGATAATAATAATAATAATATTTTTTTCCCCTGTTCTTTTTGCTTTGTTTTGGTGGCTTAGGTTTTAAATATAACCCTCCATTCTATGGAGGATCCAGAATATTGTCCCTGTGCCATGGTGCTCGCTGTGATATCAGTTGTAGCAGAAGCAATTATCATCAATTAACATTAACTAGATCCCTTTCCTTTAAGCTCTGGGAGCAAAATTTTCAGACATCTGGATGCTTGTTCCTTAATGAAGCAATTAACTCATTGGTTCTATACTTTATCTCTCTAGTCTAGCAAACATTCCCAGCTCCCTTCCCCTATGAAATTCCTATTTTTAGGCATCGTATATTACATCTCCGTCCGGGGAGGTTCGATCAAGAAACAGAGCACTGGTGCCGAAAAACGAAACTGACACAGGTAGTCCTCGACTTACAACAGTTCATTTAGTGACCATTCGAACTTACAACGACACTGGAAAAAAGTGGCCGCTGACTGTTTTTCACACTTTACAACCGTTGTCCATGGTTATTTGATCACAGCACTGGTAGTATTCAGCTTTCATTCTATTCATTCATTCTATCTGGTTCGGGTGAAACGGTAGTGGCAGCTGCGGGAGACTCCGCCCACCCGCCCGGACGTCATCACGTCCTGTTTTTAATGCTCTGCACATGCACGGAAGGTCCTGAGCATGTGCAAAGGTGTCACGCGCGTGCTCACCTTTGCGAACTGGTAGTGAAGGTAAGCAGTGGTGGGTTTCAAATTTTTTTACTACCGGTTGGTTCTGTGGGTGTGGCATGGCTTGGTGGGCGTGGCTTGGTGGGCGTGGCATGGGAGGGATACTGCAAAATCCCCATTTCCTCCCGATCAGCTGGGACTCAGGAGGCAGATGGGGCGGGAGCCAGTCAGAATTTTTACTACCGGTTCTCCGAACTACTCAAAATTTCCGCTACTGGTTCTCCAGAACTGGTCAGAACCTGCTGAAACCAACCTCTGTACCGGTTCCTCTGAACCGGTTTTTCCGACGGTCAGCTGTGTGGCGCGGTTTAGCTTTGCTAGAAAGCAGGAAGTCAATACCACCCCTGGATTCAGGTGTCATATAGTCATATTGATGACTATTTTTCTGTTCCAGTGCAGGTAGCTCTTGACTTACAACAGCTCATTTAGTGACTGTTCAAGATTACAACGGCCCTGAAAAAGTGACTTATGACCATTTTTCTCACTTACATCCGTTGTAGCATCCCCAGGAGTCCCATAATCAAAATTCAGATGCTTGGCAAACTGGTTCATACTTATGATGGTTGCAGTGGCCTGGGTGTGTGTGAGTCATGTGATTCTCTTTTGCGACCTTCTAACAAGCAAAGCCAACTTCACAACCCTGTTACTAACTTGAGAACTGCAGTGATTCACTTAGCCACCGGGGCAAGAAAGGCAGTAAAATGGGAAAAAAACCTCACTTAAGAAATGTCTCGTTTAGCAAAGGAAATTTTGGGCTCAGTTGTGGTCGTAAATCGAGGACTACCAAGAAAGAAGGTGAATCCAAGTGTTGTTCTTCCAAGCTAGATCCATAAGGACATTGTGGCTTTATCAAAGCATTTCTATTTCTGGCAAAGAAAAAAAAATTGAGGAGGGGAAGGGGTCCAAACTTAATTCCCTACGTAGGATATGAGGTTTGAATGCAGCCTGATTTCCAAAAACACAGAAACAACCTCATTTTCTGAGGATTGCGTGGTCTTTACTAAAGTTTGCATTCCTCTTTCTGTAAAGACTTGTGGTATGGAGCCTTTCCCACATCCTAAAATTAAATAAATAAATAAATAAAGACAGGCAGTCCTCGAATTACGACAGTTCATTTAGTGACGGTTCAAAGTTACAACAGCCCTGAAAAAAAAAGGGACTTAGGGCCGTTTTTTTCACACTTTTATGACTGTTGCAGCACCCCCCTGGTCATGTGATTAAAATTCAGGCGCTTGGCAACTGACTCGTATTTATGACGGTTGCAGTGTCATAAGGGATTGTGAGGTCACTTACTGACAAGCCAAGTCAAAGGGGAAACCAGATTCATTTAACAACCGAGTCACGAATTGAATAACTGCAGTGATTCACTTAACAACTGTGACAAGATAGGATGTAAAATAGGGCAACATTCACTTAATTGTGCTCGTATGTCGAGGACTACCTGTGCATAAAACCACAACCCTGTGGTTCTTTCCTACAAAAATGAAATCTTGCCCATTTCTTCGCCTCCTCTCTGTATTTTCAAGATAACCTGGTTAAGTGATTTTAAATCTCCTTGCTTACACTTCTAAACTGAGAAACCGAATGAGTACAGTAAGAGAGTTGTAGGAGATGACCAGGCTGAGCCCGAGGGAGGGGGCCAAGCATGTCATAAGTCACGAATCCCTGTGTGCTGCAAGAAATTGAAGTCCACCCCACCTTGAAGGCCTTCTTATCTCCCGCTCATTTCCCTTTAATGGCCAGTGGGTCAGATTCTTCTCGGCAGCTTAAGATCACAATAAATATTTATACTCATTTGAATTGCCTGAATCTTCTGATTTCCCTGGCGCTTGGCAAGAGGCATTCAAAGCTTGGCCAACATTGACTCCATAGATGAGAAAGCTTCCTGGAGAACATCAACAGGCAAACCTCTATGCTGGATCAAGATGACAACACATGGAGACATAACTCACAAAAAGCCAGAGGCCAAGGCAGGAACATCGCCTCAATGTTAACCATGGACACGTATTCATTCCAATGGACAGCAATCAGCTAAACATATTGATGCGGTGGTGAAGTTGGAAGTCATGTCTGAAAGCAGGACAGACCCCCTTTCACAAGTTCTGTTTCCTTGCTGGAATCTTTTCCCTTCCTTCCTTTTCTTCTTGGGAATCCCGATGTCTCAATAGGTGGTTTCTCTGGTGACCTGGCTAGAAAAAGTATGGTTACTAGAGAGGCTGTTGGACTTTCTGTTGAACTTGGTTCTCTTCTTCTTCTTTCGCCAGGGCAGGCATATGGAAATGAAGGTGGAGAAAAAGATCTGGCGGAAGTTGGTGGAGACCAAGTTGTAGAGGACCGGGTTAATCGCCGAACTGACGTAGAAGAGGATGTTCGTCAGCATGTAGAAATAGTGGTAGAAGTCGTAAAGGAAGCTGAGAGGAAAGAAAAAAAAGGGGGAAGATATTCTCGGTGGAATACAACTGAAAATATACAAGTGGCTTGCCCTTATTGCAAAGTGTAAACACGGCTCAATTCCAAGAACCATCCAAGAACACTCTAGCACTGATGAAATTGCCTAGTTGGGTAATGAAATGTTGGCAAGAAAACCACCAAGCTCAGGGAGCACCAAGGACCTCCCAATCCTCCCGCTCCTGCCTAGTTGGGTAATGAAATGTTGGCAAGAAAACCACCAAGCTCAGGGAGCACCAAGGACCTCCCAATCCTCCCGCTCCTGCCTAGTTGGGTAATGAAATGTTGGCAAGAAAACCACCAAGCTCAGGGAGCACCAAGGACCTCCCAATCCTCCTGCTCTTGCTCCTCCTCTCCGGTGCTCTGGCATGTGCACATGCATTCACATGCACTTGCGTTCCGGTTTGGGCATCCGGTGCCGAAAAGGTTCACCATCACTGGTCTAGACTTTTAGCCTGCTCATCTCTGTAAAACAACAATAGGAATCGAATTACTTACTCTGACCACTGATTTTCTGAGATGTAGCAATACATAAGCCGCCGCACATGGTACGGAAGCCAGCACACCACAAAGGCAATCACAACAGCACCTGAAATGGAGAGGGAAGGAATAATGAAGTTAGCTACTCATTTTGTAAGGTAAAAAAAAAAAAGGCAAAGGGAAAACAATTGTGTCCAACTACAGCTGGGCAGTGCTGATCTCTGTTTCGTAGCCGAAGGAGCCAGCGTTATCCAAAGACATTTGGAAACCTTTCTGTATCTTTTGTGCGTGGGAAAGCCAGAGCGTGCCTGATTTTTCTGTAGCCAAGATCTTTTTGTAAAAGAACTTTTCGCTTCAACCAAACGGAGTCGAGGGTCTTTCTTTCCCAAAGGATCAGATTGGGGCAGGTCTGACAGTGAATCACTGCAGTTTTTAAGTGAACCAACCCATCATTAAATAAATCTGGCTTCCCCCATCGACTTTGATTGTCAGAAGATGGCTGGGAAGGTCACAAATGGTCCTGAGGATGCTGCAACCGTCGTAAATAGATGCTGATTGTCAAACACCCACATTTTTATCATGTGACCACCGGCATGCTTCAATGGTTGTAAGTGCAAGGAACAGTCGTAATCTCGTTTTCAGTACTGTTGTAACTTTGAAGAGTCACTAAATGAATGGTCATACATTGAGGACTGTATAATCATAATGATGATATTTTAGCCCTGTAATTTACCAGTCCCTGGGACGTTGGCTTGTTCGTTTTTAACTTCCCTGTCTAGTCCAGAATTTTAGGATTATCTGGTTGATTCGCATCTATGTCAGACTCTAATGTGACTCTGTTCAGTCTCTTATTCAATTCTTTATGAGATGCTGCCAATTGTAATGCTTTTCTGTTGGCAAAAATTGTTGGGTATTTGGCACTAACCTCTTATTCCACCACTTGGAATACAAGCTGATGACTTGTTTTTCTACTGAAGTGTGAAACTTGCCAGAATTGCGGCTCCTGATTTCAATTATTGAAGCCCAAATGGCACACTGCCTTGAAAAACCCATCTCTCTATTTGAATTTTAACCAGCTTTTTTTTTTTTTTTTGCTCAGGGGACATTGTCAACACTCTTAATGCTGCATTTCAATGAAAGGCCTTAGCCAGATTTGAAAAGAGAATGACGTTTGGGTCATGTTCAAATGACTTCATTAAGGTTGATAGGTCTGGGCTGTAGCTCCTGAAATGGCCACTCGGTGGCAGCAAAGAGATATAAACAGTCTAACTCTCTGCTTCCATCTGGTGGTCACCTGGAATTGTGCAGCAGATCTGGTACAATTAGTATTTAACAAGCAGCCATTACGATCATATGATTGTGAAATTTTACGACATTTTTGTGGTGGCCATTAAGTAAATGTGGTATTCATTAAGTGAACTAATAGTTTGCTATGGACTCCATTTGCACTTAAACTGGTTGTCATACCTGCCCCAGTCGGCCCCTCAGGAAAGCAACACTCTTGAATCCATTAAGTTGAATCAAAAGAACTTTTACTGAGAGAAACTGGGTGCAGTAAAGTCAGGCGAAATCTGAAGTCCCTGCGCAAAGCACAAAGTAATTCTTTCGGTATCCCAATCCCAATCCCAACCCCAACCCCCCCTTCCCCCCACCGGCAGCCAATGTGATACCAATAGCACTTAGACTCAAATACCACTTCACAGTGTTTCACAGCCCCCTCTAAGCGGTTTACAGAGTCAGTCTATTGCCCCCAACAATCTGGGTCTTCATTTTACCTCAGAAGGATGGAAGGCTGAGCCAACCTTGAGCCTGGTGAGATTCGAACTGCCAAACTGCAGGCAGCCGGCAGGCAGCAGAAGTAGCCTGCAGTACTGCACTCTAACCACTGCGCCACCAGAGCTCAGAATAAATATATAAAATATACGACCTATATTATGATTTCCGTGACAGACAAAGGAATAGCTCTTTCTGTAAAACAAACGGAATTTTATAACAATTGCTAAATTTTGGATCAGGATGGAGAAATGATGAAATGACGTTGTTCAATGTAATCTTGGTTTTTTGCATTTGTTATTATATCTTTCACATTTCCTCTCTTCAGAAGACAGAACTGGATGAGGCTTTTCCCCCCTGCTTATTTATGCTCTCTGATATTACTAGGCACAATCTTATATTTTATTCACTCATCTATCTAGCCATGTCTCGGTAAATGAGTAATCAATTAGCAAGGTCTTTATGCTAATTTGTAATATTCTATGCCATCCCTGCTATCAACACTTCATAACTAGAGGAAGCTGCGCCATTGGCTGTACCTTAAATAAATTTGCAGATCAAGGAAGAGTGATAGTTCAAAGTAGAGCAAGAATTCTCTGTCCTTGGATACATTATTTGGACAATACTATGCAGGCAGCACTGAGAATTATGTTACTGCCTTTTTCTTTTAGGCATCTTAACATAGTTTCATTCATAAATTAATAATACGTGATTGTATTCCAATTTTTTAAATAAATGTGTATCTCTTTGAGTTTTATGATGTATTTATTATCATAGAAAATGATGCATATTCTATTGGAAAATGGGTGAAAACTGTGTATTTTTGGGAAAAATACATATACAGTTCATGATTGCATTTTGTAGAAAAAAATCCATATGGATTGTTATGCCTTTTTAAAAACCAAGCAATGGTTAAATGGTGATTCATCTATCTATCTATCTATCTATCTATCTATCTATCTATCTATCTATCTATCTATCTATCTATCTATCTATCTATCTATTATCTATCTATCTATCTATCATCTATCTATCTATTATCTATCTATTTATTATCTATCTATCTATCTATCTATCTATCTATCTATCTATCTATCTATCTATCATCTATCTATCTATTATCTATCTATTTATTATCTATCTATCAATCAATCAATCAATCAATCAATCTATTATCTATCTATCTATCTATCTATTATCTATCTATCTATTATCTATCATCTATCTATCTATCTATCTATCTAATCTATCATCTCTCTCTCACTCTCTCTCTCTCACACACACACACGTCTGTCTGTCTATGTAAGCTATCACTCTTTCCTTATCTGCAAATTCAAGATACAGCCAATGGCTCAGCTTCCTCTAGTAACAAAGTGTTGATGGCAGGGATTGCATGGAGTATTACAAATTAACATACATACATATGCATTGTATATTTACTTAAATTAATATTTGTACAGTATATCAGTGATTGCTTGACCTCTGGAGATGCCATACACATAATAATAATAATAATAATAATAATAATAATAATAATAATAATAATAATAATAATAGTCATTTGGAACATAACACGCCAGATATCACGGTCGTTGAGGGCCAAAGCGTACAGTTTATTGATATCGCTGTACCAGGAGATACTAGAGTAGAAGAAAAAGAACTGGAAAAAATCACGAAATATCGCGCCCTGGCCATCGAAACTACATGGCTGTGGATGAAACATGTAACCGTGATACCCATTGTCATTGGGGCACTTGGTACCATGTTCAAGAATTTTACAAAACACATCAAGAAATTGCAGCTTCCTGCAAAAGCGGAACTGCAAAAAACTGCGCTACTCGGAACATCGTATATTTTAAGAAGGTACTTGGTTGATACCTAGGACGCTGGCAGCAACCCATATCAACCATTAGCACCAGTCAGTGGTATTTGTGATGCATTTTTGAATGTTCAGTTGACTGTGTCTCATGTTTAATGAATAAAGTAAATAATAATAATATAAATCCACATCTGCCTATCACAGGTCCTTGGTAAGGACTCGATAGGTAGACAGAAATGCCGAACCCAGTCTGAACATCTGGCTGACTGTGGGATGATCAATAATAATATAGTTTCCGGGCCTCTTATCATCTTTGTTGTTTTTTCTAGTTTGTTGACAATGGGATCCAAAGGACGATCTCTTGCGAAGAATGTGCAACACTGCCCCCTTCAGGTCATTGTGGAGTGCCACAAACAGACATCAAGCACTACTTGGACCCAACCCAACTGATTCAAATACCTCCCAGGTAGTTGGGAGTATTAGAAGTTTCTTCTCTGGAAGAAACAACACATCATTTCCAAGCCACAGGGGCAAGGCCTCAGCCGTACGGATAAACTGAATATCAGATAAGAGGAAGGTGGTCTCAGATCAGAGAGGTACGTACGTAGAACTCGAACTCCATGCTTCAAGGTTTGAACACGGCCAGGTTCCATGGACATGCTAAGCATGGTCTGCTGTCCTCCAATTGTGCACACTTGGTGTTCTTGGGCCGCTTGCTTGAACATGATGATAAGCTGGTTGGCTATGATGGTGTTGAGGACAGAGATAACCGCCATTGGGAAAACGAAGGAGATGAAGACGTTGACCTGGATGGGACAGGAAGAGAGGAAACAGAGAAATCTTGTTAGCATCTAAAAGGGGAGAGAAGAGATTAGAAATTTGGGTGCTGGTGGGATCCATTCTTTCCAGTAAAAATGCTATCATAGGTGTCTTCGACTTACAAACATTTATTTAGTGACCATTCTAACATTATCTAACAAAATGAAATTCAATGTAGAGAAAGGTAAAGTTCTACAACCGAGCAAGAAAAAATGAAAGTACACAGATAGACTGGGTGAAACCAAGCTCAATAGCAGTAATTGTGAGAGGGATCTTGGAGTCTTAGTGGACAACCAGCTAAATATGAGCCAGCAGTGTGCAGCGGCAGCCAAAAAAGCCAATGCAATCCTAAATTGCATTAACAGAGGGATACAATCAAGATCAAATGAGGTACTAATACCACTCTGTAAAGCCTTAGTAAGACCACACCTAGAGTACTGCATCCAGTTTTGGTCACCACACTATAAAAAAAGATGTTGAGACTCTAGAAAGAGTAAAGAGAAGAGCAACCAAGATAATTAGAGGACTGGAGACTAAAACATATGAAGAACGGTTACAAGAACCGGGCATGGCTAAGAGAAGGACCAGGGGAGACATGATAGCAGTCTTCCAATATTTGAGGGGTGCCACAGAGAGGAAGGGGGTCAAACTATTTTCTAAAGCACCTAAAGGTCAGACAAGGAATAATGGATGGAAACTGATCAAGGAGAGATTCAACCTGGAAATAAGGAGAAATTTTCTGACAGCGAGAACAATCAACCAGTGGAACAGAAGTTGCTTTCAGAATTTGTGGGAGCTTCATCACTGGAGGCTTTCAAGAAGAGATTGGACCGCCATCTGTCAGAAATAGTGTAGGGTCTCCTGCTTGGGCGGAGGGTGGGAGTGTTGGTCTAGATGACCTACAAGGTCCCTTCCAACTCTGTTAATCTGCAATCATTCCAAGATGTAATGACAGTAGGAGATGACCAGGCTGAGCTCGAGGGAAGGAACTGGCCTTCAGTTCCTGAGAAGAGCCTTGGTAGCACAGTGGTCTAAAGCACCCTGTTATTAAGACAGCTGGTTATTAAGACCAGCTGCCTGCAATTACTGCAGGTTCGAATCTCGCCAGGCTCAAGGTTGACTTAGCCTTCCATCCTTTCTAAGGTAGGTAAATTGAGGACCCAGTTTGTGGGGGCAATAAGCTGACTTTGTATAAGTATACAAAAGGATGAAGGCTATTGCTTAGCGCATTGTAAGCCGCCCTGAGTCTCCAGAGAAGGGCAGCATATAAATCAAAATTTTTTTTTTAAAAAAAGAAGGGAATCTCTAACAATATTTTTGTGTTACAGCAACCTCTACCTGGTTTGCCAGCTCCTACTGAGGAAGGGGAGGTGAATTTCTTTGAGACGGCCTACCTTCTGCCTTTGCCAAGTTCCTGTGAGAATTTAGACTTTGAAGACACAACATAGGGAGGGGAAAGCAGCAGCAAGGAAGAGGAGGGGGACCAAGATGGAGGGAATGGGTGATGTTGGAGATGACCAGGCTGAGCCTGAAGGAGGGGTCAAATATGTCATCAGTCTCAAATCCCCTTGCCCTCACAAGAGATTTAAATCCAGCCTACCTGTTGACTCTTATCTACCAGCCAATTTGCTTGGACCATTCAGATTCTTTGTCAGATTAGAGCTGGAAGGGACCTTGGAGGTCTTCTAGTCCAACCCCCTGCGTAGGCAGGAAACCCTATATCATTTCAGACAAATGGTTATCCAGTCTCTTCTTAAAAACTTCCCATATTGGAGCATTTACAACTTCTGGAGTCAAGTTGTTTCACTGATTAATTGTTCTCAGTGTCAGGAAATTTCTCCTTAGTTCTAGGTTGCTTCTCTCCTTGATTAGTTTCCACCCATTGCTTCTTGTTCTACCCTCAGGTGCTTTGGAGAATAGCTTGACTCCCTCTTCTTTGGGGCAGCCCCTGAGATACTGGAACACTGCTATCATGTCTCCCCTAGTCCTTCTCTTCATTAAACTAGACATACCCAGTTCCTGCAACCGTTCTTCGTATGTTTTAGCCTCCAGTCCCCTAATCTTTGTTACTCTTCTCTGCACTCTTTCTAGAGTCTCCACATCTTTTTTACATCGTGGCGACTAAACTGAATGCAGATTCCAAGTGTGGCCTTACCAAGGCATTATAAAGTGGTATTAACACTTCAGTGATCTTGATTCTATCCCTCTGTTCATGCACTTTTTCCAGTGCTGTTGTAACTTTGAACGGTCACTAAATGAACTCTGGTAACTTGAGGACTACCTGTATTTTATTCCCAGGGTAGGATCCTGTAGTTTGGCTGATCTTAAAAAGATAAGCGGGCTTGGAATGTTCTAGAACATGAATGAGAGACCACTAGGCGATTTCTGAACTGCAGATAGATCAAGAAGTCAAAGAAGACAACACTGTGGTGAAAACAGGGGACAATCACTTCTGTGTGGTTGCTCAGAAACGAGAGGAATGTGTCTGTGAATTCACAGAAAAACGCCAAAAAAAAAGAAAAAGTCATTTCTGCTTTCTGTCCACTGTTGAAAGCGTCCTCTTCCCGAGTAGTTCCTAGAGCCCCAAATCTTAGTCAGAGCTCACTGCATCAAATGCGTAAATAAATAAACCGACCACAGAAAAGCACAATCATTAAATCAGTAAAATTTTACAATAAAACCCTGCAACATAATAAATGGCCCCATAAAACTGTACAGTAGAATCCTAAAATAATATATGATTGATTTGAAAGCTTAGGGAAAAATAAATCTTTTCCACTCTCTGCCTTGCTTCTTGGGCATCTGCTGAACTCTCAGAATGTCACCAACGCTCCACGTAAAGAAGCGTACAAGAAAACAATATAATTAAATCACAGGGACGCTACAGTAAAGCAGGACAATGCAATCGATAAATACCACCATAAAACTCTTCAATAAGCTAGTGAAGTTGAAAGTCTTTTCCCCTTGGCTGTCCAGTATCAAAAATGGCCATCACTGACTAAGCTACTGGAGGCCCAGAATATTATATCTCAGCTCTGTTGACATCTGCTGTGGACATGAATTTATTCAATATTTAATTCATTTTCATCCCACCATTATTACTTTGTAAGTAACTCAAGGAGGTGAACATGCATAAATAATAACGAATATTTCTTCTTCCTTCTATTTTCCACACAACAATTTGGAATTGGGTATGTCTAGTTTGATGAAAAGAAGGACTAGGGGAGACATGATAGCAGTGTTCCAATATCTCAGGGGCTGCCACAAAGAAGAGGAAGCCAAGCTATTCTCCAAAGCACCAGAAGGCAGGACAAGAAGCAATGGGTGGAAACTAATCAAGGTGAGAAGCAACTTAGAACTAAGTAGAAATTTCCTAACAGTGAGAACAAACAATCAGCCTCTAGAAGTTGTAAATGCTCCAACACTGGAAGTTTTTAAGAAGAGACTGGACAACCATTTGTCTAAAATGGTGTAGGGCTTCTTGCCTGAGCAGAGGGTTGGACTAAGAGACCTCCAAGGTCCCTTCCAACTCTGTTCTGTTATTCTGTTCTGTCATTCTGTGAGGTTGGTTCGGCTGGGGGAGATGGGCTGACTCAAAGTCACCCAGCTGGCTTTCATGCCTAAAGTGGGACTACAACTCACAGTCTCCTGGTGATTGGCCCAAAGTCACCCAGCTGGCTTTCATGGCTAAGGCAGCACTAGAACTCACAGTCTCCTGGTGATTGGCCCAAAGTCACCCAGCTGGCTTTCATGGCTAAGGCAGCACTAGAACTCACAGTCTCCTGGTGACTGGCTCAAAGTCATCCAACTGTCTTTCCTGCCAGTCAGTTTTGGGAAGAGGGTGTAGAACTCATGGTGTCCTGGTGCCTTCAATTGTCAATCCATTCAAAGCTTCGGGCTCCGACATGTCTAGCAGTGTCAACTTTATCCTGACTAGACCCTACCAGTATCTGAAAAAAGTCACCAGGATCCATAACTGACATATCTCAGGAGCCAGAGAGAGGGAAACTAAACTCAGTCAAAAAAAGGGGGAAGGAGATGACTTCATCATAAAAGATAGGAAAACAAATGAAGCTACATCCAGACAATGATTTTGGTCTCTAAAACTCCTCATCACACTGACTGTTCTTGGAAGGTTCTTGAGTTGGAATAAATCCACAGTAAAATTTAGTATCTCAGTAGGCTTGCTCCTATAGCATAGGGTGAAGGATTCCTACTGCCACCCCAGACAAATCGATAAGATAATCAGAATGGAAATATTCATTGCTAAACTGAATGTTGATGTATCTACCTGTTGTGGTATCTACCTCAATGATGTGCTGGATGAAAAACCTAGTTGTTGTCCCAGACTTTGAGAGTGTTCTGTCCCCGTCACACATACACACACACCAACAGACATTCAAGAGTTAAAGACCAAACCAGCTGGCAAAATCCTTTTCCTTATGATAACGGAACTTGGCAACAAACTAGTGGCTGCCTGCCAAGAGTTTATTATGTACGAAGAGGAGAGATAACTTCTCCCCACTTTTGGTACATCAAAAGAAACAGCTCAATAATTACAGAGTCAATCAAGTCCAGAGATAATCCAGCAAAGTCTATAACAAAAGTCCGGCAATGCAGAATGGCGTGGAAGCTTTCAGCTTTGTTTGTCACAAGGTTTGACTGGCCACCACACTCCCTTTTATACCTTGTGGGGTGTGGTCCAGTGACTCAGCCTAATCTCGGGCATGCCTTTTCTTTTGTTGCGTGCGCTTATCTCTGCGACGCTGGCGTGGATCCAGCCAAGACTCATTACCCTCATCACTGTCCATCTGTGGCTGCGTGGACGTGCTTGGCCCCGGCCCTATCTCTTGCCCTTCGGCGGACACCGAAGGCATTGCCAGAGAGGAGGGTCCTGGAGAGGGAGGCCTTGCGAACTCCTCCCCTTCACTCTCGGAGTCCTCTCCTGCCGATGACACAGGCTCAGGTAACGGAGCCACAACAGGGAGATAGTTTATAGAGCCCTATATGAGTGATGGTGAACCTTTTCGGCACCAAGTGCCCAAACCAGAATGCATGCACATGCATGCGCACCAGAGCACCGGAAACACAAAAACCAGGTGGCTGGTGCGCATGCACGTGCCGGCCTGCTGCTCTTTAGGTTTCTGGCAGGGGTGAAATCCAGCAGGTTCTGACAGGTTCTGGAGAACTGGTAGCGGAAATTTTGAGTAGTTCGGAGAACCGGCAAATACCACCTCTGGCTGGCCCCAGAATGGGGTGGGAATGGAGATTTTGCAATATCTTTCCCCCAGGAGTGGGGAGAGAATGGGGATTTTGCAGTATCCTTCCCCTGGAGTGGGGTGGGAATGGTGATTTTGCAGTATCCTTCCCCTGCCACGCCCACCAAGCCACACCCACTAAGCCACACCACGCCCAACAAGCCACGCCCACAGAACTGGTACACATATGCCGTAGGTTCGCCATCACGGCCCTATAGATTTTTGTTAGTGTGGGTTCTTCAGATGCACAGCATTTTCTTGTTATTTTGTTCTTGTTTTTCCTTTCCTGCTTTGATTTAGCTTGCTGCAAGCTGCCCAGAATAATTTTGGAGTTGTGAGCTTTTCTACATCTCAGCATAAATAAACAAATTTATTTTATCTGGATAGGGAATTATTTATACCAGGCAGCAACGTATTGTTGAAGTCAGGGATGGAGAAATCTTTTGACCACAGGGGTAACTTTGAGATGATCTCATGGGATCTGTATCAAAACCCTGCCAAGGTAGAAATGCCCAGGTTCACAACGCTCATTTATCAAAGGAAAAATTGGTGAACGTCTTCACTCTCCAATGTTCTCCTGGGATGCTTCCTTTAACAAGTTCTAAGAATGTCCTGGAGCTAAGAATCACTCTTGAAAATAAAATGGAGGCCAGAAACTTGGGCTTGATGGCATTTCTATTTTTTTGTTTTGTTTTTTAGAATGAATAAATAAAGTTCAGTTCAATTCAAGACAGCTGAGGATTTCATAGACACATCAATGCGGGTGTAGAGGCATCAAGATAAAATTATAAGAACAAAATTAACAGAACAGAATAAAGGAGTTGGAAGGGGCCTTGGAGGTCTTCTAGTCCAACCTACTGCTAGGGCAGGAAACTCTGTACCATTTCAGACAAATGGTTGTCCAACATCATCTTAAAAACCTCCAATGATGGAACACCTACAACTTCTGGAGGCAAGTTGTAGTTGTTCCCCTGATTAATTGTTCTAAGTGTCAGGAAATTTCTCCTGAGTTCTAGGTTGCTTCTCTCCTTGATTAGTTTCCACCCATTGCTACTTGTCCTGCCCTCAGGTGCTTTGGAGAATAGCTTGACTCCCTCTTCTTTGGGGCAGCCCCTGAGATATTGGAACACTGCTATCATGTCACCCCTAGTCCTTCTTTTCATTAAACTAGACATACCCAATTCCAGCAACCGTTCTTTATGTTTTAGCCTCCAATCTCCTAATCCCCTTTGCTGCTCTTCTCTGCATTTTAAAAAATGTTTTAAAATGACTCAGATGTCACCAGTTTGATTTTTTTTCCAACCCCAAATCTTGAGTTTTGGATTGAAGCAGGCCTCAAATCTAATTGGATTTTGTGATCTCAGAAATTGCGGGCATTTCTAATCCATTTCTTAAAAGTCCTTACTAAGGGTATAGGCCTTCTAGACATCACTTAACGGGGTCTTACACATGACATGGCGGGAGACTCTATACTGCCAACCCACCTTTTCTGAAAGTGATTGAGTGAAAATTTTAAAGGAAAAGACCTGATCTTAAATCCTATTTGGACACCTTTAAAGGTGCTTATTCTTCATGTCAACTTGATCGCTTCCTAATCTTGTTCAGGAGTTTCAGAAGCAGAATAAGGGAACAGAATAACAGAACTACAGAAAAACAAGAGTTAAAAGCAGGGGTGAAATCCAGCAGGGTCTGACAGGTTCTGGAGAACCGGTAGTGGAAATTTTGAGCAGTTCGGAGAACCAGCAAATACTACCTCTGGCTGGCCCCAGAGTGGGGTGAGAATGGAGATTTTTCAATACCCTTCCCCCAGGAGTGGGGTGGGAATGGAGATTTTGCAGTATCCTTCCCCTGCCATGCCCCCAAGCCACACCCACCAAGCCACACCACGCCCATCAAGCCATGCCAACAGAACCGGTAGTAAAAAAATTTGGATTTCACCACTGGTTGAAAGGGAGATCTTCTAGTCCAACTCCCTGCTCAAGCAGGAAAAAACTACAACATTGCAGATAAATAGCTGTCCAATCTCTTCTTGAAAATGTCCAGTGATGGAGCAACCACAACTTCTGAAGGCAAGCCGTTCCTCTGATTAATTATTCTCACTGTCAGGAAATTTCTCCTCCGTTCCAGGCTGCTTCTCTCCTTGACTAGTTTCCATCCATCTGTTAGCCCTGGAAGCCATCTTTTTGTTTGGATCTTCAAGAACCCTGACACCATTGGTTCTTGTTCTTCTTTCAGGTGCTATGGAGAACACGTTGATCCCCACTTCTTTGTAGCAGCCCCTCAAATATTGGAACACTGCTATCATGCAAGCAAAAAATAAATAATTTCTTCACAGGTACCCAGGGTAACCATTTGTACAAGTAGTCCTTGACCTACAATCCCAGTTGAGCCCAAAATTTCCATTGCTGAGCAAGACAGTTGTTCAGTGGGTTTTGCCCTATTTTATGACCATTTCCTTACCACAGTTGTTAAGTGAATCATTGCAGTTGTTAAGCTAGTAACACGGTTGCAAAGTGAACCTGGCTTCCCCATTGTCTTTGCTTGTCGGAAGGTGGTAAAACTCAATCACATGACCCAATGTCAGGGATCCAAGTAACACCCCCAACTAAATAAGACTCTGAGGCAATCAGTTCCTCAAAGTTCCATTTTATTAGAGATGTCATATTGGCACATCTGAGGAAACCCGAATCTGAAAGCTCCCAGGTTTTCCCCACCCAAAAGAAAATCAAAGTCCCTTCCCCTGCACCTACATGTCTATCTCATGGTCCAATCAAAGCACTGTCCCAACTGGAGATGCCTCCCAGTCACACCTCACCAGGTGCAGGCTGAACGTCCTTGACTCCCAGAGAAAAGAATGTTGTTATGTCTAGATATCTCTACCAACTCCATACAATCCTCCTCCCACTTTCCCACAGCACTAAGTGTGGCAACCCTGAAGATCCAAAGAAAAAGATGGCCTCCAGGACACTGCAACTGTCATATGTATGAACCAGTTAGCACGCGTCCAAATTTTGATCACTAGATCATGGCGGTGTGTGTGAAAAATGGTCATCAGTCACTTTTTTCAGTGCCATTGTAACTTTGCTTACCAGAAGGTTGCAAAAGGCCACCTATCCAGAGAAATGGTAATCTTTATTTTATTTTATTTATTTATTTTTTATTTGATTTCTATACCGCCCTACTCCCGAAGGACTCAGGGCGGTGCACAGCCAAACAATAAAACACATACATACAAAATTTAAAAGTAGAATAAAATCAAATTAAATAATTTTGGCCCCGACAAATTTAAAACCCCAAACTTTTAAAACCAATTTAAAATTGAATGTATAAAATACTAAAAGATATTTAAAAATTAAAAATCTTTTATAAAAGAGGGGGAAAATTAGGCCAGGCCGGCCTGGTGAAATAGTAAGGTCTTTAAAGCGCGGCGGAAGGTGCGCAGATCTGGGATCCTCCATATCTCTGGGGGGAGCTCGTTCCAGATAGTAGGTGCCCCCACAGAGAAGGCTCTCCCCCTGGGGGCCACCAGCCAACATTGTTTGGCTGATGGCACCCGGAGGAGCCCCTCTCTATGGGAGCGTACCGGCCGGTGGAAGGCTATTGGTGGTAGTAGGCGGTCCCGCAAGTATCCAGGTCCTAAGCCATGGAGCGCTTTAAAGGTGGTAACCAAAACCTTGAAGCGCACCCGGAAGACCACCGGGAGCCAGTGCAGCTCGCGCAGGAGGGGTGTTACATGGGAACGCCATGTCGCTCCCATTACCACCCGCGCGGCCGCACTCTGCGCCAGTTGGAGCCTCCGGGGGCTCCTCAAGGGGAGCCCCATGTAGAGAGCGTTGAAATAGTCCAGGCGGGAGGTGACAAGGGCATGAGTGACCATGTGTAACGAGTCCCGATCCAGAAAGGGATGCAACTGGCGAATCAGGCGAACCTGATGAAAAATCCTCCCGGTCACGGCTGTCAAGTGCTCTTCTAAAGACAGCCGTGAATCCAGGAGGACGCCCAAGTTGCGAGCCCTCTCCGTGGGGGCAAATGATTCGCCCCCAATAGTCACCCATATCATCCAAACCAGGGGTGACCGGATCACCCGATCTGGGAGCGATGGAGGCGGGTGGTTTGGAGAACCGGGAGCAAAAATTCCTGCCCCCCCCGCCCAGCTGAGCTGCGCGATCATCAGAGGCTTTTTTCCTTTTAAATGGCTCTGATGATCCCAGCTGAGTTGCCTGATCGGCAGAGGGTTTTTTAAAAAATCCCTCTGCCGATCTGGCAACTTAGCTTGGATCGTCAGATCCATTTAAAAGGAAAAAAGAAAGTTTTTTTCTTTTAAATGCCTCTGATGATCCAAGCTCTGACGATCCCAGCTGAGTTGCCTGATCGTCAGAGGGTTTTTAAAAAACTCTCTGCTGATCAGGCAACTCAGCTGGGATCGTCAGAGCCTTTTGAAAGCATTTTTTTTACAACCTCTTCGCCGAAGAGGTTGTAGAAAAAATGGTTTTAAAAGTAAAAAAAAAAAAAAATTGGCCACGCCCACCCAGTCACATTACCCCCCACCAAGCCATGCCCACAGAACTGGTAGTAACAAATTTTAGATTTCACCACTGATCTAAACACTGCAGAAGTCAACCTACGCCCTTCTCTTGATCAAATAAATGAAGCTGTCTCATCAAGAACTTCATAAATTGTTCTTCAAAACTTAGCAACAACTCTAGTTGCAGAAAAGGAATGCAGCATACGTGTTTCTCTCCATCTATAAAGGAGAAAAAAAAAACCCTATCAAAACTGGGAGATTGACAAAAATGTCACAACTCTCTCTGTATTTTGTTTGCCTGAAAGATGACAGGCTCCATCTTGGCAGTTCTTGCAATAATAGTGTTCCTTATTCTCAGGAGGAGGAGGAAGAAAAAATCTTTTGAAGTTTGACACATATAAAAGTTTTATAAGACTACAAAATTTAAAAAGACATTTCTGTACTTTTTCTCCCTTTTCCAAAGGTAGGGGAAGTAGGAAAAGAAATGAAAAAAATAATTCTTGACAAGAGTACAAGCAAGCCAAGAAAAGCTTATCAATTGGTTGGTTGATTATGCACCATCAACTTGGTGTCAGCTCTTGGAGGATGGATGGATAGAAAGCTAGTCAGGACAGACAGACAGACAGACAGACAGACAGACAGATAGATAGATAGATAGATAGGTCTAGATGAATAGATAGGTAGATAGATAGATAGATAGATAGATAGATAGATAGATAGATAGATAGGTCTAGATGAATAGATAGGTAGATAGAACGACAGTGATAGGTAAATAGATAGCGGGATAGATAGGTAGGTAGGTAGGTAGGTAGATAGATAGATAGATAGATAGATAGATAGATAGATAGATAGATGTGGATAGGTAGGTACTATAGGTAGGTAGAAACAGTGAGGTATAGAGCTATAGATGGATGGGTGGATGGATGGATGGATGGATAGATGGATGGATAGATAGATAGATAGATAGATAGATAGATAGATAGATAGATGATAGATAGATAGATACCATAGATAGATAGATAGATAGATAGATAGATAGATAGATAGATAGATAGATGGATGTAGGTACGTAGAAACATTGCGATAGATAGGTAGCAGGGGTGAAATCCAGCAGGTTCTAACAGGTTCTGGAGAACCGGTAGTGGAAATTTTGAGTAGTTCAGAGAACTGGCAAATACCACCTCTGGCTGGCCCCAGAATGGAATGGGAATGGAGATTTTGCAATATCCTTCCCCTGCCACGCCCACAGAACCAGTAGGGAAAAATTTTGGATTTCACCCCTGAAATGTAGCTATAGTTGGATGGATGGATGGATGGAGGGAGGGATGGATAGATAGATAGATAGATAGATAGATAGATAGATAGATAGATAGATAGATAGATAGATAAGAAAGAAAGAAGGAAGGAAGGAAGGAAGGAAGGAAGGAAGGAAGGAAGGAAGGAAGGGGAGAGAGAAAGAGAGAGACAGAGAGAGAGAGAGGAAATTTCCTTGATTGATTGATTATAATGCCATCAAATTGTGACCATATAAATAGGGAAGCTCATATGCTGGCTGGAAATTCTGGGAATTGAACCCACCTCTTAAAGTGGCCAAACTGCTGTATACATTGATTTTACTTAACGAGACCAGCAGAATTCTTTTATAACATGCTTCATCATGCCTAGGGATGATCAATCGGATGAATTATAATGTTATAAACTTGTTCAGTGCTAGTTTTCTTGTTAGACCCAGCTTGTTTGCTTAGCCTCTGGTTCAATATACATTATTGTTCTGTCCCAGAAAATTAGATAATGGAATTACCCACTCCTTCCTTGTACCACTGATGATGTTACCTAATATGGTAATGAAATGTCTGCAAGGAAACCCTCAAGCTCAGAAAGCACCAAGGACCTCAGAAAACTACAGATACCAGTAATCAGGACTCCTGGTTTTCTCCAATAGGCAAATCTAGCCTAAATGTACTGATATGGGTATTTCTGGAGAATCTATACCTCCGAGAGTAGAGAATATTTATAACTAGGGATTGAACTGTGGAGTCCTTGATGGTGAGCAAACAACCAAGTCCAGAGAGCACCAAGGACTTCTTAAATCTATACCAGTGATGGTGAACCTATGGCACGCGTGCCACAGGTGGCACACGAAGCCATATCGGTGGACACTCGAATGTTGCCCTAGCTAAGCTCCAGTGCGCATGCGTGCGCCGGCCAGCTGATTTTTCCGGGCCCACCGGAAATCGGGAAACAGGCTGTTTCTGGCCTCCAGAGGGCCTCCGTGTGGTGGGGAAGGCTGTTTTCGCCCTCCCCAGGCTCCTAGACCATGTGGAGAGCGAAAAACGGGCCTTCCGGTCCCACCGGAAGTTGGGAGACAGGCCATTTCTGGCCTCCGGAGGACTTCAGGGGGGTGGGGAAGGCCATTTTTTGCCCTCCGCAGGCTCCAAGAAAGCCTCTGGGGCCTGGGGAGAGTGAAAAACAGGCCTACCTTGCCTACCGTGCCATCGCGTGCCAAAAGTGGGGGAAGCGTAGGGGGGGGTCACGCATGCATGCGTGGGGGGTCGGGGCACATTGAATTATGGGTGTGGACACACACGCGCACGATCCTCCCACACTCCCCCCGCTTTTGGCACGTGACGGCAAAAAGGTTAGCCATCACTGATCTATCCCTTTCAAAAGATCTTCCACTGCTTTCCCTACTTCCCCTAATAAGAGAAATATTTGGCAAAAATAATAGAGGGATAGCATTTCTTCAGATAGGGAAAGTGAGTTGCACGATCTGCCTGATCCTTCTGTCCCCAAAGTTTATGATGACTTGGCTTCACTTCAAATGATAAGATTGTGACTCCTTCATTGACTGAAATGAAATTTCCATCCAATACCCAGTACGGAGCCTTTTGGCATGGATGTAGAGAGCCAGTTTTAGTTAGTGGTTTAGGCACTGGCCTAGACACCAGAGGAGACAGTGAGTTCTAGTCCCACCTTAGATATGAAAGCTGGCTGGGTGGCTTTGAGTCAATCACCAGGAGACGGGGAGTTCTAGTCCCATCTTAGGCATGCTGATTGGCTTTGAGTCAATCACCAGGAGAAGGGAAGTTCTAGTCCCATCTTAGGCATGCTGATTGGCTTTGAGTCAATCACCAGGAGACGGGGAGTTCTAGTCCCACCTTAGATATGAAAGCTGGCTGGGTGGCTTTGAGTCAATCACCAGGAGACAGGGAGTTCTAGTCCCACCTTAGATATGAAAGCTGGCTGGGTGGCTTTGAGTCAATCACCAGGAGACAGGGAGTTCTAGTCCCATCTTAGGCATGCTGATTGGCTTTGAGTCAATCACCAGGAGAAGGGGAGTTCTAGTCCCACCTTAGGTATGAAAGCTGGCTGGGTGGCTTTGAGTCAATCACCAGGAGACGGGGAGTTCTAGTCCCACCTTAGGTAGGAAAGCTGGCTGGGTGGCTTTGAGTCAATCACCAGGAGACGGGGAGTTCTAGTCCCATCTTAGGCATGCTGATTGGCTTTGAGTCAATCACCAGGAGACGGGGAGTTCTAGTCCCACCTTAGATATGAAAGCTGGCTGGGTGGCTTTGAGTCAATCACCAGGAGACAGGGAGTTCTAGTCCCACCTTAGATATGAAAGCTGGCTGGGTGGCTTTGAGTCAATCACCAGGAGACAGGGAGTTCTAGTCCCATCTTAGGCATGCTGATTGGCTTTGAGTCAATCACCAGGAGAAGGGGAGTTCTAGTCCCACCTTAGGTATGAAAGCTGGCTGGGTGGCTTTGAGTCAATCACCAGGAGACGGGGAGTTCTAGTCCCACCTTAGGTAGGAAAGCTGGCTGGGTGGCTTTGAGTCAATCACCAGGAGATGGTGAGTTCTAGTCCCACTTCAGGCATGAAAGATGGCTGGGTGACTTTGGGTCAATTGGTTGGGTCAATTACCAGGAGACAGTGAGTTCTAGCCCTGCCTTAGATATGAAAGCCAGTCCTTCTCTCTCAGTTCAACCCACCTCCAAGGTTGTTGCTGTGGGAAAAATAGGAGGTTGAGGAGAAATAGGAGCATTATGAATGTTCACTGCCTTGAGTTTTTATTTATAAAAAATAGTACAGGTGAGATAAAAAAAAATCTGCCAACCAACCAAAGTAAAGCAGAATTTTACAATATTCATAATTTCTGAGTCACAGCTGCTGGTTCACTCTTCTTTTTTTTATTATACTAATTTCAGCCACCTATAACTCAAATTTATTGCCCAAAAAAGCTGCTTGTTTTTTTTTAAAAAAAGATTTTATGACAGGTTTTAGGAGTCAGTGTTTTAATTACTTTGTGCCCTGGAAGATTAGCATTGATCAGATTAGCATAGTGATTATAAAAACCTAGTGTTTATAAATCCAACACATATTTTGGACAGGGAGGTTGGGAACCCAAAGGGAGATAAAATTGGGGTTAAATCTAATAGAAGATACATTGGCATCAAATACAGTCAAAAAATCTTCCGTGCAGGCTCGTTTGGCTCATAAATCTGCAGTACAATTTTAAATGGTTTTGAAACTAATTTAAATAACCTTCATCCAATTACTTTGGAATATAATTTAAACAGTTGCTAAAATCCATTTCACACAATCCTAAGAGATCCGTAAAGGGGGTGTGCTTAAGAGCACCAGCGTGCCTACCGTCCCTGTCTTCCTGTCCCCATTTATCTGTACTTACTTGCTTTTTTTAATGTTTATGTTTATACCAGTGGTGAAATCCTCAGCAGATTGCCACTGACTCGCTGCCCGCCCATGCGTGCTGCTTGCCAAATGCGCGCTGTGCATGCGCATGCAGAGTGTGCACCAAAAGCACGCTGCGTGTGCATGCGCATTTCATACCAAGCACACGCTTCACGCAGAAAAAGAAGACTTCACTAGCAGGGGTGACATGTAAAATTTGTTACTACCGGTTCTGTGGGTGTGGCTTGGTGGTGGTGGGGGTAATGTGACTGGGTGGGCATGGCCAATTTTTTTAAAAAACTTTTCAAAGAATTTTTTCTAATGCTTTGAAAAGCCTCTGCTGATCAGACAACTCAGTTGGGATCGTCAGAGAGGCTTTTTAAAAAATACCTCTCTGCCGATCAGGCAACTCAGCTGGGATCGTCAGAGACTTTTCAAAGCATTTTTTAACTACCTCTTTGGCCAAGAGGTTGCACAAAAAAATGCTTTGAAAAGGCTCTGACGATCCCAGCTGAGCCGCACGATCATCAGAGGCTTTTTTTTTTTACTTTTAAAAGCATTTTTTCTACAACCTCTTCCGACGAAAAAATGCTTTTAAAAGTATTTTAAAAAGCTGGGCATGGTGGGGGGGAGACGCAGAGATTTTTGCTACCGGTTCTCCGAACCACCCACCGCCATCGCTACCGGATCCGGTGATCTGGTCCGAACTGGGAACATTTCACCCCTGTTCACTAGGTAAGTAGAACAGCGAGGGGGGGGGGAAATAGCTGTGCCGCGTGATTTAGCTTCACTAAGAAGCAGGATTTCCTGCTTTCTAGTGAATATAATGTGTGCGGCACAGCTGATTGTTGGAAATACCGGTTCGGACAAATCGGTAGCTTTTTAAAATCACTACTGATTCACCCGAACCGGTGCAAACCGGTAGCATTTCACCCCTGGTTTATACCTATACCTGCTATCTTGTACATGTTTGACAAAATAAGTAAATAAATATTTAAAAATCTCAAAAATAAGTCCTTCTAGAGCAGTGATGGCTAACCTTTTTGCCATCGCGTGCCAGGACGGGGCGGTCGGGGGGGTCATGTGCCCGTGTGCCCACACCCATAATTCTATGCACCCTTAGCATGTGCGCACGACTCCCCTCCGCTCCTGGCACGTGATGGCCTGGTAGGCCCGTTTTTCTCTCTCACCTGGCTCCAGAGCCTTTCTAGGAGTCTGGGGAGGACAAAAACGGTCTTCCCCACCCCCTCGGAGGCCCTCCAGAGGCCAGAAATGGCCCATTTGCCAACTTCCGGTAGGACCGGAAGTTGGCAAACGGGCTGTTTTCAGCCTCCAGAGGACCTCCAGGGGGATGGGGAAGGCCATTTTCGCCTTCCCCAGACTCCTAGAGAGGCTCTGGAGGCTGGGGGATAGCAAAAAATGGGCCTTCCGGTCCCACCGGAAGTTGGCAAACGGGCCGTTTCTGGCCTCTGGATGGCCTCCAGGGTGGTGGGGTAGGCCATTTTCGCCTCCTAGAAAGGGTCTGGAGCCAGGTGAGAGAGAAAAACGGGCCTTCTCCACCACACCCTGAGGCCCTCTGGAGGCAGGAAACAACCTGTTTCCCTACTTCTGGTGGGCCCAGAAGGCCCGAAAATCAGCTGGAGCTGAGCTCACGTGCCCACTGATATGGCTACACGTGCCACCTGTGGCACGCATGCCATAGGTTTGCCATCACAGTTCTAGAGACTAACTGCTAAAAATTCTCAAAGGTTGAGAGTGACAGCGTTCCAGAAAAACCTCTGCTCCAATTAAAAACTCTGAGGCAAGCATTTTCTCAAAGTTCCATTTATTAGAGTAGGAATACTGGCACATCTTGGGAAAACCCGAATCTGAGAGTTCCCGGGTTTTCCCCTCATTAAATCAAAACCCCCAAAACCATCCCCTCACTCCTCAGACGATTACATGCTCCAATCACCATCCGTCCCATCTCGAGACAGCACTCCAATCACTCCTTCTCCAGATGCAGGCTCGTCCTGACCTTGACCGACGGGAAGAATGCTATGCTATTTTGTCTAAATACAAACCCTCAAATAAATCCCCCTTCCTACTTTCCCACACATGAGAAGGTGGCAGCTTGGAAGCTTCCGGCATAATATGGCTTCCAAAGTTGACAGAGAGCAGTACCCAATAAAACATTTCGGTGTTTAACAAAGACAATCGGTAAATATAAAAATCAACAAACTTTGCCTATATATCCATTCAGATCCCTCCAGCAAAATTTCTCCCTTTGATCTTTGCGCCTGCAATTTGGTCTCAGTGCATTAACATACCCCAAATTGCCTTGCTTGTTTCAGCTCACAAATAGGTTTTTAAGGATTTGTTGCAATAGGACATATAGATCTGTATACATCACTTCCACTTAACTTTTATTTTGATCCCAAATTCTTTGTATCCCATTTCTTAAAAAATCCACGGATATAGATAGATACAGGTCCAAAAGTCTAACGTACCTTGTCCAATGGAGTAACTACAACAAGGAGGGAGACTTCAATGTGTCTACTCTTAGGTAACTTTTAAAGATCAGAAATCTTGTAAAAAAAAAAAAAGTATTCAAAGTTTAGGAGCCACTTTGGTGTAGTGGTTAAGGTACTGGCCTAGATACCTGTTGTGACTCCGACCCCCGAGCCCGTCTTATCAGAGGGAGAAGGCTCCGAAAGTGAAGGAGAGGAGTTGGTCAGGCCTCCCTCTCCAGGACCCTCCTCTCTGGCAATGCCTCAGGTGTCTCCCGAAGGAGAAGAGATTGGCCAAGAGCCAGGTATCGCCGAGCAGTCGCAGTTGGACAGTGATGGAGATAAGTCTTGGCTGGATCCACGCCAGCATTGGAGAGACAAGCGCACGCAGCAGAAAAGGAGGTGTGCCAGAGATTAAGTTGAGTCACTGGACCACACCCCACAGGGGATAAAAGGGGGTGTGGTGGCCATTCAGGCTCTGTGACGGACAAAACTAAACAACTAGCGAGTCGCATTGTATCTCTGAAACTACATTATCTGCCTACCTTGGATTTAATACGGACTGGGCTTGACAATTCTGTGGCTTTGTGTATTTGTTTTGGTTTATCTGACGGAGGAGGAACACCTCCCTCTGTGAGTAAAGTTCTTGGCAAGCAGCTACTGGGTTGCTGCCAATCCTGTTATCAAAGGAATTTATTGTCTGCAAGTTTTATTTAACCCCTGGCTGACTGTTTGTGTGCGTGTGTGAGACAAGGACAGAACAATACCAAAAGTGATGATGAGTTCTATTCCTATTTTACAGTTGAAAGCCTTCTGGGTGGCTTTAGGTTAATCACCAGGAGCTGTGAGTTCTAGTCCCACCTTAGCATGAAAGCTAACTGGCAGAGGTGGTATTCAGCCAGTTCACACCGGTTTGCACGAACCATTGGCAGAGATTTGGCCAAGGTCGCTGAACTGGTAGCGATGGCCGTCTGGCCACACCCCCGAACCGGTCCCTCCAGGTCACTGCTCGCTCGCCCCGCCCTCCATGTTCGTCACTGTCATGTTCTTTGCACACACGCATCCCATTGCCTTGCAAGTCCAATGGGATGCCCATGCGCGAAGAACATGGCAGCGACATCAGCAGCTTTTTCCATGACCTCCAGTACTTTTTGGTGCCCTGCAGCCAGCCACTGCCGCAGCCGCAAAGCGGCTCTCAAACAGCGCACAAGCGAAGCGGCAGCAATGGGATTTGAATCCCACTACTGCTTTGGGCCAATCACCAGGAGCTGTGAGTTCTAGTCTCATCTAAGGCACAAAACCAGCTGCATGACCTTGAGCCAGTCCTTCTCTCTCAGCCCAGGAAAGAGGCAGTGTCAACAATAATCCAAAGGCACACACGCACTGTCAGACCTGCCCCAGTCTGATCCCTTAGGGAAGGAAAACCCTCAACTCCATTTGAAGTGAAAAGGCAGTTTTACTAAGAGATGCTGATTGCAGGAGATTCAAGTGGAATCTAAAATTCCCATGCACTAATAGAGAACTAAACCCCTGGTTTGCCTTCGTCCTCCCTCCCCCGCCAGTCCAGTCTGGAGCAGCCAATCCAACATCCCCATGATTTTATGACAAACTCCAAGGTGTTTGGGCTGATGAAATTCCCCACTCAGGGTAAACGGCCTTGAAGATGCCAATGTGCCAGAATGAACCGGATTCCAAACCGCTCTCCTCTTCCTCAACTGTCAATCCCCCTTCCTTAATTCCCATAATAAAGGTATACAGCGTTATTGCCCTTCCCCGATCAATGGCAGAACACCAGCAAGGCGCCAAGCCAAAGTTGGTGGATCTCTCTCTCTCTCTCTCTCCCCCCCCCTCCCTCCTTCCCTCTCTCCTTTTCCCTCCCTCCCTCTTTCTTTCTCTCTCTGTCCCCTCCCCCCCCTCTCTCTTTTCCCCTCCCTCCCTCTTTCTTTCTATCTCTGTCCCCTCCCTCCCCCCCTCTCTCTTTCCCCCTCCCTCTTTCTTTCTCTCTCTGTCCCCTCCCTCCCCCTCTCTCTTTTCCCCCTCCCTCCCTCCTTCCCCCTCTCTCTTTTCCCCTCCCTCTCTTTCTCTCTGTCCCCTCCCTCCCTCTCTCTTTTCCCCTCCCTCCCTCCCTCTCTCTTTCTCTCTCTCCCCTCCCTCCCCCTCTCTCTTTTCCCCCTCCCTCCCTCCTTCCCCCTCTCTCTTTTCCCCTCCCTCCCTCTCTCTCCCCCTCCCTCCCCTCTCTCTTTTCTCCTCCCTCCCTCTCTCTATTTCCCTCCCTCCCTCTTTCTCTCTCTGTCTCTCTCTCTCTCTCACACACAGGTTTTTAATTTTGCTTTCTTCCATATATTTTTTCTAAAGTTCATTCCAACTGATTTTCCAAAATTGTGATTATATATATATATATACGTATACGTATACGTATACGTATACGTATACGTATATGTATATACACACACACACACACACACACACAAAACATGAAAAGGTGAGCAAAATGCTTACTGATGTCATGACTTTCTGATTTGGATAATTTGATAAGATATCCAAATGCCCGATACAACTTATAGCTGACTTAAGGCTGGCTGGGGAAGTCTGGGAGTTGAGGTCCCATTCATCTTAAAGTTGCTAAGGTTGAGAAACGCTGATTTAAAGATACTAATTCACTCAAGGGTAAATTCACTTATAAGCAGTGGTGTACAGTGGTTAGAATGCAGTATTGCAGGCTATTACTGCTGACTGCCGGCTGCCAGTAGTTCAGCAGTTCGATTCTGACCGGCTCCAGGTTGACTCAGCCTTCCATCCTTCCAAGGTGGGTAAAATGAGGACCCAGATTATTGGGGGGACATAGGCTGACTCTGTAAACCACTTAGATAGGGGAGTAAAGCAATGTGAGGAGGAAGTCTATTATCCTATGCCAGTGTGCTCTGTTTTCTCAAGACTACACATATCTTTATGGCTTAGTTTCTTGTCCCCAGATTACTTTCTCCAAAAAAAACGGTTTTTAATTTCTAACCCCTCTTAAAATTGATCACTCATAAGTGGAGACAGCCTCATGATTTTGTTTAATTTGGAGGTTCCATTTCTGTTGATGCAGCCTACGTTGCATTTGCCTTCTAACCCCCACTACAGGTAGTCATCGACATATATCAGTTCACTCTGTGTCCGTTCCAACAGCACTGAAAAAAAGCAACTTATGACCACTTTTTACACTTACGACCATTGCAGCATCCACATAGTCACGTGATCAAAAAATCAGACCCTTAGCAACTGACTTATATTTATGATGGTTGCAGTGTACCGGGATCATGTGATCACTTTTGCTGATCTTCTGATGAGCAAAGTCAATGGGGAAGCCAGATTCACTTAAAAACTGTGTGACTAACTTAACAACTACGAGTCACTTAACAACTGTGACACGTAAAAGGTCGTATAAATGGGCCCAAATTCGCTTAACAAATGTTTCGCTTAGCAAGAAAAATTTTTTAGGCTCGATTGTGGTTGTATGTGGAGGACTCTCTGTACATTGCTGACTCATATTTATTCTACCTTCATCTACTACTCCAAGATCTTTTCCACGGGCATCATGACCAACCCATTAACACAGTATTCCAATTCAGTGCATTTAATCAGTGCATTCATTACTAAATGAAGAGATTTTACACTGTCGTGGATGATATTAATTCTTCGCTCCACTTTCAAGGTTGGGCTTCAATTTTGGTAGTGGGGCCTCGAGTGGGTTGTGCTGCCTGCCTGCCGGCCGGCCGGCGGCCGTCCTTCCGGCCGGCAGGCCTGCCGGACCGCCTCACGGACGGCCGGAAGGCCGGCCCAGGCCGACCGACGACAGCACGAGCCAGCAGCCAGCCACGACCCCAGGCCGGGCCGGGCCTGGCCGTGCGGGCAGGGACGGCCACGACCGGTCCGGGGCCGATCCTCCCTCCTCGACTCCCTCCCACCCTCCCTCCCTCCCTCTGCCTTTCCTTTCCTTTCCTCTACCTCCCTTCCTCTCTCCTTCCTTCCTTCCTTCCTTCCTTCCTTCCTTTCTTTCTTTCTTTCTTTTTCTTTCTTTTCTTTCTTTCTTTCTTTCTTTCTTTCTTTCTTTCTTTCTTTCTTTCTTTCTTTCTTTCTTTTCCTTCCTTCCTCCCTCCCTCCCTCCCTCCCCTCCCCTCCCCTTTCCTCTCCCTCCCTTCTTCCTTCACTCCCTCCCTCTTTCTTTCCTTTCCCTCCCTTCTTCCTTCCCTCCCTCCCTCCCTCCCTACCTCCCTCTTCCTTTCCTTTCCTCTACCTCCCTCCCTCTCTCCTTTCTTCTCTCTTTCTTTCTTTCTTTCTTTCTTTCTTTCTTTCTTTCTTTCTTTCTTTCTTTCTTTTCCTTCCTTCCTTCCTTCCTCCTTCCTTCCTTCCTTCCTTCCTTCCTTCCTCCCTCCCTCCCCCTTTCCTTTCCTTTCCTCTCCCTCCCTTCTTCCTTCACTCCCTCCCTCTTTCTTTCCTTTCCCTCCCTTCTTCCTTCCCTCCCTCCCTCCCTCTTCCTTTCCTTTCCTCTACCTCCCTCCCTCTCTCCTTCCTTCCTTCCTTCCTTCCTTCCTTCCTTCCTTCCTTCCTTCCTTCTTTCTTTCTTTCTTTCTTTCTTTCTTTCTTTCTTTCTTTCTTTTCTTTCTTTCTTTCTTTCTTTCTTTCTTTTCCTTCCTTCCTCCCTCCTTCCCTCTCCCTTCCCTTTCCTTTCCTTTTCCTTCCTTTTGAAAATCTTTCTCCTTTTCTTTCTCATAAAATCCTCCCTCCCTCCCTCCCTCCCTCCCTCTTCCTTTCCTTTCCTTTCCTTTCCTTTCCTTTCCTTTCCTTTCCTTTCCTTTCCTTTCCTTTCCTTTCCTTTCCTTTCCTTTCCTTTCCTTTCTCCTTCCTTGTTTCGTGCCTGCCTGCCTGCCTGCCTGCCTGCCAGCCTGCCTGCCTGCCTATTTGGGTAATGAAACACCTGCAATAAAACAACCAAGTTCAGAGAGCATCAAGGACTCCACCATCCTCCCCCTCCCCTTCCCCCCCCTCCCTTGTATTAAGAGCCAAAAGCATCTTTAAACTGCCATCCACCTGTCAGTGTTCCAGAACAACCCAAATCATCTGGGATTTTATTTGTTATTTCCCCCTTTTTTCATTTTCTGTTTCATGCAACCATTTCAAAATTGGTATCGTTATTTATGAAGAAATAACATTCAGCCAAATTAGTCACAAGAGTGCCACTGAAACCAGTGAAGAAATAACGAGCTACCATGACAGGTTTAAATACTATTAATTTCAGAACGACTCTGTCTGAATAGCGCCCATGAATTCTAGAAACCAGAAAAGCTGCATACAACTCCATTAAATCCGTCCATCCATCTTATATTTGGCAGCGGTACTCCAATAAAGAACTGCTCGTGTCTTGACAGCTATAATAGGTTCTTTTATTAAAACCTCACAATATTTCACATCTTTAGCTCTTTGGGCAGCTTAAATCTTATTGACAACTGCTTACTCCTCTGTGTTCAGTAAGCTTTAAATACATCAGTGGCCTTTCTTTTTGTAAAAAACATGGTGATAGATTGAATAACGTTTTTCTCATGATGGAAAAGAATTAACGAAAGACTTCAAGAGATGCCATAAACTGCGGGATAAATTCCAGAATTCTTTATGGTCAAGGCAGAGTCATGAAATGAACTGTAGCATCACAGGAGAGATGGCGTTGAAGATGAATGACCACGGAACCTTCTGGAACATTTACAATATTGGGCCTCTTTATTGCGTATCTCCCAAACTGTTAAACATGGGTAAATCATTTTAGAGGGCCTTTCCTTTCCTTTTTTTTTTTTTTGACCAAATTACTAAGGCCACGCTGAAAGATTTTCCCTAAGTGGCCTCCTTTCAAGTTATAGACAACCAGATAATGAAAACAGAACACATCAATTACCTCAGAAGCAACGTATATACTGTAGGTAGCTCTTGACTTACATCCATTTGTGTTTAGTGACGGTTCAAATTTGGAAAAAAAAGAGACTTAAGACCATTTTTCACACATACGACCTCTGCAACATCCCCCTGGTCATGTGATCAGAAATTGGGCGCTTGGCAACTGGCATGTATGTATGACATTTGCATTGGCCTGGGATCCCGTGATCCCCATTTGTGATCTTCCTAGCAAAGTCAATGGGGGAAGCCATATTTGTTCAATGGCCTTATGTTTTGCTTAAAACCTGTGACAAAACCTACTTAACAATGGTTTTGCTCAGCAACGGAAATTTTGGAACTCAACTGTGGTTGTAAGTCAAGGACTACCTGTATTGCATTGGACATATTACTCAACTGAACCCCAACAAGCAAACAACAACAACACAAAAACCTATTTAGATATGAGCCAGTAGTGTGCAGCAGCTGCCAAAAAAGCCAACACAGTTCTGGGCTGCATAAACAGAGGAATAGAATCAAGATCATGTGACGTGTTAATACCACTTTATAATGCCTTGATAAGGTCACACTTGGAATACTGCATCCAGTTTTGGTCACCACAATGTAAAAAAGATGTGGAGACTCTAGAAGGAGTGCAGAGAAGAGCAACAAAGATGATTAAAGGACTGGAAGTTAAAACAGTTGCAGGAACTGGGCATGTCTAGTTTAATGAAAAGAAGGACTAGAGGAGACATGATAGCAGTGTTCCAATATCTCAGGGGTTGCCACAAAGAAGAGGGAGTCAAGATATTCTCCAAAGGACCTGAGGGCAGGACAAGAAGCAATGGGTGGAAACTAATCAAGAAGAGAAGCAACCTAGAATTAAGGAGAAATTTCCTGACAGTGAGAACAATTAACCAGTGGAACAACTTGCCTGCAGAAGTTGTAAATGCTCCAACACTGGAAGTTTTTAAGAAGATGTTGGATAACCATTTGTCTGAAGAGGTGTAGGGTTTCTTGCCTGGGCAGGGGGTTGGACTAGAAGACCCTCCAAGGTCCCTTCCAACTCTGTTATTCTATTCTATTCTATTCTTAAATGGCAGAAACTATGGGATAGGAAGTATAAATTGACAATGTCAACTGCATACAAAGTAAATCTATATAAAATGTTTTATAGATGGCATTTTCCGCCTGCAAAATTAGCAAAGATGTTTAAGGATATGTCCGCTAAGTGCTGGAAATGTAACCAGATACTGGGCTCGTATTATGTGGTGAACATGCCCAAAGGCCAAAAAAAAAAAAAAAAAAAAATACACACATGGTTAGAAAAAAATAGTAAAGCAACATATAGATCTAAAGCCAGAAATATTTTTGTTGGGTATTTTACCAGAGAAATATAATAAAAGGAATAATACATATCTAATTTTACATGTGTTAACAGCAGCCAGAATTGTGTTTGCACAACAATGGAAAAATGAGAGATCCCTACAGATTAGACTGTAATAATAAAAAATAATAATAGAATGTGCAGAAATGGATAGACTAACACTCAAAATTAAGGAGAAAGAAGAAACTGAATATTTTTCAACATGGGATTTGTTTTATCAATGGTTAATTAGTAGAAACAGAAGTTAGAAATCTAAAAGTATTGTAGGAAGTTAGCACCCACCCCTTTCTTGGAAGAATGAAATATTTTAGGAAATATTGAAAAGGCAGAATATTATATTTCCCTGGATGAGAAATGGAGAAACATGTTTTAAAGACAAAGCAGCTTCCTGCCTCCCCCTCCCACCTTTGTTAATGGGCCATTAAGGCCTCAGCCAAGCTCAGTCATTTCCCCCCACCTTTGTCAATGGACGATCATCTGCAACACAATAGGACTCATCTAGCAACAGAAACTAATACAATAGGACCCATCTAGCAACAGAAACTCACCACATGGCACCTGGGAAGATTACATCAGCCAGCAAGGCTAGCTAAGACCCCCACCCCCCTGGGAGTCTGACAACCAGTCAGGATATTCTTTCTGGGCCCCAGGAAGTTTGAGGCCAGAGACAGCATAAAACCTGAAAAACTCGCTGTATCTGCCCCTTTTCTGTTCAGGAACTCAAACCATGTGATCCTGTCCACCATTAAACCATCTTTCCAAGCAGTCTCCATGTTTCCAGTGTCTTTTTTCCCCACTCGGAGCTGAACCCAGAAGGATAATTCTTCTAACAGTATAAGAGAAGGATTAATTACAAAGAAGATTTAGTAAAATGGATAAGTAAATGTTACTGTTATCATCTGATCATTATTGATTTTAAGAATATTATTTTTACTATTACCAATACTATATCTCAAACTCAATTGTACTCAGACACCACACTGTTTATATAGATATTGAATTTTTATGTTTTACATTGTTAAAAATATATGTACAAAAAAAAAGAAAGAAAGAAACAAAAGGAAAAACGAAGTCCAGTTGCCTTTTGAAAAACCACATTTGAGACAACTGTGACCTGGATCATTATGAATCGCCATAGACATTTAAGCCTACAGAGACCTGTGCAACAATTTCAGCATCTTATTGTTTGGAAATAATTGCCTTTGTGGCCAAACATTTAGTCTGCTGAAACTTTTAGTGGAAGTGCTTAGCAGTCCATAGAATGAATCCCAGTTGGGCTATTCACCGATGTTAGGAGTACCAAATTTTCCTCCTCTCTTATGGTGATTGCTAGTGAGCAAGACAAACTGTGCTACTATCTGATTCTCATCCTACGAGCATGCTGTGGTTCATCGGAGCTGAAAAGCAATTCAGACACTTGGCTGCAAACATTTGTGAGATGCAATTACTTCCTCAGGACCCAAGTTATTGCTTATCTTTATAAAATAACCAACCAGTAAAGTTCCATTGCTTTCTCAGCCACCCACATTCACCTGCAACTCCAGTGCCAAGAAAATGGATAGCCTTTATTTTTACGGACAGAAACCCGTTACTACGACTTTTTTAATTTTAATAAACCAGAATTACATACCTTTACCTTCCATTTTGTAAGAGCTATAACAATGAGAGATGGTATTTCCCTACTGTTAAAAAATTGAACAATACTATATTTCTCTCTCCCCCCCCCCCACACCCGTTTTAGTTCGGAGCTTGGTTTGACTTTATTTTGTGAAATATCTTACTTTCCTGATAGCAAAGTAAGGGGGGGGGGGATAGGGAATATTTCTTTAAAGAAGGAATGGTCCTTTAAAATGCTCTTCTGGAAGATTCAAGGAAATAACTACATGATTGCTTTTCCTCAGAGTTAGTGTGAACTTTAGCTCCCTAATTAAAAATAAATATTTTTCATAGAATCATAGGGCTGGAAGACACCTCAGAGGTTTTCTAGTCCAACCCCCCTGCCCATCCTGTACATCCTGAACAAATGGTTGTCTATTTTTTTCCTTAAAAACATCTAATGACGGAGTCCCCCAAAAATCCAGGATCATCTAAACTGTGAGGTGGGCAGCTATATAAATTAGATATAGGATAGATAGATAGATAGATAGATAGATAGATAGATAGATAGATAGAAGATAGACAGATAGACAGATAGACAAATAGATAGATAGATAGATAGATAGATAGATAGATAGATAGATAGAGATAGGTAGGGATGGATGAATGGATGGATGGAGGGATAGGGATAGGAATAGCTAGATAGAGAGAGATAAGGATGGATGGATAGATAACGATAGATAGATAGAGATACAGATTCAGATAGGGATGGATGGATGGATAGATAGATAAATGGTAGATGGATGGATAGATAAAGATAGAGAGATAGAGCGAGATAGAGAGATAGAGACAGAGAGAGATAGTTAGGTAGATAGATAGATAGATAGATAGATAGATAGATAGATAGATAGATAGATAGATAGAGCTAGAGAGATAGATAGAGATGGATGGATGGATGGAGGGAGGGAGGGAGGGAGGGAGGGATAGGGATAGGGATGGATAGCTAGATAGAGATAGAGATAATGATGAATGGATAGATAGATAGATACCGATAGATAGATAGATAGATAGATAGATAGATAGATAGATAGAGACAGACAGACAGACAGACAGACAGATAGATGAATGAATGAATGGTAGATGAGAGACAGACATAGATAGAGATTGATATAGCCTCAATTTTTTGTTTATAAGTGCTAAACTCCAAAATTAGAGGAAGAGATAATTACTCACTCCAGGATGTAAAAAGGAGACATTGAGTTTTTTATAGTGGAAAATCCCACGTGTAAACAGTTTTTCGTAGTGTTTACAGCTTTCAAGGAGTGTTTAAAATAAGCGAAAACAATGTCCTCATAGAAGAATAACAACTTCAGAGATGTAAAGGGTTCCCTTTGTACCAAGTGCGGAGGATTTTTATTGGCAAGCGATCACAAAAAATGCACACAAAAGGTACCAAAAATGATTTTTGCTTTTGGAGAGGGTTATTATTTGCTTTTTGTTCTTTCCGAAGTGAGGGATTTTTCCACAGGATTGTAGCATGGAAGGGAATTTCTATTTTTGTAGATGAACAAGTCCAACAGAAACCACATTAAACCATCCCCAAGAGATGGTTGTCCAGTTTCTCCTTTTATAGCTACACTGAAGCAGAGGTGGGCTTCAAAAATTTTAGCAAGGGGTTCTCTGCCCAGTTGCTCGGTGGGTGTGGCCTAGTCAGCATCCTGCACCACAGTGGGAAGAGCGTTTTTTCCCCTTCCCGGGCTCCGGAGGTTTTTCTCGAGCCTCCGGGAAGGCAAAAACAGCCTCCCCAGGCTCCGGAGGCCCTCTGGAGGCTGGAAGCAGGCCCATTTCCGGTTTTCCTGAACTTCCAGTAGGCCCGTTTTTCACCCTCCCTGAGCCTCCGCGTGCACCCTGCATTTACCTGCATCCAAAACTGATCGCGTGGGGACTCCTGGGGAGGGCAGGGTGGGTGGGGCCAGCCAGGAGTGGGATTTGGGGGTTCTCCAAACTGCACAGAATCTTAGCTAGAGGTTTTCCCGAACCCTTGTGAACCTCCAGCAGCCCACCCCTGCACCGAAGGTCCGGTTTTCACTGCTGAATTGTATATCCAATGAGATTTCCCCCCCCCCTAACATTCAATCAACATTTTCTTTATTGCACTTGAAATCCATAATTCCGCTGCAGCATCCTCTGAATTGGCCTTCAGGGCGAATGGCCGCAGGGTTGCTGCAGCCATTATAATTTTGAAATAGAATTGTATCAGAGGTGGGTTCTAAATTTTTTTACTACTGGTTCTGTGGGTGTGGCTTATTTTGTGGGCGTGCTTTGATGGTCATGTGACAATTCTTTAGGATTTAGCAGAGGTACTGGTCTACCAGGCGTTTAACTCTTGCAGAGCTGTACCGGTCTATCCATTTGTTTTTGGAGGCACCGGTCTACTCATTTATTTTTGGAGGCACCGGTCTACCCATTTGTTTTTGGAGGCACCGGTCTACTCATTTGTTTTTGGAGGCACCGGTCTACTCATTTGTTTTTGGAGGCACCGGTCTACCCATTTGTTTTTGGAGGCACCGGTCTACCCATTTGTTTTTGGAGGCACCGGTCTACCCATTTGTTTTTGGAGGCACCGGTCTACTCATTTGTTTTTGGAGGCACCGGTCTACTCATTTGTTTTTGGAGGCACCGGTCTACTCATTTGTTTTTGGAGGCACCGGTCTACTCATTTGTTTTTGGAGGCACCGGACTACACATTTGTTTTTGGAGGCACCGGTCTACACATTTGTTTTTGGAGGCACCGGTCTACACATTTGTTTTTCGAGCGCACTAGTCTACCACCACATTGCCTTTTAACACTGATCAGCTGTAGGGCGGCCCTTTGAAGCCCTGCGGCAGAGTTTAAACAGTTTTTTTCCTTCCAGCCGATCAGCTGGGACTCGGGAGGCAGCGAAAAATTGGGGGCGGGGCCAAATATAAGGTAAGAATAACGGGGAGGGGGGGGAGGGGGGGAGGGGGGGGAGGGGGGGGAGGGAGGGCCCAGCTCCCGAACAAAGGGAACTGGTTCGGTGACGTCATATCGTCACTGCTACCGGTTCTGCCGAACCAGGCTCAACTGGGAGGAACGCACCACTGAACTGCATGTAATTTGGGGCATCTATCTTTGAAACGTTGAACAGTCATTAAGTAACCTGTCATATCTTGAGGACTACCTGTATGTAGGAATGTCAAGGGCAGGAAGAAATATCCTGAGCGGATCATTTTGCTTCAACATTCAAGAGGTAAAAAAAAAAAAATACTCGGCGGCAATTTCCCTGCTATTTTGGTGGGACCAATTAAACTTATTTTTAAACACATCTCTTCCCAGATCCTTGTCAAAGCAGCTCAAGACTGTGTCAAAGCACTGTCTTTTTTTTTTTGAGAAGCTAAGTAAACATTGACTGTCATTATTGAATCGTTTTGTTTAGAGAGGCCAGATGATCGAAGCACCCAAGCAGACTGAATACAAAAACTCAATTTAAGTTGTAGTGCCTTATGGATTCTTTCCTTTCCTCTTTACTAATAAAAGAGAATTATTTGTAGCTCAGAGTTGAAATGCATGCACAGTGATGATGTTACCTAGCTGGGTAATGAAACGCCTGCAAGAAAGCAACCAAGGTCAGAGAGCTCCAAGGATCCCATAGTCCTCCTCCTCCTCCTCCTCCTCCTCCTCCTCCTCCTCCTCCTCCTCCTCCTCCTCCTCCTCCTCCTGAATCCCACTCCCTTCTAGCACTGATGATGTTACCTAGTTGGGTAATGAAACGCCTGCAAGAAAACAATTAAGCTCAGAGAGCACCAAGGACCCCACAGTCGCCCTCCTGCTACTGCTCCTCTCTGCAAATCCCACTCCCTTTTAGCACTGATGGTGTTACCTAGTTGGGTAATGAAATGTCTGCAAGAATGATTGATCAATGCAAAAGGGGACAATGAAGAAAATGAAACAATACGAGAGACATGGTGGGTGGGGGGAAGTCACAGTGGAAAGCAGACCACGAAGAAACACTTTTCAAAAAGAGGATATATTTATATGTTGTATGTTATGTGTTTGTCATAATGTGTAGTAATAAAACAATAAAACTTTTTTTTAAAAAAAGAGAAATGTCTGCAAGAAAACAATTAAGCTCAGAAAACACCAAGCAACCCACAGTCACCCTCCTCCTCCTCCTCCTCCTCCTCCTCCTCCTCCTCCTCCTCCTCCTCCTCCTCCTCCTCCTCCTCCTCCTCCTCCTCCCTGCAAATCCCACTTCTTTCTAGCACTGATGATATTACCTACTTTGGGTCATGAAACATCTGCAAAAAAACAACCAAGCTCAGAGAGCACCAAGGACCCCTCTTTCCCCCTTAAGCCCTAGAACCTACTAAAGGTGGATGGATTTAGTTACAATGGTGATGGATAAGGTGACCAGACGTCCCGCTTTTGGCGGGAGAGTCCCGCTTTTTAGCAATTTGTCCCGCGTCCCGCGGCGTTTCAAAAAAGTCCCGATTTTTCATTCTGCCTCCTCAGTCCCGCTGCCTCTTGAGCCCCAGCTGATGGCTAGAAGAAAAAAAAACTGTTTAAACTCTTGCCCGGGGCTTCAAAGGGCCGCCCTACAGGCAATCAGTGTAAAGAGTTCCTGAAGCAGTTTTTTTTTTCCCCTAGCTAAGCTGCAGAAACGAAACCGAAACCAGGATCTTTGGTGCAACATGACAAAATGAGGCAGAGAGAGATTTATTTTTATTTTTATTTTTCCTCCCCAAAAAAGGTAGGTGAAAAACTGCAAACAATGGGAAATTTAGGAGGAGAGTTCAAGATTTTAAAACACAAAAGAAAAAAAAGCTGTATTTAACTAGGGAATTGTAATAATTGAATTGAGATACTATTAATTGTATATTGTGTTGAAAGCAGAAATGTTTAAGTTGTGGTTCAGAGGAATATATGGGGGAAATTATTTGGTTTATTATTATTGGTAAATATAATTAATTGATTTGTAAGAAATTGGATTGCATGGAAATAATTGGAATATTCATTGAATATTCATGCCAGAACCTGCTGGATTTCACCCCTGGTATTAAGTCACTATATAGTTGATTCATTTGAACATGACAAGGTGAGTGTCATTGGTAGCCTCACATTGCAACGAACAAGGACATGCATTCAATTTTGCCACTACGACGATTGTTGGCTGAGCAGGGACAAAAATAGCTAGAGAAATGATAGGAGCCTAGGAAACGGGCCCCTTATCAGTCAATAAAAGTGCTAATTTACCACCATCCTACCAGGTACTTAGGAGCTAAGGGCACAGCAACACAAGGAAATAACAATTAACAACTTCATAGCCAGCCATCAATGCCCTAATTAACAACTAAAAGTCACACACAACCAGGCACTATATAAATGCAACATGCAGAACAGCCAAAATATGGAGAGAGAAGTTCCCTGATGACGGGCTCCATCTTAAGCCCAAAAGCTTGGAAGAATAAACTTTTGGTCCCAGTGACTGACTCAGATTGGATTCTGCAATGTTATCCTGGGACATGTATATTTACCTTCATTCGCATGAGTTTCATAGTCCAGGATTCAGATTGACTCTGAAAAAATTGCTCCAGCTGAACCTGTAGAATGCCAGTCTCAGGAGACACCAAGGGCTCCTCAAATACAGGTATCATCTGAGCAGCTGGAACAGTCAGATGATGAGGCATGGGTTCCGTGAATAGAGCAGAAAGCAGAACAAAGACATTCAGTGAAGATCCTTGCCAAGCATGGGAGTAACTAACTCAAAGTTAATTGGCTGCAGCCTGATTCAAGAAGGACCCTTCGCTCATGTTCCTTTGCTGGAAGCAACCACCTGATCTCATGCTCTGGTGTCTGGTTCCTGTGAATTCTGCTTATAAATCAGGAAAGTCTGACATTTGGACTCCTCTGACAAACCTGTGATGGCTCTCTGAACTTTGGACTGGATTTTGACTTCTCTCCTGCACGTTTCTGTTGAAAGCAAAACTATCTATGTAAACTTTCTTTCTCGGAGACTCCATTTTGATTTCTATTCCTTTTCCTGTCTGCTGATTATCTACTCAGCCTTGAGTAAATTGCAATTCTCACCTGGTAACTGTGTGGGTCTCAGTTTGAAACTTGAAACAGGACAGGTTGAAGACTGTCAAAATTGCCCATTTCTGACTGGATTATTTGTTAATTACCACAACCATCTAAAACAAGGGTCTTCAAGCTTAAACACTCAAAGAGCCATTTGGACCCGTTTCCCACAGAAAAGAAAACACAAGGAGCCACAAAACCCATCCAGTGCCTGACTATTTCTTGAGCAGCCACAAAACTAGCATATGTAGTTGAATTAAACGTTCTGTTTTCTTCTGAAACTTTTCTTTTCTTGGATTTATCCATGGTTGGCCTACCAGGGCTTGAAAAGCTCAATAAATCGCGTGCCGGCGGGTGTTGCACATTGGGGGTTGTGACGCATATTTTGAGTGACAGGGAGCCGCAGCAGAGGGGTGAAAGAGCCACATGCGGCTCCAGAGCCGCAGGTTGCTGACCCCTGGTCTAAGGTATGAAAAAAAAATTAACCAAGGAAGGAAACTAAGAAAGCTTTCGTTAGCATGCAAATGAGTCTGTTAGGTCTTTAACAAACTTGATTATTTATATTATGTGAAGATAAAAAATTTGTGGCTAACCCACCTTAGTCTTGTATGCATCAGGCTTGCCTGTCAATTTATTGGTCATGTTTTGTGACAGCTGGGTTTTTTTTTTTTTTATCAATTGTTTTTTTGTCTCAGAATGAGGATCGATTTTTGTGTCCAGTTTCAAAGTGTGCACAATCCCCCTTAATAAAGGATTTGTCTAAAATCATCAAGTAAAATTTCCACTGGCAAGAAGAATTGTTCTACATTCATCACACATGCCACAAAAGTCTCTTTTGGTTGTCTTCAAAAGGCAAGCGGAAGTCTCAAAAAAAGGCTTAAGGTAGTCCTTGACATACGACCATAACGAAGCCTGGCCATGATGGTCGTATGTTGTGACAGTCGTAAGACTAGTCAGTCACATGACTGTCCTGATTTCACAACCTTTTTTTAAAAAAATGATAGTTATTTAACAAACATGTGGTTGGTAACTGAATGCCGTTAAGTGGATCCATTGTCTGCTCTAGCGTGATTTTGCTGAATTAGGGAAAGTCCTAGTTTTCTGCAAAACCGTAGTAAAACATGATTATGTGATTATGTGGGATTCTGCAAACAGCCAGAAAGGCAGCCATGTTGCTGAGGGATAAAGTTAGATCATGTGACCACAGAGAAGGTCTGACCGTTGGAACTTTGAATCTGGATTGTAAGTCCCCTATTTTGGTTCTGTCAGAACTTCGGTTGGAAATGGATGCCTACCTATACATGCATGTTCATAGTGTGTCAGAAACGTCTTTTGGCTGCTGAATTCTTAGAGGAGACCTCAGAAAACAGAACACTTAAATGTTAAAGGTGGAAAGGACCTTGAAGAACAAATAATCTAACAGTGCTGGCTGGGGGATTCTGGGAGTTGAAGTCCAGCCATCTTCAAGCTTCCAAGGTTGAGAAACACTGATCTAACCCCTACTCAATGTTGGAGTTCTCCTTTATGATGTTACCTAGTTTGATAATGAAATATCTGCAAAAAACCCAACCAAGCTCAGAGAGCACCAAGGAACCACCCCACCCCACCCCAGTCTGCCTCTTCCCCGCAAACCCCACTTCCTTCTAGCATTGATGATGTTACCTAATTGGGTAACAAAACATCTGCAAGAAAACCACCAAGCTCAAGAGAGCACCAAGGACCCCACAGTTCAACCCTGAGCTACAAATATTCTCTTCTAGCCATTCTCCATTTTAGCACCATTTTATAACGCCTTGGTAAGACCTCACTTGGAATATTTCATCCAGTTTTGCTCACCAAGACATAAAAAGATATCAAGACTCTAGAAAGAGTGCAGAGAAGAACAACAAAGATGATTAGAGGACTGGAGGCTAAAACATATGAAGACCGGTTGCAGGAATTGGGTATGTCTAGTTTAATGAAAAGAAGGACTAGGGGAGACATGATAGCAGTCTTCCGATATCTCAGGGGCTGCCCCAAAGAAGAGGGAGTCAAGCTATTCTCCAAGCACCTGAAGGCAGGACAAGAAGCAATGGATGGAAATTAAGCAAGGAAAGGAGCAACCTAGCAGTAAGAAAAAATTTCCTGTCAGTTAGAACAATTAATTAATGGAAAAAAACATGCCTCCAGAATTTGTGGATGCTCCAAAACTAGCGGTTTTAAAGAGGAAATTGGACAACCGTTTGTCTGAAATGGTTACAGGATTTCCTGCTTGAGCAGGGGGTTGGACTAGAAGACCTCCAAGGTCCCTTCCAACGCTGTTATTCTTATTCTGCACTAATAAACCAGAACAACTTAGGTAGCAAGGCATTTTGTCACTGACAAAAACAACTTTGAGGTGGGGGGATTCTTCACTGAATCTTTGATAGAGCCCTTTCAAAGATTTCTACGGCTTCTTGCGTAACAATTTTTGTTTCCTGGAGTCACATTCTCCAAAATTCAATACCGTTTCCTCCCCGCCATCTGGCCTGGCCTTTGTCCCCTGCAGTGACAAGTGTAATAGTTGAAATATGACAATAGGTGTGAGACTTAGGCCACCATTTTTATGGTCCTGCACACTTACTTTCCTCCATAGGATTCAAACTCTCGCTTGCCTTGTGTTTAACTGCCTTCTCCGAACATGATAATAGTAATTGAAAATAGAATTGGATTCTGAATTTGCAAATTTTTGCCAGTTCTGGTATCTCAGCATCCAGTGGAGTTCTTGCAAAACAAAAGGAAAAGTGACACATTTTCTAACCAAGTGCCAAACAGTTGAAGGAACCAAATGTTTCACATCACTGAGCCAACAATTGTGTGAAAAGGTCAGTTATGAATTATATGTGTATCTTTTGTAGCGGGACACAACCTAATATTGATTGTGGAAAGGAGAACGGCAATACAGTAAACAAATGCGGTGTTGTGGTATAAATGAACACCTCCATTCTATTCGCAGTCCATTTTTCCATTCTTTTCTGCTTTTAATTTTTTAAGAAGTGTTTTTTAAAATAAGTTTTCAAGTGTCAAGTGGACACTTTTCTATAACTATTTTGTGTAAAATATACTTCTGAAAACTTCCCATAGGTCTGTTGATTTCTCGTGTGCCTGTGTAGGGCGACTTGATTCAACCCAAATTCATTAAATATGACAACAGAGATATATTAATTTGCCCAATTGAGAGCTGAAACATTGTAGGAGATGACCAGGCTAACCCTGAGGAAGGGGTCAAGTGTGTCATAAGTCACGAGTCCCTGCATGCCCGCAAGAGATCTAAGTCCAACCCACCTTGAATTCCTTCTTATCTCCCGCTCATTTCCCTTGACTGCTAGTTGGCCAGATTCTTGTAGAGAGCTTAAGTTTGCAATACATCTTTATATTCATTTGATCTGCCTGAATCTCCCAGTTTTCCTGACGCTTGATAAACATATGGGGAAGAATTGAATAGAATCGAATATAATTTTTTATTGGCCAAGTGTGATTGGACACACAAGGAATTTGTCTTGGTGCATATGCTCTCAGTGTACATAAAAGAAAAGATATGTTCATCAAGAATCATAAGGTACAGTGGGCACTGAAGAATGATATGTAGCATATTCAGGTAGATCAGGGGTCTATAACCTTAAACACTCAAAGAGCCATTTGGACCCGTTTCCCACAGAAAAGAAAACACTGGGAGCCACAAAACCCTTCCTGTGCCTGACTATTTCTTGAGCGGCCACAAAACTAGCATATGTAGTTGAATGAAACGTTCTGTTTTCTTCTGAAACGTTTCTTTTCTTGGATTTATTTATGACTGGCCTACTGGGCGGTTGAAAAGCTCAATAAATCGCATGCCGGCGGGTGTCTCACATTGGTGGTTGTGACGCATATTTTGAGCGACAGGGAGCCGCAGCAGAGGGGTGAAAGAGCCACATGCGGCTCCAGAACTGCAGGTTGCTGACCCCTGAGGTAGATAAAGAGACTTATCAGATTTTGGTGAATTCTTTGATGAAGGGGGTGTCAGGGTTCCAAGCAGTGGTGGATTGCCCCCGGTTCGCACCAGTTCTATAGAACCAGTAGTAAAACTGGCGGGAGGCTCCACCTACTGACCCCAACATCATCAGAAGCTTCTGCGCATGCGCAGAAGAGCGCGTGGCCCCTCTGAGAACCAGTAGTAAAGGTAAGTAGAATCCACCTCTGATTCCAAGTAATACACCAGGGGTGGATTCTACTTACCTTTACTACCAGTTCGCAATGGGGCCATGCACTCTTCTGCGCATGCGCAGAAGCTTCTGATGATGTCAGGGTCGGTGGGCGGAGCCTCCTACCGATTTTACTACCGGTTCTATAGAACCGGTGTGAACCTGGGGCAACCCACCACTGTAATACACCCATAGCAATTGACTGACTGAGGCCATTCTGGAGACTTCAGTGTTGCCAGGGGGCGCATGCATTGTTAGCTCATTCTATTGCAGGTAGGACTGGAAACACCTGCAAATGAATCCTTTCAGAACCATTTGGCTGCTGATACTCATAACAATTGACTGAATGAACCAATAAATGAACTCATTTTGTTGGCAAATTTTCTGGCAAAAAAAATAAAAAAAAAATGGAGATAGCAATCTACTTAGCAGAACATATGCTTGGAAATAGAACCAAGCCCATTTTTTTTTATTTTTTATTTTATTTTTTTAATTTGATTTATATGCCGCCCTTCTCCGGAGACTCAGGGTGGCTTACAATGCATTAAGCAATAGCCTTCTTACTTTTGTATATTTATACAAAGTCAGCTTATTGCTCCCACAAACTGGGTCCTCAATTTACCTACCTTAGAAAGGATGGAAGGCTGAGTCAACCTTGAGCCTGGGGAGATTCGAACTTGCAGTAATTGCAGGCAGCTGAATGTTAATAACAGGCTATTAGTCTGCTGCGCCACCAGGCTCTTCCTAAGGGATATCTAGAGCGCTTCCTTCCTTAATAAATGCTATTTTCTTAATTGGTGTTGTTGGTCTTTTTTGGACTATAAACATCTGTTTAAGAGTTCCGAGAGACAGATGTTCAACGGTACAAAAGGAAAAAGATGGTTTATTAGAGAAGCGATGGACTTAAATAAAACACCTGGGTCTTTTCTGTTCTCATAATGAGGGAGCAGGAAGAATAGAATGCTACGGTATCTTTCTGTAGGACTAAGCAGGATGGGAAGTTGCTAGAAGTTAAAGTATTCTCTGTTGGCTTCTAAGCATCCCTGAGAGCAGGATTAATGGACAAGTTTTTAGAACGATCACAAAAAGGAGATCTATTTACAGGAAATGCATAATAAAGGTAATACAAGATGTTGAGACTCTAGAAAGAATGCAGCGAAGAGCAACAAAGGTGATCAGGGGAGTGGAAGTTAAAGCATACAATGAATGTTTGTGGGAACTGGGTATGTCTAGTCTAATGAAGAGAACAAGGTCAAGGCAGGGGGTGACATGATAGCACTTGTCCAATATTTGAGGGACTGTCACAGAGAAGAGGAGGTGGACCTATTCTCCCAAGCACCTGAGAACAGAACAAGAAGTAGCTGATGGAAGCTTATTAAAGAGAGATTCAACTTAGAATTAAGGAGACCTTTCCTATCAGTGAGAACAATAAATCAGTGGAACGTCTTGCCTCCAGATGTTGTAGGTGCTCTATCAACGCAAGTTCTTAAAAGGAGATTGGACAGACATTTGTCTGGAATAGTATATTGCCGTGATGGCGAACCTATGGCACATATGCTGGAAGTGGCACGCAGAGCCTTCTCTCCGGGCATGCCAGCCATCGCCTGTTGCTCTTCCAGGTTCCAGCACACACATGCGCGCTGGCCAGCTGTGCTTTGCATGCGCATGTGCACCAGAAGCTGTAAGACCAGGTGACCGGCGCATATGTGCATGCCGGAAACCGGAAGCTCAGCTTCCCAGTGCACGCATGTGTGCTGGGGAACTGCTCTTCCGGTTTCCGGTGCTCCTGCACACCCACACCAGGGAGCTACTCTTCCACTTTCCAGCGATCCCTCACGTGCACGCTCCCATTTCGGCACTTGGTGCTGAAAAGGTTCACCAATACTGGTCTCCTGCACAAGCAGGGAGTTGGACTAGAAGATCTCTGAGGTCCCTTCCAACTCTGTTATTCTGTATTCCAGTGACGGGGAACCTTTTAGACACTGTGCCCAAACTGCACGTGTGTGCATGCCCAAATTGCAAGGTGCATGTGTGCATACATGGACATATGCAAATGTGCGCATGCACGGACATGCACATATGTGTTGTAGCCCGGCAGTGGCCTGCGTGGATCATGGCTGATCCCGACGATGAGGAGGCTAGTGTGATGTTGCGCCAGCAGCCGGCGCAGCCGACGCTCGCGTCGGACAGCGAGGAGGACAAAGAGGATGTGATTCCAGAGGCAGAGACTCAGCCAGGGCCTTCAGAACCTCCAGAGGCTCCTTCAAGTGGAGAGAGCGAAGTGGAGGAGCCTCTCCTCAATGCTCGAGCACGCAGGGCTGCCAAAAGGCAGGAGTGGCTACTCAGGAGGAGGAGGTCTCCTCGAGAGTAAGGCTTGAGGATAATTGGCCACTCCCTTAGCCTATTTAAGTCACACGCTGTTAGTAAGTTTCTTGCTGGAAACAACTTGTAATTATCATCAGAGCATTTTTGGAAAAGTCTTATCGTATCTTGTTTTCTGAGCTGGTTGCCAACCTTTGCCGGACTTTGGTTTATTCTTGCTACTTAATAAATTTGATAAGGACCGTTGGTGTGTGTCAATATCCTCGGGAATCCGGAGATGGGGCAGAACAATATGAGGACATGCATGCACACATGCAAGGACATGCACACGCACATGTGCAGCAGAGACCTGAAGACCAGCTGGCCGGCGGGAGGTGGGGCATTCCAACACTGGCAGCACAGCAAGATCTTTTTCTGTCATGAGCTTCTGTTTCGTCATTTGCAGGGAAACTTAAGAAATGGGCCTGGTGGCTCAGCAGACTGATAGCTTTGTGATTAACACCAGCTGTCTGCAATTACTGTAAGTTCGAATCTCCCCAGGCTCAAGGTTGACTCAGCCTTCCATCCTTTCTAAGGTAGGTAAATTGAGGACCCAGTTTGTGGGGGCAATAAGCTGACTTTGTATAAATATACAAAAGTATGAAGGCTATTGCTTAACGCATTGTAAGCCGCCCTGAGTCTCCGGAGAAGGGCGGCATATAAATCAAATATAAAAAAAAAAAGAAATGCCACGGAGATCTGACCTGGGGCGACGGCGCACGTGCCAGCAGAGAGGGCTCTCCGTGCCACCTCTGGTATGTGTGCCATAGGTTCACCATCATGGCTGTATTCTGTAAGCAAAGCTTAACATCGAGCTACCCACAGAGATACTCCATGATTGTGTGCGTGGGGAACACAACAGAAGCAAATGTCCTCAGATTAGCAATCTCTTGGAGGGACTCTCCAAACTTGGCAACTTTAAGATTTGTGGATTTCAATTCCAAGAATTCTGGCTCAGGAATTCAGGGAGCTGAATTCCACAAGTCTTAAAGTTGCCAAGTTTGGAGACTCCTGTCTTAGATTATATTTTTCAAACTTGACAAACTTTAAGATGTGTGGATGTAAACAATAGCTTGGAGTTAAAGCAGGACAGATAGGAAAAGGTGTCGAGTCAATCATGAGCTAAGCCAAGTTGCAAATTGGGATGGGTGCAGAGGTGGGTTTCAGCAGGTTCTGGAGAACCGGTAGCAGAAATTTTGAGTAGTTTGGAGAACCGGTAGTAAAAATTCTGACTGGCCCCGCCCCCATCTATTCTCTGCCTCCCGAGTTCCAGCTGATCAGGAGGAAATGGGGATTTTGCAGTAACCTTCCCCTGCCACACCCATCAAGCCATGCCCACAAGCCATGCCATGCCCACCAAGCCTCATCCACAGAACCGGTAGTAAAAATTTTTTGAAACCCATCACTGGATGAGTGGCCCGTGCAGCCTACGCAGGGCAATGTCTGGGCCAGTTCCTCTTCTAATTGAAATCTAATTTATTTCAAGAGTTAAAGGTCAGGTCTGGAGACAGAAATACTTGTGAAATCAATGGGTAGTAAATAGTTATTGAAGTCTACTGTTCATTCTTCCATTCTAGATCGCTGTGCATGTTCTGTCAATGGATGGGAACTAACCAAACTAACTAAGGAGAGAAGCAACCTAGAACTAAGGAGAAATTTCCTAATGGTGAGAACAATAAATCAATGGAACAAATTGCCTTCAGAAGCTGTGGGTGCTCCATCACTGGAGGCTTTTGTGGGAAGCCACCACCCCCCTCCTAGAAGAATGAAGTATTTTGAGGAATGTTAAAAAAAAAGGCAGAATATTATATTTCCCTAAATGAGAAATGGCGTAGGGTTTCCTGCCTAAGCAGGGGGTTGGGCTAGAAGACCTGAAAGGTCCCTGTGGTGGCTCCGTTACCTGAGCCTGTGTCATCGGCAGGAGAGGACTCCGAAAGTGAAGGAGAGGAGTTGGCAAGGCCTCCCTCTCCAGGACCCTCCTCTCTGGCAATGCCTTCGGTGTCCGCTGAAGGGCAAGAGATAAGGCCGGGGCCAAGCACATCCACACAGCCACAGGTGGACAGTGATGAGGGTAATGAGTCTTGGCTGGATCCTCGGCAGCGTCGCAGAGATAAGCGCGCGCAACAGAAGAAAGGGCATGCCCGAGATAAGTCTGAGTCACTGGACCACACCCCACAAGGTATAAAAGGGGGTGAGGTGGCCATTCAGACTCTATGATGGACAAAACTAACTACTATCGAGTCACATTGCATCTTTGGAAGCAACATTATCTGCCTTGGATTTATTTTACGAACTGGACAATTCTTGACTGTGTGTATTTTGTTTTATGGGTAAAGTTCTTGGCAAGCAGCTACTGGGTTGCTGCCAAGCTTCTTATCGGAAGAATTGGTTGTCTGCCAGTTTATTTAACCCCCGGCTGTCTGTTTGTGTGCGTGTGTGAGACGGGGACAGAACAGTCCCTTCCAACTCCTATTCTATTCTATTCTATTCTATTCTATTCTATTCTACTCTACTCTACTCTACTCTACTCTACTCTACTCTACTCTACTCTACTCTATTCTATTCTATTCTATTCTATTCTATTCTAAATGGTAGAGGGTCTCCTGCTCGAGCAAGGGGTTGGACTAGAAGACCTCCAAGGTCCCTTCCAACTATTCTATGTTCTAGCACCAGGGACCAGAGACACACTTAACTCTAAGCAGTTTCGACCTCTACATTGTGAAAGGGAGCGTTGCATTCTGCAGTCAAATTTCTCATTTCCTACATTTGTGCTGTGCCACTAGTCATACAAATCATCAAGGAAATCGCATTTGCCCTTCTGCAGCAAATATTCTCTTATTAAAAGAGATACTCTTTTATTTTATGAGGCTGTAATTCAGATGCCACAAATCTCATACTGGAAAACCCTGCGGGCTTTCACTGAAAGGTTCATTTAATTAACTCCAAGCAGTTTGATTCTATGAGTATTGGATTAAATTAATGTGGTTTACCAGAAAGGGCCCGAAAAAAAGGTCTCATCACACTCCTTAGCTAACTAATCCTGCTTGGTTTATAGCCAGTGCTTCCCCATTGAAAACTTTTGAAATTGTTCAACTAATTTCACATTTCAATTCAAAATTGTTGGGACACATCCCTATAGTTTTCTAAGATATGTAACTAAGTAAATAAGTACTTAGCAAGTAACTGTTCTGTCCCAGCTTCGGATTCCCAAAGAATGTGACACACACCAAGCTTCACAAACACTGTTTAATTCCAAACAAACCCCTTTCAAGAATGCAGGCTTCCCGTGGAAAGGGTCCTTATCAAAGTTATTAAGAACAAAGTCTGACAAAGGTTGGCAACCAGCCCAGAAAACCAGATATGAGAAGTCGCTCACTCTCCAAGATGCTCTGTAGTAATGAGACGTTGTTTCTAGCAAGAAAGCACTAGCTGCATGCGACTTAAATAGGCTAAGGGAGTGGCCAATTATCCTCAAGCCCTACTCTCGAGTAGACCTCCTCCTCCTGAGTAGCCACTCCTGCCTTGAGGAGAGGCTCCTCCACTTCGCTCTCTCCACTGGAAGGAGCCTCTGGAGGTTCTGAAGGCCCTGGCTGAGTCTCTGCCTCTGGCATCACATCCTCTTCGGCTTCCTCGCTGTCCGACGTGAGTGCCAGTTGTGCAGGCTGCTGGCGCAACACCACACCACCCTCCTCTTCATTGGGATCAGCCACGATCCACGCAAGCTGTTGGCGGGCCACAACACTAACTAAGATATTGAAATGGCTTATCATTGCCTTTTGCAGAAGATCTTTTATCTTTGCTGTCCATCAGATAATCCTGGGAGCAAATCAACATATTTTATTTATTCATTCATTTTATTTATAATACCCCTTTGTTATTTTTTACAAAGAACTCAAGTGATGAAATTCAGCCGGATCTATCCGGCTTGCGCGATCCGGTAGGGCTGGCGGTGGGAGGCTCTGCTCACCCGCCCGGATGTCATCACGTCCCATTTTTGACCCCCTGCCCATGTGCAGAAAGCTCTGTGCATGCATGAAAGAGGCGCATGCATTCACATTTGCAATCCAGTAGCGAAGGTAAGTGCATTTTACCCAGGGGTGGGTTCTACCTACCTTTACTACTGGTACACATCGTGCCCACGCGCATGTGCAGAAGCTCCTGCACATGTGCAGATCTACTTTGATGATGTCCGGATCAGTGGGCAGAGCCTCCTGCTAGTTTTACTACCGGTTCTTGCAAACCGGTCCGAACCGGGGGCAATCCACCACTGATTTTACCCCTGCGGTGAACATATCTAATACTCCCAAAGTTCAGCCCTGAGCTACAAATATAGCAATAGCACTTGTATATCACTTCACAGTGCTTTACAGCCCTCTCTAAGCAGTTTACAGAGTCAACATACTGACCCCAATGTTCTAGGTCCTCATTTTACCCACGTCAGAAGGATGGGAGGCTCATCTAATTGTGATGGAACAGTTCTGGGCTGCATCAACAGAGGGATAGAATCAAGATCACGTGAAGTGTTAATACCACTTTATAAGGCCTTGGTAAGACCACACTTGGAATATTGCATCCAATTTTGGTCGCCACGATGTAAAAAAGATGTGGAGACTCTAGAAAGTGTGCAGAGAAGAGCAACAAAGATGATTAGGGGACTGAAGGCTAAAACATATGAAGAACGGTTGCAGGAACTGGATATGTCTAGTTTAATGAAAAGAAGGACTAGGAGAGACATGATAGCAATGTTCCAATATCTCAGGTGTTGCCACAAAGAAGGGGGAGTCAAGCTATTCTCCAAAGCACCTGAGGGCAGGACAAGAAGCAATGGGTGGAAATTAATCAAGGAGAGAAGCAACTTAGAACTAAGGAGAAATTTCCTGACAGTGAGAACAATTAATCAGTGGAACAACTTGCCTCCAGAAGTTGTGAATGCTCCAACACTGGAAATTTTTAAGGAGATGTTGGATAACCATTTGTCTGAAGTGGTGTAGGGTTTCCTGCCTGAGAAGGAGGTTGGACTAGAAGACCTCCAAGTCTCCTCCAACTCTGTTATTCTATTCTATTCTATTCTGTCCTGTCCTGTCCTGTCCTGTCCTGTCCTGTCCTGTCCTGTCCTGTCCTGTCCTGTCCTGTCATGTCCTATCCTATCCTATCCTATCCTATCCTATCCTATCCTATCCTATCCTATCCTATCCTATCCTATCCTATCCTATCCTATTCTTGATTTTGCCTAGATAGGTACAGATGAGGAGTGATGTCATTCTGAAGAACTGCATTACCATCTTATGGATTCACATGAACGATTGGAGTTGGGTAGCTTATAAATTTAACAACAACAACAACTATCTTGTTGGTTCTCTTGAAAAAGTCTGACTGCCACTGAGACAAAGAGGAACGTGGGCAAACACTCTATTTTTACTATACTCTAGGATGGTAACTATATTTGATGGTTGACAGCGGGAAAGGTCATTCAGAATTTATACCCAGCTGGTATAAATATTCCTTTGCGCTGGGAAAAGGTGAGATTTGATTTCTGCTTATCTCTAGCTCTCAGTGTTCATTGCTAACAAATGCTTCTTTACATTCTCAACATTCCTGATCTGCCATCCCAGACAAGGAAAGAATTTCTGTTCTAAGAGTAGTGGTTAAGGTAACAGAGTCTTCAGAGAGGAGTGACATATAATTAAATTAATTAAATTAAATTAAATTAAAACCAGGAGACTGTGAATTCTAGTTCCATCTTGGGCATGAAAGCCAGCTAGGTGACTTTGGGCCAATCACGAGAAGACTATGACTTCTAGTCCCACCTTAGGTAGGAAAACCAGCTAGATGACCTTGGGCCAATCACTAGAAGACTGTGAGTTCTAGTCCCGCCTTAGCCAGTGGTGGGTTCCTCCCGGTTTGGCCTGGTTCCGCCGAGCCGGTAGCAGTGACGATATGACGTCACCAAACCGGTTCTCCCCCCCGCCCCCCCCTGTATTATTCTTACCTTTTATTTGGCCCCACCCCCAATTGCTGCCTCCTGAGTCCCAGCTGATCGGCTAGAGGGAAAAAAACCTGTTTAAACTCTTGCCGCAGGGCTTCAAAGGGCCGCCCTACAGCTGATCAGTGTTAAAAGAAAACAAATGAGTAGACCAGTGCCTGTAAAAATAAATGGGTAGACCAGGCTCAAGGTCGACTTAGCCTTCCATCCTTTCTAAGGTGGGTAAAATGAGGACCCGGTTGTGGGGGCAATAAACTGACTTTGTATAAAATATACAAAAGTATGAAGGCTATTGTTTAACGCATTGTAAGCCACCCTGAGTCTCCGGAGAAGGGCGGCATATAAAAATAAATAAATAAATAAATAATTAAAAAAAAACAAAAAAAAACAAAAACAAATGAGTAGACCGGTGCCTCCAAAGACAAATGAGTAGACTGGTACAGCTCTGCAAGCAGTTAAAAGCCTGGTAGACCAGTACCTCTGCTAAATCCTAAAGAATTGTCACATGACCATCAAGCCACGCCCACAAAATAAACCACGCCCACAGAACCGGTAGTAAAAATTTTAGAACCCACCCCTGGCCTTAGCCATGAAAGCCTACTAGTGATCCAGAAAACTGTGAGTTCTAGTCCCGTTAGTTGGGTGGCCTTGGGCCAGTCACTCTCTCTATGACCTAAAATATGTTCTGCTCTTCAAGTCTTAAAACAAGATAAGGAGAACCCAACTGGACAGTTGAACTAAAAAAAATTATACTTGTTCATTTATGTACAGGTAGTCCTCGACTACCATGACCACAATTGAGCCTAAAATATCGGTCGCTAAGTGAAACATTTGTTAAGTGAATTTTGCCCCTGTTTTACGACCTTTCTTGTCACAGTTGTTAAGTTGAATCACTGCAGCTGTTAAGTTAGTAACACGGTTGTTAGGTGAAACTGGCTTTCCCATTGACTTTGCTTGTCAGAAGGTCGCATAAGGGGATCACATGACCGCGGGACACTGCAACTGTCATAAATATGAACCCGTTGCCAAGCGTCTGAATTTTGATCAGGTGACCATGGGGATGCTACAACGGTTGTAAGTGTGAAAAACAGTCACAAGGCTTACGCACTGTAAGCCGCCCTGAGTCTCCGGAGAAGGGCGGCATATAAATCAAATTAAAAAAAAAAAAAAAAAAGTCACTTTTTTTTCACTGCTGCTGTAACTTCACATGGTCAGTAAATGAATCGTTGTTAAGTCGAGAACCACCTGTATTGAGGAAAAATAATTTGAGGCTTTCGGGAAGTGTTAAAACTCAAATTCCCAGAATTCCCTGAGGCATTCTATGAACTGCAATCGTAACAGATGTTGAGGCTACCGGAACAGAAGATTCTGAGTTAATGCTCTCTTTGTGATCTTTTAAAGCCAGAGGTGGGATTCAGCCGGTTCAGACCGGTTCGGGAGAACCGGATATTCATTTTCCATCCAGTTTGGTGAACCGGTAGTTCCACGACCGGCTGGCCTCGCCCCATCCCGCTCCTCCCAGGAGTCCCCACGCGGCCCGTTTTGGATCCCAGGTAAGTGCAGGGGGCTCGTGGAGCCTGGAGAGGTGTAAAGTGGGCCTCCCAGATGCTTGTGGAGGGCGAAAATGGGCCTATTTCCTGCCTCCAGAGCGCCTCCAGAGCCCGGGGAGGTTGAAAACGGGCCCTCCACAGCCCATTTTTGCTCCCAGGGTGGTGCAGGAGGCCGAGTGCTGCCTGTTACACCCCCTGGCCACGCCCACCATGGCCACGCCCACCCAGCCGGTCATTAGGGCAGAGAACCAGTTGTTAATTTATTTGAATTGCACCACTGTTTAAAGCCAACCAACATAGCAGGCAAGACCCCATCCTATGCCTAAGAAACCCAGCTATTAACCACTAGTTTTTTAAACAATTAGCTACAGACAATTGGCTTTGGGCCCCTTTAGGAAGCAAACATTCATCTGACCGCCTTTCATTTTTTTCTCATTTACATTTAAAAAACAATCATATCCTTGCAGGTTATTGCAAAGATGGAAAACATTTAGCTGGGGCTGCTTTTGATGTCTTCTTATAAATTACCAGCAGGCCCCTCTAAACGAGGCTATAAATTTCAGCCATAATAAGTTTGATCTGCATGTAGATGGCAGGGAAATTACATCGGGAAGCCTGTTCTAGGAATGGTTTGACGAGGCTGTAAAAGGTTGGCTGGCCATCGGTTCATCCTGGAAATGGTGGATGGAATTAAATTTAATACTGACTGAAAAGGCTGCTGTGTTCCCTAGCTGAAAAACAGGTTTTTTTTTTCTCTCTCCCGGTAGAAGTACCGGTAGAAGAGAAGAACTGGATAATTGCTGGTTGGAGAGATCCCACTGGTGACTATGGGATAGACATGGATCTCCAACAGACCTCCTACAGCTCCTGAGATCTGCAACCCACCGAAGCTTGAGAAATTAGCTTGACAGAATGCCAGCTGAGCTCCATAAATATGTATGCCAGCGCTGGCTGGGAGACCATTTAACCCCATTTCTCTGCATTGAATCACAACTCCCTGTCTAAAATGCTCTCTGGCCATTCATAAATAATTCCATAGTAGGTATAAAGTGCGGTCTGAATTGGACGTTTTCAAAGTGTGTTAGGAAGGGAACCATTTGAAGAAGCTATCCCAGATGCATGGTGGAATGGCTCAGGTATCCTTGTATGAAGAGGTCAGGTGTTAAATGTGGCTAGATGAATGTTTGTTTTGACTTTTTTGGACCCAGCAAAAGATCTCTAAGGCAGGAATTTGAAACAAGGGGTCAACATAATTGGAAGCTTAGAGTGGGCCCAGCATGCTTATTTGTTGTTGTTGTTGTTGTTGTTGTTGTTGTTGTTGTTGTTGTTGTTGTTGTTGTTGTTGTTGTTGTTCGGTCACTAAGTTGTGTCCGAGTCTTTGCAATTCTGGTCCCAATTTTGGTCGTATTTTCCAAAGCACCTGAAGGCCAGACAAGGAATAATGGACGGAAACTGAACAAGGAGAGATTCAACCTGGAAATCGGGAGAAATTTTCTGACGGTGAGACCAATCAACCGATGGAACGGAAGTTGCCTTCAGAAGTTGTGGGAGCTTCCCCACTGGAAGTTTTCAAGAAGAGACTGGACTGCCATCTGTCAGAAATGGTGTAGGGCAGGGGTCAGCAACCTGCGGCTCCGGAGCCGCATGCAGCTCTTTGGGCCCTCTGCTATGGTTCCCTGTCAGGAGATCCCACCACTGGCTGGCCCCGCCCCTTGCTCTCCCTTCCCAGTCACTCCTCGCCTGGCCTGAGAAGGTAAGGGCGACGGCGGGGGATGGAGAAGCAGCCAGGACAGAGACAGAGAGATACAGAGAGAGGGGGAGAGAGAGAGAGATACAGAGATACAGAGAGAAAGGGAGAGAGGGCGGGAGGGAGGGAAGGGAGAGAGAGAGATGTTAAAACGATTTTGTGGTTCCCAGTGTTTTTTAACAACTGGTTCTCTGCCCTAATGACCAGCTGGGTAGGCGTGGCTAGGGGAGGGTCATGTGACTGGTGGAAGTGAGTGACATCGAGTTGGCCACGCCCGCCCAGGATTTGTAGCTCCCGGTGTTTTCTTTTCTGTGGGAAACGGGTCCAAATGGCTCTTTGAGTATTTAAGGTTGCAGACCCCTGGTGTCGGGTCTCCTGCTTGGGTGGGGGGTTGGACTAGATGACCTACAAGGTCCCTTCCAACTATGTTAATCTGTTAATGACTGTGTTGAAAGAAATATCCATCTGGTTCAGTTCCAAGCTGGGAGAAAGACACTGGAAACATGGAGGCTGATTAGAAAGATAGTTTAATGATGAACAAAATCATCAGTGTTTATGGTTCTGGTGCAGCTGACCCAGGACTGCTATTGGTTCTGTTCATCATTAAACTTTCTTTCCAATCAGCCTCCATGTTTCCAGCGTCTTTTTCCCAGCTTGGAACTGAACCAGATGGATATTTCTTCCGACAACTGCAATTACAACTTAGCTACTGTGCAGAGCAGACTACCGATTTCTGCACTGTAGCTTTATTTCAGCTCATTCAGTCGCTGAAATCACATTTTTTACCACTCGATCTGAACTCTGCTCTTTGAAATCTGTTCTTCATTTGAGTCTCAGATATCTCAAATCTCTGTTGCCACTTTGACAACCAATTGTCCTACATGTCCTCAACATGTTACACATCCTTGAACTCTTCACCTTAAATGAGGACTTCATCACACCTTCTTGACTTTTCCATAAGTGATACTTACTAGCACTGACCCAGAATTTTCTAACTATGCCTCTTGCAATGTTGTTGTCAACATTTCGACCGGCAAACTATTGGAAGATATCTCCTTCTAGGTTCTGCTCCAAGTGGGGAAAAAGACACTGGAAACATGGAGACTGCTTGGAAAGATGGTTTAATGGTGGACAGGATCACATGGCTTGAGTTCCTGAACAGAAAAGCGGGGAATACAGCGAGTCCACGGGTTTTTATGCTCTTTCTGGCTTTGCATTTCTTGGGGCCCCGAAAGAGTATCCTGATTGGTTGTCAGACTTCCAGGGGGTGGGGGTCTTAGCTAGCCTTGCTGGCTGATGGTCACATGTGCTTCCCAGGTCACATGCTTCCCAGGTCACATGTGGTGAGTTTCTGCTGCTATTGTGTAAAGAGCTAATCCTATCTTTGTTGGATCTTTGGCAATTCCTACTATGGCTCTGCCTGAAGGAGGTAGATCTTTGTTATGTAGAATAGACTGGCCCAAGCCTTAATGGCCCATTGACAACGGGTGGGGGCAGGAAGATGGGAGCTGCTTCAAAACATGCTTATCCATTTCTCATCCAGGGAAATATAATATTCTGCCTTTTTCATATTTCCTAAAATATTTCACTCTTCCAGGAAAGGGGTGGGTGCTAACTTCCTACAAAACCTAACCAAAGCAAGCACGGTCGAGACAATCCAATCTCTGAATGAAAAACTTTATTGAGTACATCATTTTGGCACTGAGGAGGGCAAAACCAGATCTAGCTAATTACCGCACAAACCCACATAATTAAAGTATAGGATTCTCCGTCCTCCTATTAGTGCTGGTCACATTGTCCAATTGAATGTCATTGTATTGTTATGAGAAAAAGGCTTTGGTTTTGGCAAACACCTGCTGAAGTGTCCTTGGCTCTCACTGCTTGTCTTCTTGATGTCTGGAGCCTACATTCCATCTCACCCTTCCCTCCTGCCCTGGTTCGTTGGCAAGCTGAGAAGCGATAATGGTCGCAACAGCAAAAGGGAACTTCAAACTTGACAGTTGTGCGTGATCTAGAATGTGACTACTTTGCACAAATTGTGGGTGTGGTGGGGGTGAGGAGGAAAACCCTCTAGGAACTCCTAATCACAATCACGCCATTTATATTAAAAAGCAAGTAATTCAGTTTGCATTTGTTCTTTTATAATAAATGAGCTTTTTAAACCTCAGCCATCTGGGCAGCTTTTGACCCTACAAAGCGTTCTCACACGGAATTACAATGTGTACCCATTCTATCACCAGAAATTAAATCTTCTACCACCTCACAAATTTACTAAATTGCTACCTTTCTTCATAAAACTTAATTATCTGGAGGAGACAGATTAATATTTTCCTTTGTCAAAGGACATCTCAGACAACCCAGGAGTATTGCTAACACCATAATCTCCATTAAAATTGCCTTTAAATTGTCAAGATGCAGTCTAAGAGAAGAGCAACCAAGATGATTAGGGAACTGGAGGCTAAAACATATAAAGAACAATTGCTGGAATTGGGAATGTCTAGTCTGATGAAAAGAAGGACCAGGGGTGACATGATAGCAGTGTTCCAATATCTCAGGGGCTGCTACAAAGAAGAGGGAGTCAAGCTATTCTTCAAAGCACCTGAGGGTAGAATAGGAAGCAATGGATGGAAACTAATCAAGGAGAGAAGCAACCTAGAAGAAGAAATTTCCTGACAGTTAGAACAAATAACCAGTGGAACAACTTGCTTCCAGAAGTTGTGAATGCTCCAACACTTTAAGTTTTTAAGAAGAGATTGGACAATCATTTGTCTGGAGTGGTATAGGGCCGTGATGGCGAACCTATGGCACATGTGCCACAGGTGGCGTGTGAAGTGGTTCGGGAATAACGAGAGGCACAACCAAGCTAGTGACAACAGCTCTTTAATATACAGTGAGACTTCAGCAAAAACTCAGAGGCTGCAGCCCTCCTTATATACAATCCAGGGACTGTCAGCCAATCAGAAACGATAGCAGGTTTGAAACTCCCGCTCAAAAGTATCAATACATAACACCCCTCCCTTCCCAGAAAGCACTGACATTCAAAAATTTACATATGTGCACACAAAATCTCGCAGGTGCCTAGGACGAGTTTTCGCTCTAGTTGACCTGCGCAGTTCAGTGTTTGGTGGGGCGTCGAGCTGGTCGGAGGGACTTTCTGTCTCTCCTGGCTCCGCCAATGGAACCTCCTGGATTTTGTCCGGGGCGTGGTTATCCCCGGCTGGGAGTGGCGACTCGCTGGGGCAGCGCTGGAACCAGGGCTTGTCAGCTAAGTATTCTCGCGAACCCGGGCTTGAGTTAGCTGTTTTGGGAAAGTTGTTATAGTTAGGCTCGGAAATGTCTAAGTTGATGTTTGCTTCGCCGACTACCCTTTTTCTCAGTTGGTCTATGTGGCGCTTCCAGAGCCTGTCTACCCCTACGTCTACCGTATAAGATTTCGGGCCTGTTATGCCCACTATGGTTCCTGCAATCCATAGAGGTCCGCTGGCATAATTGCGAGCGAACACCGGGGACCCAACCTGAAACTGTCTTAGTCCGGAGGTTTCTCCCTTGAAGTTTTCGTGCGAGTAGTTAGGGTGAAGCCTGTCTAGCACGCACCGAAGCTTCCTGCCCATGAGGAGCTCTGCTGGGCTTCTCCCCGTGGCTGTGCATGGTGTGGCATGCTGGACAGCTAAGAATTGGTCTATCCTGGCCTGCCAGTCCCCGTTATCTAGTCTGGATAGTGCCTCTTTGGCCATCCTTACAAAACGTTTGGCCAATCCGTTAGAAGCCGGGTGGAACGGGGCCGATAGGGCATGGCGGATGCCCAGTCCAGCCAAGTAGCCCTCGAACAGGGTCGCTGTGAATTGAGGGCCGTTGTCAGATACTAAGGTATCTGGTAGGCCATGTGTGGCAAAAAGTTTGCGAAGGGCTTTAATGACTGCCTCAGCTGTGGTAGAGGGCATTAGGATTATTTCGAGCCATTTTGAAAAGGCATCGACTACGATTAAAAATGTTTGCCCATGGAAGGGGCCAGCGAAATCAATATGGATCCTCCCCCATGGCCCTTTTGGTTTCTCCCACTCTCGGATGGGCGCTACTGGGGGATCGGGGCGAGACTCCTGGCAGGGTCTGCACTTCCCCACCCATTCGGAGATAACTTGGTCCATGTTGGGCCACCAAACATAACTGCGGGCTAAACTTTTCATTCTGACAATGCCCGGATGCCCTTCATGCAGCAACTCTAAGACCCTTGTTCGTAGTTTCGTTGGTACTACCACCCTGTCACCCCACAACAAACAACCCCCTTGCATAAACAGTTCGTTACGTTTGTTAACATAACCTTGGAATTCCCCCCCGTCCACTTTGACCGGCCACCCCTTCAGCACCCAACCCATTACAGTGCGAATAGTTGGGTCTCTAGCCGATGTTTTCGCCACCTCACAAGAGGAAATAGGCCCCAAAGTCAAAGCAAAAGAACGGAGGCTTCTGGCGTGGGGTTGTCAAGGAGGTCAGGTAGGGGGCAGCGGCTGAGGGCATCCGCGTGGCCCAAGGTCCGTCCGGGTCGATGGACAAGCTGATACGAATAGGCCGACAGAAAAATGGCCCATCTGGTCAAACGTGGGGAAAGGGCAGCAGGGGTTGGCCTATCGCCCGCCAAAAGTCCTAGCAAGGGCCGGTGGTCAGTCACAAGTTCGAATTGCCGGCCATAGAGGTACTCGTGGAACTTTTTAACCCCTGCAATTGCAGCCAGAGCCTCTCTGTCCAACTGACTATAGTTCCGCTCTGCGCTTGACAGGGTGCGAGAGTAAAACTCAATGGGCGCCTCTAGGCCGTTCAGCAGTCTATGGCCTAGGACGGCACCAACTCCTACGGGGGAGGCGTCACAAACCAATACAAGCGGTAGCGCTGCATTGTATTGGATTAGGAAACTGTCTTCCGATAGAAGTTTCTTTACTGCCTCAAAAGCGGCTGCTTGTGGTTTCCCCCAGACCCATGGTACATTCTTCCCCAATAGTTTGTGTAGGGGATCTGCGACGGTAGCTTTGTCTTTCAGGAACATTGAGTAAAAATTGAGCAGTCCAAGGAAGGCTTGGAGCTCTGCTTTGGTCTTGGGGGCAGGTGCGCTCCTAATAGCTCTCACCTTGCTTTCGGTAGAGTGGATGCCTGTGCCGTCCACCCTGTACCCCAAAAATTCAACGGAGGGGACAGCGATCATACATTTATTCTTCTTTAATTTAAGTCCCGCTTCCCTAAATCTAGAAAGGACGTTCCTTACTCTGTCCCCTAGCTGACGTTCGTCCTGAGCGCTGACTAGAATGTCATCGAAATAGGGCACCACTCCGGGGAGCCCTTGCAGAAGGCGCTCCATGGTGCTTTGAAAGAGGCCGGGTGCAACGCTCACCCCAAACTGGAGCCTGGTGCATTTAAATGCACCCCTATGAGTTACAATCGTTTGCGCCTCTGCCGTGGCATCATCAACTGGTAATTGTTGATAGGCCTGAGCCAGGTCTAATTTGGCAAAAAATTTTCCGGGCCCCAGGGAGTGTAGTAGATGATGCACGATCGGCACCGGATAGGCGCTCGGCTGCAAAGCCTTGTTGATCGTGCACTTGTAGTCGGCGCAGATCCTAATTGAGCCATCAGACTTTACTGGGGTCACTATAGGGGTCTCCCACTTTGCATGGTCAACGGGAACCAACACCCCTTGTTTAATTAATTTATCCAGTTCCGCATCAATCTTCGGTTTCAATGCGAAAGGCACCCGTCTGGCCTTGAGTCTTATTTGGGCTACGTTGGGGTCTAAATTAAGGGAGATAGGGGTCCCCACATACTTGCCCAACGTGTCCCCGAAAACGTCCTGGAACTCGGTCAGGAGACTGTCTTTTAACGATGACTTGAGCATCTGGTGGACGCCGGTGAAGCCCATGCCGAGGGCTCGGAACCACCCCATGCCGAGAAGGCTGGGAAGCTGCTTCGTGACGATGGTCAGTGGCAGGTCTCTTTCGTAGTCTCTGTAGGTGACTCGGAACGTGCCCATGCCTTCGAGGGGGACTCAGTTCCCCTGGTAGTCTAGGATGCGCAGTCTCTGTTTGGAGAGCTGGTCCTTCCGGAACGACGGCAGGAGGGTCTTTAGGGTCGCCCATGACATTATGGAGAGAGCTGATCCGGTGTCGATCTCCATCGAGCATGGCTTGCCGTTGATTTCGACCACCGTGCTGACTTTGTCTTCGATTTCCGCGCTGGCCTGGTCTATGTGAATGCTGCGGCCATCTCGAGGTTCAAATTCGCGCCGTTTTTTCGCGCCGCCTTCTCTCGTTGGCTGTTTCTGGCGCGTTGATTCTGGTTGGCTGCGGCGCTCAACGTGGTTGGTGTTTTCTGGGCAGAATGGCTCTACAGACTCACGCCAAGTGCCCTTTTTTCTCGCAACGCCTGCAAATCGCCTCCCTGTATTTGCAGGACAGTCTATCATGGTGCCCTCCACAGCTGGGGCAGCTTCGCCGAGGGCTGCCTGTGTCTTTTCTCTGGTGCTCCGTTCGGAAGACGTCCTCATCCGACTCGGACTCCGAGCTGGATCCGGCGTCTTCTCTGTGCACCGGGGCAGACTTGGGATTGTCTTTGCTGGTCAGCGGACACTGCAGCGTTTCTGCAGCTTTTGTGGAGGCTTCATGAGCCCTGGCCTCGTCTAGGGCTCCAGCAAGCGTCAAATCAGGCTTGGCGAGCAGGCACCGTTGCAGCCTGATGTCCCGAACACCACAGATAAGTTGCTCAAGCAACGCATCGTCCAAGTCTCTATAGTCGCAATGGGTTGCGGCTTTTCTCAGGCTGGCCATGTATGCGCTGACCGGTTCTCCCTCTCGCTGAACGCGCTGTCTGAGTTGGTATCGTTGCACGAACTTGGAGGGCACGGGAGCATAGTGAGCCCGGAGCGTGGCCATCAGGTGTCCCAGGAGATGGTCTGGACCGGAGTTGGCTCACACAGTGACTCTGCCATCTCGAACATGTCTGGTCCGCAGTGGCTTAGGAAGAGGGCTCTCTTCCGATTAGCGGAGAGCCCTTGCATGTCGCTGGCTTCGAGCGAACATTCGAACCTCGTTAGGTACGAGACCCATTTTTCACGGGTCGGATCAAAAGGCTTGGGCGGAACGTAGGCAGACATGTTCGGTATGCCTCCTGTAGTTCGCCTCGTCGCTTAGCTGAAGCTCGTGTCTCACTGGTTCGCTTCTTGTGACCTCATCCCACCTTCGTCGCCAATGAAGTGGTTCGGGAATAACGAGAGGCACAACCAAGCTAGTGACAACAGCTCTTTAATATACAGTGAGACTTCAGCAAAAACTCAGAGGCTGCAGCCCTCCTTATATACAATCCAGGAGGGACTGTCAGCCAATCAGAAACGATAGCAAGTTTGAAACTCCCGCTCAAAAGTATCAATACATAACAGCGTGCGTAGCCATATCAGTGGGCACGCAAGCTCAGCTCCAGCTGATTTTCAGGCCTTCTGGGCCCACCAGAAGTAGGGAAACCGGCTGTTTCCTGCCTCCAGAGGGCCTCGGAGGGGTGGTGTTGGGGAAGGTCCATTTTCGCCCTCCCCAGACTCCTAGAAAGATTCTGGAGCCTGGGGAGAGAGAAAAACGGGCCTGCCGGTCCCACCGGAAATTTGCAAATGGGCCATTTTCAGCCTCCAGGGCCTTGGGGGTGGGGGAGTGGGGAAGACCCATTTTCGTCCTCCCCAGACTTCTAGAGAGGTTCTGTAGGCTGGGGACAGCAAAAAACGGGCCTTCCGGTCCCACCGGAAGTTGGCAAATGGGCTGTTTCTGGCCTCTGGAGGACTTCCAAGGGGGTGAGTAGGGAAGGCTGTTTTCGCCCTCCCCAGTCTGCTAGAAAGGCTCTGGAGCCAGGTAAGAGAAAAACGGGCCTACCGGGTCATCGCGTGCCAGGAGCGGGGGTGAGGTACATAGAATTATGGGTGTGGGCAGGCATGCGTGCAACCCCCCCTGCCCCCCTTCATGGCACACGATGGCAAAAAGGTTAGCCACCACTGGTATAGGGGCTTCCTGCTTGAGCAGGGGGTTAGACTAGAAGACCTCCAAGGTCCTTTCCAGCTCTGTTATTCTTTTAATAGGAGACACGGATACCTTCAACTAATTTTCTTGCCATACTATGATATAGAGTCCTATTGCTTGGTCCAGTATACAGATAGTCCTCGACTTATGGCCATAATTGAGCCCAAAATTTATGTTGCTAAGTGGGACAGTTTTTAAGTGAGTTTTGCTCTATTTTACAATCTTTCTTGCCATCACTGTTAAGTGAACCCATGCAATTGTGAAGTTAGTAATATGGTTGTTAAATGAATCTGGCTTCCCCACTGATTTAGCACTAGCACTTATTTATTTATTTATTTTATTCAATTTGTATACCGCCCTTCTCCTAGTGGACTTAGGGCGGTGCACAGCCAAAACTAAAACACATACCAATACAAAATTTAAATTTTTAAAAAGAATTTCATAACGTTGGCCCCAAAATTTAAAACATTCACACTAAAACCCATTGACAATTTAAAAAACTAAAAAAGCTAGAAAAGGGGGGGGGTGTTTCACGCCAGCCCTGCTTGATGGAAAAGAAAAGTTTTCAGGGCACGGCGAAAGACCCGGAGATCCGATATCTTTCGTATCTCCGGGGGCAAATCGTTCCAGAGGGCAGGAGCTGCCACAGAGAAGGCCCTCCCCCTGGGGGTCGCCAGCCGACATTGCCTGGCTGACAGCACCCTGAGGAGTCCCTCTCTGTGCGCGTGTACTGGTCACCACTACCGGTTCGCTTGAATCTGTTCGAACCGGCTGAATACCACCACTGCTTCCTTCCTTCCTTCCCTTTCAATCTTCTCTTCGCAACATCCTGATAAACTAAATGCTTTCTCTCTTTTTTTGGTTGGAGATTAGAATAGAAACCAAGTAGCTTTTCCTTTCCTATCTCTGAGAAATTTGTCACCTTCAGAGAATAGCTGACAAACTATAATTCTTGCCTTTTTGTTTTGAATGTATCTAAAGAATCTTTTTTTGCTGTTCACAACATCCTTCACTAGTAATAACTAATTTTCAGTTTTCAGTTTCCTGACACCATCTGTAAAATTTTCTGCTGCCTGTCTATGCTCTCTCCTTTTATGACTTGGTTCTCTTTTCATTGCCAATATATACCCCTTTGGGGGAAGGGTGGGGGCTGCTCAAATCCCTCCTAAGCTTTTGCCAAGGGACACTGGCTTCATCTAACGGTAGTCCTCAACTTACGACCGCAACTGAGCCCAACATTTCTGTTGCTAAGCGAGACATTTGTTAAGCGAGTTTCGCCTTGTTTCTTGCATTCTTAAGTGAATCACAGCAGTTGTTAAGTTAGTAACACGGCTGTTAGGTAAATCTGGCTTCCCCATTGACTTGGCTTGTCGGAAGTTCACAAAATGCGATCACAGGATCCTGGGATACAGCAACCATCATATTTGCTCTCTTTTTAGATGCAAGTGGCTTGGTGGGAGAGTTCTTGGTGGGTCCTTGATTAAGCTGTTGTTTACTCTTTGCTTATTTGTCCGAGCTGGTAGTTTCTTGATTGGGGTATTGTTTACTTCTCCCCCTCCAAGTTTTTTATTTATTTTATTTTTTTACAAACATATCAATGCGTGAACAGCGTGGCACTTGGTGTCATGCATTCTAATACAAATAAAACTAGTAGAATTAATCATAGTTATTACATTCAATCAACTCATATATTTCTAATAATAATACACATTTATATTATACTGCAAATTCATTATTCAATTATTCCATGTTTTCTCCTGTTATTGCTTTTATTTTATTATATAAAAGTGTATACACTAATACTCCCCCTTCTCTTATTTCTATCTCTTATTCTAACTTTTAATCATGTCTCCCTTTATTAAAAAATGTTTTCTTTCTATCCTACCTACCTTCTAGTCATGTCACCTACTTAAAAAAAGAAAAGAGAGAGAAAAAGAAAAGCAAATCAGAACAACAACAAAAAAGAGAGATCATCTATCCATGTTCTGCCCCAGCTACGGATCCCAAAGAATGCAGCACACACAAAGTCCATTCAAACCTTAGTTTACTAAATAAACCAGTTTTTTACAACAACGGCTGTTAATTAACTGTATTAACAGCCACCAAAAATTCAAAGAATAATACTGAAAGCTTACTGTGGTTGGCAGAATGCCCAGAAGCAATTTGCAGGAAGCTGATAAGATAAGCAAGACAAGACACGAAGGTATGAGAACGAAGCTGTTCCCTGCAAATTGCTTCAGTCGGCGTTCCTCCTTAAATAGGCTAAGGGAGTGGCCAATTAGCCCCAAGCCTTACTCTCGAGGAGACCTCCTCCTGAGGAGCCACTCCTGCCTTTTGGCAGCTCTGCGTGCCTGGGCATCGAGAAGAGGCTCCTCCTCTTTATCCTCTTCACTTAAGGGAGCTTCTGGAGGTTCTGAAGGCCCTGGCTGAATCCCCGCCTCTGGCACCACATCTTCTCCAGCCTCCTCATTGTCCGACTCAAGTGCCAGCTGCACAGGCTGCTGGTGCAGCACCACACCAGCCTCCTCACTGTCTGAATCAGCTACTAGTTGCACAGGCTGCGTATGGGCCACAACAATCCATCATCTCTTGCCCGCTTCAATACTTTAATTGCTATGCTTTTTTTTGACTTACCTCCCATATTCCTCTCTTGGATCCTTATCTCTGTCTGCATCTACTTCTTGGCTGTTCAATCTAAATATTGTTTACTTCTTGATTTTTGGTCTAATGTTAATCTTGATGTTAATCTCTGATCATCTGGGTGTTGATTGATAGTAAGGAGGTGTTTTGGTCTGAGTTTGGTAATGAAATATCTGCAAGCTCAGAGGGCACCAAAACCCCCACTGTTCAACCCTGAGCTACAAGTATTCTACCAGTACAAGTGTTTATCTGAGATCCTCGAGAGCCGCGGTGATGCAGTAGTTAGACTACCTCTGCGGCCTGCCGGCTGCCTGCAATTTGGCAGTTCGATCCTGACTGGATCAAGGTTGACTCAGCTTTCCATCCTTCCGAGGTGGGTATAATGAGGACCCAGATTGTTGGGGGCAATAGGCTGACTCTGTAAATTGCTTAGAGAGGGCTGTAAAGCACTGTGAAGCGGTATATAAGTCTAAGTGCTATTGCTATTGCTATCCTTCATTCAGAGTTTTTCTACCCATAGCCACTGGGATACATATTGTTAAAATCTAATATGCATCAACCAAACATGTTTACTGATACAGTTTTGATCTGCGCTAATGCCAGTTATCCATCATCCAAAACACGGTCTCAGAAACCAGATCTTTCCAATTGACTTTGTTTGGATGCTTACTGACTTGCATGATTTTTAAAAATATACAACCACACAAATTCAGACAATATGGAATAATGATATTGGTGTATGAGGAACAGATTATTTTACTCCCCATTTGTACAGAAAGTGGGGGAGATAAGAGGATTTTTCTTACTCTAGATTTATAACAGGCAAGTGATTTATGATTGTAGGAAGTTAGCACCCAACCCTCTCCTAGAAGAATGAAATATTCTAGGAAACATTAAAAAGGCAGAATATTATACCTCCCTGGATGAGAAAAAGAGAAACATGCTCTTGGAAAGCAGCCCCCACCTTTGTTAATAGCCCCAGAAAGACTGGTGCCAACCTATCTATAAGACAAAAGACTGGGCCAATCTATCTACAAAACAAAAGACCTTCACTCTCAGGACATGATAGGATTAGCCCTCACTCAAGATCCAAACCAGGACAAAGCCATTAAGCCATAATAGGAATTGCCCAAAGCCCCTTCATTACATCACCCATCAAGATTCAACCAAGCCTGGGACTCAAGACAACCTACAAAGTTACCCCTGCATGGCCCCAGGGGAGTCTGACAACCAATCAGAATACATTTCTTACACAGGAATAGGAAGCTCCAAGGCGGGGCCCAAGAGAGGGTATAAATTCTCTCTCTCTCACCCTCCCTCCCTCCCTCCCTCTCTCTCTCCTGTGCTCGATTGCCCAGGACCTGTCCACCATTAAACCATCTTTCCAAATGTCAGGTTTCGATGTCGTCTCAAATAAAATAAATTGCATTTCCAAACAGAAAGTCTTTGAAGAAATCTTTCATTTTATTAAGCACGACAACCTGTCCCCGATCGTGGTGTAGCCAACTCTGACTTCCTGACCCCAAACCTTCCCTTTCTGTTCCCCAATTCTCTGCGTCTCATTGGCCCTCTTCCAAATCACCCTCCCCATATCTACTACTTAAACTCCCAGGAATGTCCCCTCTCCCATCTCATCTCCTAGGGGATATTATCTTCAAGGAAAATAAGTAGGTGAGAAGTCAAGCGTCCTCTTGCCAGTTGCCCCCTCTTCTCCTTCTTATGTCAGCACTAGAGTAAATGCAGGTTGAAGTGCTGACAACAAACAGCTTCCCTGCTTCCAGTGTCTTTCCCCCCACTTGGAACTGAACCCAGATGGACATTTCTTCCAACATGATCTTTAAGAAGATCATATTCATGAATTAATGAGTATCTGTGATTTAACACTGATATAGACTTGATGATACTTCCAGACTGGCTTCAAACTGCTTTAAAGGGACCAGAGAATGGAAACAGTGATGGCATGGAGATGCCAGTAAATTACTATGCAACATTCTACTCATTATACTTCAAAATTATAGAGCTGGAGAAATTATAAGAAAAGCCAGTCAAAATTACCAAGGAATTTAAACAACTCTGAAGGTTGTATGGAAGAGTTGAAACTATTTAATTAACGAGGAAATGATAGCTAAGTACAATCCAGATCACGTCAAGTATTAGTATTGCTATATACTACCTTGGTAAAACCACACTTGGAATATCGCATCCAGTTTTGCTTGCCACAACACGAAAAAGATGTTGAGCCTTTAGAAAGAGTGAAAAGAGGAGCAATGAAGATGATTAGAAGGCTGGAAGCTAAAACGTATGAAGAATGATTGCGGGAATTGGGTATGTCTAGCCTAACAAGGAGTGACTCCTCAAGAATGAGACCCTATATCTGTGATGGCGAATCTATGGCACGTGTGCCACAGGTGGCACGTAGAGCCAAATCTGTGGGCATGCGAGCATTGCCCTAGCTCAGCTCCAGCGCGCATGCGTGTGCTGGCCAGCTGATTTTCGGGCCTTCCGGGCCCACTGGAAGTCGGGAAACAGGCTACTTCTGGCCTCCGGAGGGCCTCCGAGTGAATGGGGAAGGCCATTTTCGCCCTCCCCAGGCTCCTAGAAAGCCTCTGGAGCCTGGGGAGGGCAAAAAACGGGCCTTAAATGCACCGTTTCCAGCCTCCAAAGGGCCTCCAGAGGGTGGGTGGGGAAGGCCGTTTTTGCCCTCCCCAGGCTCTTAGAAAGCCTCTGGCGCCTGGGGAGAGCGAAAAACAGGCCTACTGTACCCTCCATGCCTTCGCATGCCAAATGTGGGGGGAGTGCGGGGGGGAGTCATGCACACATATGGGGGGGCATGGGAGGCATTGAATTATGGGTGTGGGCACATGCATGCGTGACCCCCCCTGTTTTTGACACGCTACGTCAAAAAGGTTAGCTATCACTTCCCTATATCATTCTGGACAAATGCCCACCCAATCTTTTCAGCTCTGAAGCTGAAGAAGCTTCTCGGATGAGAAGGGAAATGTCTTCAAAGAAAAACCAGAAAGTCCAGTTGCCTCCTGAAAAAGCACCTTTGGGACAACCATGACCTGAATGACTGAGAATCTCTACAGACTTTTAGCTACGCCATTTGGGAGGAACGCCCTTTGAATGGTGTGGGAGTAGGAATGGATTTCCAGAGGAAAAAATTGCAGACTACAGGAACCAGAAGCACCACTCAGGTGACCCTGAGGACACAGATAAACCTCCAAGTGGCCTTAACAGCTCTCTAAAAGGATGCAAATGACCAGCTGTCTGCAAGGAGTATAAATCCTTCCATTCTCCACCTTCCAGTCAGAGCTGAAGAAGCTTCTTGGATGAGAAGTGAAATGTCTTCAAAAGAAAAAAACCAGAAAGTCTAATTGCCTCCTGAAAAAAGCACCTTTGGGTTTACAGCTGGTGGTTCTCCTTCCCTATGAACAGCAAACATCTTATTATCAATTAAGGTTGTCCTCGAGAGACAGAGGTGGTGATGGTGAATGGACTTTCTGCCAGGAATGACACACCTATCCAAACAAAGAAATTGCTATTCTGCTTGTTGTTCGTCATACGTGGTTATTCTATTTTGGGCAAGCCAAAGATGTTTTCGTCCTCCTCTTCGTTTTTGAAAAATCAAAAACAAAAACCGTCAGAGGGGCAGGCCTGAGAAGACCTTATTCCCTGAGTCACAGGAAATTTTCTGCCGTATACAGGTAGCCGTCGACTTATGACCACAATCGAGTCCAAAATTTATGTTGCTAAGCGAAATGATTGTTAAGTGAATTTTGCCCCGTTTTACATCCTGTCTTGCCAGCATTGTTAAGTGAATCACTGCAGTTGTTAAGTTAATAATACAGGGTTGTTAACAGTGGTGGAATTCAAATTTTTTTACTACCGGTTCTGTGGGCGTGGCTTGGTGGGCGTAGTGTGGCTTGGTGGGTGTGGTTTGGTGGGTGTGGCAGGGGAAGGATTCTGCAAAATCTCCACTCTCTCCCCACTCCAGGGGAAGGATACCAGTGGTGGGTTCTTCCCGGTTCAGCCCGGTTTGGCTGAGCTGGTAGCGGTGACGATATGATGTCACCGAACCGGTTCTCTTTGTTCGGGAGTTGGGCCCTCCCACCCCTCGTGTTATTCTTACCTTTTATTTGGCCCCGCCCCCAATCTATTCGCTGCCTCCCGAGTCCCAGCTGATCGGCTAGAAGGAAAAAAAACTGTTTAAACTCTTGCCATGGGGCTTCAAAATGCCGCCCTACAGCTGATCAGTGTTAAAAGGCAATGTGGTGGTAGACCAGTGTGCTCGAAAAACAAGTGGGTAGACCGGTGCCTCCAAAAACAAATAGGTAGTCCGGAATACTTCAAGAACAAATGGGTAGACTGGTACAGCTCTGCAAGCAGTTAAAAGCCTGGTAGACGAGTACCTCTGCTAAATCCTAAAGAATTGTCACATGACCATCAAACCATGCCCACAAAATAAGCCACACCCACAGAACCGGTAGTAAAAATTTTTAGAACCCACCCCTGAAGGATACTGCAAAATCCCCATTCCCTCCCCACTTTGGGGCCAGCCAGAGGTGGTATTTGCCAATTCTCCGAACTACTCAAAATTTCCGCTACCGGTTTTCCGGAACCTGTCAGAACCTGCTGAATTTCACTCCTGGTTGTTAAGTGAATCTGACTTCCCCATTGACTTTGTTTGTCAGGAGGTCGCAAAAGTGATGAGCCCATGAGCTCAGGATACTGCAACTGTCGGTTGCCAAGTGTCTGAATTTTGATCACGTGATCATGAGGATGCTGCAACGGTCGTAAGGGTGAAAAACGGTCATAAGTCACTTTTTTTAGTGCAGTTGTAACTTTGAATGGTCACTAAATGAACTGTTGTAAGTTGAAAACTACCTGTATTTCTTATAACTCTAAATTCCAAAGATCATGTTTTCCTTTTTTCTTTTCTCAAGTTTTTTATTTTTGTTTTTTATAAAAATGTCAAATCAAGGTGTGAACAGTGTAGCACGTGGGTATCACACATTCTAATACATGTATTAGAACTAATCAGGTTAACTAATCAGGTTAATCATAATCATTACATCCAATCTTCTTATGTATTTCTAATAATAATACACACTTGTATTAGGTTATGTTCTGTCATTGTTCAATTAATCCCTTTTTCTCTTGTTATTACTTTCATTTCACGATATAAAAATGTATACACTAATATTCCCCCTTCTCTTGTTTCACTTATTCTAACTTTTGATCATATCACCCTTTATTAAAAGACTTTTTCTTTCTTTCCTATCTAATTTCTAATCATGTCAACTACTTAAAAAAATAGTGGGGGGGGGAAGGAAAAAGGAAAAGAGAGAGAGAGAAAAGGAAAAGCAACTCAGAACAACAACAAAAAAGAAAAATCATCCATCTATCCTCTCTTGCCCGCTTCAATACTTCAGTTGCTATGCTTTAAAGAAAAGATAGGAAAATGGAAAAGCAAATCAGAACAATAAAAAAAAGAGAAAAAAATCTACCCATCATCTCTTGTCCACTTCAATCATGCTTTCCTTACTGCTGAGATCTCCCTCCGAAAGAGGGGCTATATTAGCTCAGAAAGGGGTCACAGTAACAGGGTAGCCCTTGCATAATTGGGATGCATATTAAAAAAAATTTACCCAGTGGCAGGGCTCTCTCTCTGTCTCTCTGTCTCTCTGTCTCTCTCTCTCCCTCCCTCCCTCCACTGGCACATATGTTTGTTCCTGCTTTGTTTAAATATACCGTTTTTAAAATCTACTCATTACCCCACTAAACATCAGTGCACTGATGCTGTTACCTAATTGGGTAATGAAATGTCTGCAAGAAAACAGCCAAACTCAGAAAGCACTAATGATCCCATAGTTATCATCATTCTCATCAAGCTTCTGCTTGAGGCTGTTTTCCTATGGCAGGAAAATAGCCTCAAGCAAGGCTGTTTTCCTTTCTACCTTTGTGAAGATTTTTCTCCATTTCTCCTTTAGGGGAAATATTCTATCCTGCCTCTTTTTAATATTAAGAATAAAGAATATTTTAATCTGGGGATGGGGCTTCCTACAGTATAATATTTATTTATTTATTGTTTATTTATTGGTTCGATTTATATGCCGCCCTTCTCCGGAGACTCAGGGCGGCTTACAATGCGTTAAGCAATAGCCTTCATACTTTTGTATATACTTGCTTAGTAGGGTTTTCGGGCCCCCTCCCTAAGCGGTGTTCTTTTTTATACAGAGTCAGCTTATTGCCCCCACAATCTGGGTCCTCATTTTACCTATCTCAGAAGGATGGAAGGCTGAGTCAACCTTGAGCCTGGTGAGATTTGAACTTGCAGTAATTGCAGGGAGCTGGCAGCTAAGTGCTATTTAACAGCACTTTAGTCTGCTGCGCCACCAAGGCTCTCTATCTTACACACACTCTTCCCCCTCACCCTATAATCTATAATGATATAGATTGTGATTTATACTAATACATAAAATTATTGTAGAAAAGACTGAATGTGTCGACTGAATATAAATCAGGTTTTTTGCTCAACGGTGGGGTGGATTTCATCAGGGATGATTTATGCCTGGATTTAAAATAAAAATAATTGGACATACGCATCTTCTGGTTTACTGAGGAGCCAAGGGGGTTTGGAAAATATGCTTGGAAGATTGTGAGGTTGTTTTTTTTTTTTTCTGTGTGTGTCTGTGATTTACTTAACAGCTGCAGTATTCACCTTAACAACAGTGGTAAAAAAAAAAAGATGTAAAATCAGGCCTGGCTCATTTAATGACCACCTTGTCTAGCAATGGAAATTCTAATCAGAGTTGTGGTCAACGGTTGAGGATTACTTGTATTTGTAACAACTTAATAAATGTGAAGCACATAACCAAGAAGCAGGGTTGCTGCTCACATTTGACCCACCATAGATTGGCGGAAAATGGAGATTGTGGCAAAGGCTTTCTACTTCTATATACTGTATATAAAAGCCAAATACCACTTACTCATCACGAAATCTCCAGAACTGTAGAGCCTACAAACTTGAAATTTGGCACGTATGTTCCTCTGGGCTTCTAGGTGCTCGCTAAGAAAGGATTTTTCGAAATGACCATCAGATTATTAGTATTTCTTATACAGTAATTAACACGCTCTGATGCTAAGGAGTTAGATGTTCTACTCCCCCGCCCTACCTGAAAAGAACTCTGTTCCAACTGCCATTTGCCTCACATTCCGTTACCTCTGTTCAAACTGGCAGATGTTTCACTCCTTCACTCAGGGGAAGTCTGGGGCTCCTTACAGTACTAAATGTTGGTACCTCACCAAATGTATACACCTTCCACCTATGGAACTGCTTCTGGACTCAAGGCAGTGGGAGAGATATTCCCTTATGTGTTTCAATCACCGACCACCACTAAGCCAACAGATTGTGAACCAAACTTTTGTTGCATAGTGTCCCAGCCTCAACTCACGTCTTACACTGACCTCCTCAGTTCAGACGAATCTGTTCCTTCTACTGTAACACCAGTTAAAGGGGAAAGACTGTCTTTCTGCTGCCAGGAAGTACAACAGATGCTTGCAAATGACGTCTTTTGGAGCCAGAGAGGTGAAAGAGAGAAATTTTATGCCAACATTCAAAGTGCAAGGGCACCACAGGATAAGGAGTATCATGGCGGGGCCTCAGCAGCAGCCTTCATTACTCCAGATATACTTTGTTGGTGATGATGACAATGAGAGTCTGTCAAGAGTATGGGGATGCTACAATGGTTGTAAGTGTGAAAAATGGTCATAAGTAGCAAAGCACAGGTATCCAGCTAGTCTACAATAAAAACAATGTCTGGAAAAACAATGCTGCTATTTCAGATTCTGCAAAAGATTGTGGCTGTCTCAGATTCTGACTCAACACGCTGTTTTCTATTCCCTGAAGAGGGTTTGCCAATGTTCAAACAGGAAGGAAATAATTGTATAACATTGCAATTTGTAGCCTAAAGACATGCCGAAGCTATCCAAAGCCTCATTTTTAATTGAGATCTGCTATTGAGAAAGCAAGATGAAACACTTGTAGGCAAAATGATAATCACACTATAGCAAATCATCTGCTTCTTGGTAGGAAAAAAAATGCCTCCTTGAATCTGTTTAGAGATTCTATCACACATCTACATATCCGCACACACACATATATATATACAGAAAATGAGAATGAGAATTAGAAAGTGAATGAGAGTGAATGAGAGAGAGAAAGAGAAAGAGAGAGAATGAGACAAGTGAGAATGGGAGAGTGAATAAGAGAGATAAAAGGGAGAGTGAGAATAAGAGAATGAGAATGGGGGAATGAGAGAGAGAATGAGAGAAGAATGACAGAGAGAGAATGAAAGAAAGAAAGAGAGAGAGAATAAGAATGAGAAAGTAATGAGAGAAGGGTGAGAGGGTGAATGTGAAAAGAGAATGGGAGAGTGAATAAGAGAGATAAAAGGGAGAGTGAGAATAAGAGAATGAGAATGAGGGAATGAGAGAGAGAATGAGAGAAGAATGAGAAAGAGAGAGAATGAAAAAGAAAGAAAGAAGAGAATAAGAATGAGAGAGAAATGAGAGAAGGGTGAGAGGGTGAATGTGAAAAGACAGAATGAGTGAAGAGTGAAGAGAGAGAGAATGAGGGAAGAATGAGAGGGTGAATGAGAGAGAATGAAAGAGAAAGAGAATGAGAATGAAAGAATGAATGAGTAAAGAATGAGGGAGTTTAGAGAGGACACCTATAACTCTCTCCAAGAGGCACATGGGAAATAAGTGATTTACATCCTTTCATTTCAAAATTCTGCATTGAGTACCAAAGCAACACTTTTAAAAAAAACACCAGATGCACCCTAATATTTTGATCTCAACTTCTCAAACCCTAATGAGCTTAGGCATTGGCTAACTATTAGGAGAATTCCCGATTGTGGAAGGCTGTCAATCAACAAAAAATATCTGGGGAAAAAGTTCCTGAAAAATGTTGGTTAAATTACCAAAAGCAAGCTTAGTGAAAGAGATTCAGGATTTGAATGGTCCTCACTTACTGGCGTTTCAAAGGTTCATAAAGATTTGGATCTCTGCCCAGGCTGTGGTTGGGGGTACTGAAGCCCACTTTAGTTCGTGTGGGTTGTTTTCCTTGTTCCCATCCATTTTTGCCATCTTTACTTTTTATTTTTTGTTGTTTTCTTTGATCACTCTATGTTTTAATTATTGGTAATTAAAATTGGCCTAGAAGAAGGTCCCTGAGAACTCTGTTATTCCATGTTCTATGTAAACTGCCCAGAATTGCTGAGAGTTCAGGTGACATATACACTTAATATATTACAGTTCTTCACACAGTTAACCAGATTTTTAAGACTAGATTTGGCACTTCTATCCACCTATTGAGACCTTCTCAAGTACATGCGATAGAGAGATGGTGATACTGGATGTTGTTAGAGGGATAGAAAGAGAGAATCAAGATCAAGGTTGACTCAGCCTTTCCATCCTTCCAAGGTCAATAAAATGAGGACCCAGATTGTTGGGGGCAATAGGCTGACTCCGTAAACTGTTTAGAGAGGGCTGTAAAGCACTGTAAAGCAGTATAGAAGTGTTATTGCTATCACGTGAAGTGTTAATACCACTTTATAATGCCTTGGTAAAACCACACTTGGAATATTGTATCCAGTTTTGGTCGCCATGATGTAAAATAGATGTTGAGATTCTAGAAAGAGTGCAGAGAAGAGCAACAAAGATGATTAGGGGACTGGAGGCTAAAACATATGAAGAATGGTTGCAGGAACTGGGTATGTCTAGTTTAATGAAAAGAAGGACTAGGGGAGACATGATAGCAGTGTTCCAATATCTCAGGGGCTGCCACAAAGAAGAGGGAGTCAAGCTATTCTCCAAAGCACCAGAAGGCAAGACAAGAAACAATGGATGGAAACAGAGGTGGGTTTCAGCAGGTTCTGACCAGTTCTGGAGAACTGGTAGCGGAAATTTTGAGTAGTTCAGAGAACTGGTAGTAAAAATTCTGTCTGGCACCGCCCCCATATATTCTCTGCCTCCCAAGTCCCAGCTGATCGGGAAGAAATGGGGATTTTGCAGTAACCTTCCCCTGGAGTGGGGTGGGAATGGAGATTTTACAGTATCCTTCTGCCACACCCACCAAACCACGCCCACCAAGCCATACCCACAGAACTGGTAGTATTTTTGAAACCCACCACTGGATGGAAACTAATCAAGGTGAGAAGCAACCTAGAACTAAGGAGAAATTTCCTGATAGTGAGAACAATTAATCAGTGGAACAACTTGCCTCCGGAAGTTGTGAATGCTCCAATGCTGGAAGTTTTAAAGAAGAGATCGGATAACCATTTGTCTGAAATGGTATAGGGTGTCCTGGCTGAGAAGGGGGTTGGACTGGAAGACCTCCAAGGTCCATTCCAACTCTGTTATTCTATTCTATTCTAAGATCAGCATGTGATACAAATGTCACTGCTATGTTGCTAGTTAATCTAGTTAAGGTGTTGTGTGAAGCCACGTGGTGCATATAGTCAACTTCCCTTCTATCTTTGTGTCCTTTTTAATAGCCACCCAGTAAATCACGTTTTCTCCCCATGATGCAATATGTTACTCAGTTTTCTGTTTTAAAAAAAATATCTTAAACTTATTTATTTATTTTATTCAATTTGTATACCGGCCTTCTCCTAGTGGACTCAGGGCGGTGCACAGCCAGAACTAAAACACATACCAATACAAAATTTAAAATTATTAAAAGAATTACATACTTTGGCCCAAATTTAAAACAATTCGAATTAAAACCCATTGATAGATTAAAAACTAAAAAAAAAAAAAGGGGGGGGGGATTCACGCCAGCCCTGCTTGATGGAAAAGAAAAGTTTTCAGGACACGGCGAAAGACCCGGAGATCCGATATCCTTCTTATTTCCGGAGGCAAATCGTTCCAGAGGGCAGGAGCTGCCACAGAGAAGGCCCTCCCCCTGGGGGTCGCCAGCCGACATTGCCTGGCTGACGGCACCCTGAGGAGTCCCTCTCTGTGGGAGCATACTGGTCGGTGGGAGGCTATCGGCGGTAGAAGGCGGTCCCGCAAATACCCAGGTCCTATGCCATGGAGCGCTTTAAAGGTGGTAACCAACACCTTGAAGCGCACCCGGAAGACCACCGGAAGCCAATGCAGCTCACGCAGGAGAGGTGTCACATGGGAGCGCCCCCCTCGCTCCCATAATCCCCCGCGCGGCTGCATTCTGCACCAGTTGGAGTCTCCGGGTACTCCTCAAGGGGAGCCCCATGTAGAGAGCATTGCAGTAGTCCAGGCGGGAAGTGACGAGTGTCTGAGTGACTGTGCATAAGGAGTCCCGATCCAGAAAGGGACGCAACTGGCGAATCAGGCGGACCTGATAAAAAGACCCCCTGGCCACGGCCATCATATGCTCTTCTAAAGACAGCCGTGCATCCAAGAGGATGCCCAAGTTGCGAGCCTATATCAATTTATCCTGCATGATATTAAGGTTCATTTTCTTCAGCAGTTTGCTTTGCTGGATCTCTGTTCCAACTTCCAACTCTGTTATTCTGTATTGTCGCAGATGTCAGCTGTTCCAAGTAAGGCTACCATTTGCAATTGACTGATTGTGACTTTGTCAACCCCGATGGTGTTCAAATGCTGCTCCGATTATTTTGGGATTCTACCCAAGGTGCTTATTATTGTTTCAATTTCTATTGTTATTTTAGACTACGGCAAAGAAGGACTTAATCTCTTTGTATCTGGGAAGCTTGCCAAATTTTACTGAGATAAATGCATGGTATGAATGTTCAGATATGCTTAGTTATTCTTGGTTTCATTAGAGAGTCAGCAGGGAGACTGCAGGAATTCATCCAGCACAGTATTCTTCAGTCATTTACGAAACTCACTGGGTGTATTTTGAAATTTTTACTGCCTTGCTTATGTTACTGAACTGCCAGTGATATAAGATGTATGAACCTGCAAAATGTAATGCTGGACACCACTCTGTGTTAAAGTCCGCCCCGCAATTGATCAAAAGTTTTCTCCACCTTTGAAAAAAAATTAAATTTTTCTACCTTATTCAGTCACCCCTTGAGAATTTCTTTTCACACGTCTCCTGACCAGAGGTCAAAAAAAGTCAAGATGGCAACCATTACCCTGCCCTCAAAACCCCACCTCTTTTTTTTAAAAAAAAATTTTTTCTTGTTTTTCTTCTTTAAAAAACACAAACAAGAACAAAACAAGAACAAAAGGAAAAGGAAAAAAGTTTCCATTTTACAACAATTCCGTATCAGTGTATAATCACAATTTGTATTCCCCCTCTTCATATTTACATATTTGTAATTGTGGTTCCCTTATTTCTTAACATATTTTCTATACAACCTCTTACTTATTTATACATTTCTATTATATTTATATATTACTTTACATACATGGTGTATTTCATACCATTTTCCTAATACTTCCTTATCTCTAGCGCAACTCTATTGTATATTTTCTTATTTATTATTCCTGTCCTCCAACCATTTATACCATTTATTCCATATTAAGTAGTATTCCGTTTCATCTTTTTCTTTTATTTCTTTCGTCAATTTATCCATCTCTGTGCAGTGCAGCTTTTTCCTTATCACCTCTTCATCTTTTGGTATGATGTTATTCTTCCAATTTTGTGCATAGGTTATCCTAGCTGCAGTTACAATACGTAGAATTAGATATTGCATTTCTTTATTATAATTTCTTGTATGAATGCCCAATAAAAATAATTCCAGTTTCCAGTCTATATCATGTTCGAGCCATTTTTAAATTTTAGTTCAATACTTTTTTGCTGTTGCACATCTGCAACAACCCCACCTCTTTTTAACCTGATCATAAAAAAGATGGGTGTTGCTTATGATATGGCTGTGGCTGCCATCTTTGACTTTGCCCCTGTCAGAAGTGGCCCGCCAGTGGCCTGCGCAGATCGTGGCTGATCCCGATGACGAGGAGGCTGGTGTGGTGTTGCACCAGCAGTCTGCGCAACCGGTGCTTGCGTCGGACAGCGAGGAGGCCGAAGAGGATGTGATGCCAGAAGCAGAGACTCAGCCAGAGCCTTCAGAACCTCCAGAGGCTCCTTCAAGTGGAGAGAGCGAAGTGGAGGAGCCTCTCCTCAATGCTCGAGCATGCAGGGCTGCCAAAAGGCATGAGTGGCTACTCAGGAGGAGGAGGTCTCCTCGAGAGTAGGGCTTGAGGATAATTGGCTACTCCCTTATTTAAGTCCCATGCAGTTAGTAATTTCTTGCTGGAAACAACTTGTAAATATCATCAGAGCATTTTTGTAAAAGTTTTATCGTATCTTGTTTTCTGGGCTGGTTGCCAACCTTTGGCGGACTTTGGTTTATTCTTGCTACTTAATAAATTTGATAAGGACCATTGGTGTGTGTCAATATCCTCGGGAATCTGGAGCTGGGGCAGAACAAGAAGAATAATTTGGACCCCAACTCGAGCCACGGTTGCACAAGAACAAATCAAAATGATATCCAGACAGCTGTGAGGAAAGGAGCTGTATTTATTCCCAAAAGTAAAGAGGTTCGCCTGTGGGACTAGCCACAGAAAAAATGAAGTGCGAAAGGGCTGTTTTATAAGGGAGTTTGTCCTGAGGGGTGTGGATGCTTATTCTAATGTGATGTGAGGGGCATGAGCATAGGTGCATAACAGAATAAGAGTGTTGGAAGGGACCTTGGAGGTCTTCTAGTCCAATCCAGTCGTGGGTTTCACTTACTTTTGCTACCAGTTCGCGCGCGTACCACTTCTGCATATGTGCAGAGCATATTTGATGACGTCTGGGTGGGTGGGCGGAGCCTCTCACCGCCACTACTACCGGTTCGCCCTAACCGGGGTGACCTGGTAGCAACCCACCACTGGTCCAATCCCCTGCTCAAGCAGAAAACACTATACTAGTGATGGCTAACCTTTTTGCCATCGCATGCCAAAAGTGGGGGGGGGAGCGCGGGGGTCAAGCGTGCGTGTGCTGACACCCATAATTCAATGTGCCCCACCCCCTATGCATGCACACGCTTCCCCCGCTTTTGGCATGTGATACCATGGTGGGCCTGGTAGGCCTGTTTTTTGCCCTCTCCAGGCTCCAGAGGCTTTCTAAGAGCATGGGGAGGGCAAAAATGGCCTTCCCCACCTCCCCAGAGGAAGCTGCCCATTTCCCAATTTCCGGTGGGCCCAAAAGGCCCGAATATCAGCTGGCTGGCGTACGCATGCATGCTGGAGCTGACCTAGGACAACGCTCGTGTGCCCACAGATATGGCTCTGCGTGCCACCTGTGGCACGCGTGCCATAGGTCCGCCATCACGGCACTATACTATTTCAGACAAATGGTTGCCCAATCGCTTCTTAAAACTTCTAGTGTCGGAGCATTCACAACTTCTGGAGGCAAGTTGTTCTGTTGTTCTCACTGTCAGGAAATTTCTCTTTTTGAATTCCACCACTGACTGAGACCCACAGATATGAGAGCCAGTTTGGTCAGGCTAGAAACTAGGAGACTGCGAATTCTAGTCTCTGCTTAGGCATGAAACTGCTGGTTGACTTTGGATCAATCACCAGGAGTTCTAGTCCTGCCTTAGTCATGAAAACCAGCTGGGTGACTTTGCGCCAATCACCAGGAGACTGTGAGTTCTAGTCCCGCCTTAATCATGAAAGCTTTTTTTTTTTAATTTGATTTGTATGCTGCCCTTCTCCGGAGACTCAGGGCAGCTTATAAGGCATTAAGCAATAGCCTTCATACTTTTATATATGCCTGTTTAGTAGGGCTTTCACCCCCCCCCAAGCGGTGTTCTTTTTTATACAAAGTCAGCTTATTGCCCCCACAATCCGGGTCCTCATTTTACCTACCTTAGAAAGGATGGAAGGCTGAGTCAACCTTGAGCCTGGTGAGATTTGAACTTGCAGAAATTGCAGGGAGGGGGAAATAGGAGGAGTATTAGATGTCAGCACTCCAAGCTGCAGTCACTCCAGTGCTGACATAAGAAGGAGAAGGTGGGGGCATCTGGCAAGAGGACGCTTGACTTTTCACCTACTTATTTTCCCTGGAGATACTATCCCCTAGGAGATGGGTTGGGAGGGGGGAAATTCCTTTGAGCTGAAGTAGTAGATGACAGCAGAGTGACTTGGAAGATGGCCAATGAGAAGCAGAGCAGTGGGGAAAGAAAAGGGAGGGTTTGGACCAGGAAGTCAGTGTTGGCTGCAACTGAGTCGGAGTTTCGATTGTTGTGCCTAATAAATGAAAGATTTTGATCAAGGACTATTTGTTTGAAATGCAGTTTATTTAAGACGACACTGAATCCTGACATTAGCTATGTTCGCTGCCTTGAGTTATTTAAAATAAAAGTACAGACAGAAGATAAGTAAATGGAACAAAATAATATGTAAGAAACAACATGAAAATGTTAACAAAAACCTCATCACTTTAATAAGAGAGCTGCTGATTGCTCTTTTCTTCTTTTCGTTTTTCTTAAAAGGCGACTTCAAAGCGGGCATTTATACTACAATCCAGAGAAAGTAGCCTTCATGCTGCTAGATACCCTTTGGATACATCTCCCCCTAAATGCTCACTTTCTGCCTTGAAAATTCAATACATGCCGTCCAAAGTGAAATTAATTTCCAGTGGAGAGGGAAGTGATTGCAAGCCAAATGGACTGCAAATAAGTAGGTAAGCTGCCACATTGGAGGTCTATTTTCTGACTTTACAAATGGTCTCTGCCCAGAAAGAAAAAAATCTTTAATTCTCAATTCTTTATTTTTATTATCTACTCTTTAAATCAGTATGGTGAGTCCTCGACTTACTGTAGAAACATTTGTTTAGTGACTGTTAGAAGTCAGAATGGCACTGCAAAAAAGCGATTTACGAGCAGTTTTCACACTCAGGGCCGTTGCAGAATCCCCATAGTCCCATGATCAAAATCCGAGCACTTGGAAACTGGCATGTATTTATGACAGTTGCACGGTCCTGGGGTCATGTGATCCCCATTAAACTTCCCCGCCAGCTTTTGACAAGCAACGTCAATGGGGGAGGCCAGTTTAATGAGACATGCTTCGCTTAACCACTCCGGTGATTCATTTAACAAATGTGGCAAAGATGAGGCAAAACTCATTTAACTTAACTTGCTTAACAATGGAAATTTTGGGCTCAGTTGTGGTTCTAAGTCAACCTTTATAGAAAAACAGAGTTGGAAAGGACTTTTAGCGGTCTTCTAGTCCAACTCAAGTAGGAGACCCTACACCAGGGTCTACACCGCTCATCTAGGCCACAACCCAGAAGAGGAGCTGCCCAGGGTGCATGCATGTGCACAAAAATGAACTTCTGGTTTCTGGCGCACGCATGCGCACTGGCCAGCTAGTCTTTGGGATTTCTGATGTGCATGCATACACGACGATCAGCTGGCTGGCGTGCATGCTCACGCAGGAAAACAGAAGACCAGCTCTTCCAGTTTCCGGCACTGCCGCTCGCACAAAGGCCAGCTTATCGTCGCTCGCACATGGGTGCTAGAAACCCAGAAGAGGAATGGGTGACACCACGCATGCCAGGCGACATGGCTCTGTGTGCCACTTCGGGCATATGTGCCATAGGTTCGCCATCAGGGCCCTATATCATTCCAGAGAATTGGCTGTCCAGTCTCTTCTTAAAAACTTCCAGTGTTGGAGCATCCACAACTTCTGAAGGCAAGCCATTCCACTGATTAATTGTTCTCACTGTCAAGAAATTTCTCCTGAGTTCTTGGTTGGTTCTCTCCTTGATTAGTTTCTACCCATTGCTTCTTGTCCTGCCCTCAGGTGCTTTGGAGAATAGGTTGACCCAGTGGTGGGTTTCAAATTGTTTTACTACTGGTTCTGTGGGCGTGGCTTGGTGGGCGTGGCAAGGGAAGGATACTGTAAAATCTCCATTCCCACCCCACTCCAGGGGAAAGTTACTGCAAAATCCCCATTTCCTCCCGATCAGCTGGGACTTGGGAGGCAGAGAATAGATGGGGGCGGGGCCAGTCAGAATTTTTACTACCGGTTCTCCGAACTACTCAAAATTTCCGCTACCGGTTCTCCAGAAGTGGTCAGAACCTGCTGAAACCAACCTCTGCTTCACTCTCCAAAGAAGTAACCACCAAACGATATCACCATCCCAAGGATAACAACAACAATAATCATTTGGAACACAACACGCCAGATATCACAGTTGTCAAAAATCGAAACATACAATTTATTGATATCGCTGTACCAGGAGACACCAGAGTTGAAGAAAAAGATCTGGAAAAAATCATGAAATATCACGACCTGGCCATCAAAAGTCCTGATCAGTTGGGACTTGGGAGGCAGACAATAGATGGGGGCGGGGCCAGTCAGAATTTTTACTATCGGTTCTCTGAACTACTCAAACTTTCCACTACCGGTTCTCCAGAACTGGGCAGAACCTGCTAAAACCTACCTTTGGGTTAACCCCTCTTCTTTGTGGCAGCCCCTGAGATATTGGAACACTGGTATCACGTCATCCTAAATCAGAGGTGAAATGTAGAATTTGTTACTTCTGTGGGCGTGGCTTGGTGGTGGGGAGTAATGTGACTGGGTGGGCATGGTCAACTTTTTTTTTAACAAACTTTTAAGTGTGTCTTATTCTCCGAAAAATACAGTAAATGGATGCAGTAACAAAGCTTAAATGTGCAGTGGAAGTTTCTGGAGGTTCTTTAAAGCAGGGGTTCCCAACCTTGGCAACTTTAAGACTTGTAGACTTCAACTCCCAGAATTCCCCAGCCAGCCATGTTTAAAACATTCACCCCTGCTTTAAAGGATGCTCCCAGGTCTGGAATAACACATAGTTGGGTCTCTTATGACATGGGAAGCTGGCCAGCATGATGACATTATGGATGGTCACCAACAGCTTCCTGAATTGTCCTTGGTTTAAGACAGTGTTTCTCAACCTTGAACAACTTGAAGTTGCGTGGACCTCAACTCCCAGAATTCCACATGGTGAATGGTTTGAATCCATGAAGCTGAATTAAAATGTATTCATCTTTAGGTAAGACAGCTGGTTATGAGTGGTGGATCAATTTATGGATGAATTAAAAAATGCTATTTTCCCCTGGACGAACTCCAGGAGTTGCTGGCTTTAGAACTTGGAACAATAATATGTGTGGCTGGTTTTTAGGGAGAAAAAAATTCTTTTCCTGACAATGAAACACAGTCAAGAATTAGTTTTATGCTGCCTTGATATTCAACATTTTATCCATCACACTGACCTCATTGATTTTATTATCTATCTATCTATCTATCTATCTATTGACCTACCTACCTACCTACCTACCTATAATCTATCATCCATCCATCCATCCATCCATCCATCCATCCATCCATCATCCACCTTCATCTATCTATCTATCTATCTATCTATCTATCTATCTATCTATCTATCTATCTATCTATCTATCTATCTATCATCTATCCATCCATCCATCCATCCATCCACCCACCCACCCTTATCTATCTATCTATCTATCATCTATCTATCTATCTATCTATCTATCTATCTATCTATCTATCTACCTACCTACCTACCTATCTTTCCATCCATTCATCCATCCACCCACCCTCTATCTATCTATCTATCTATCTATCTATCTATCTATCTATCTATCTATCTATCCATCCATCCATCCATCCACCCACCCACCCAGCCTCATCTATCTATCTATCTATCTATCTATCTATCTATCTATCTATCTATCTATCTACCTTCTGTCTGTCTATCTTCTACCTACCTACCTACCCATCCATCCATCCATCCATCCTCTCTCTCTCTCCCTCCATCCCCCTCTCTCTTCATCCCTCTCTGTCTATCTCCTATCCATCCATCCATCCATCATTTTTTGGGAAGATTTTTCAGAAATGGTTTGCCATTGCCTCCTTTCTAAAGCTGTGAGAGAGGAACTGGCCCAAGCTCACTCAGATGGCTTTGTAACTAAAGCAAGACTGGAAATCACGATCTCCTGGTCCCTAGCCTAGTGCCTTGACCACTATACAACACTTGCTCTCTGTAAGTAATAAGCCAGCAATAAAGCCAGCTGTAGAAAGTTGGCTCCTCATGTGGTGCACCATGGTTGGAGAACAGGGGCTTAGAAAGGCCCAAGACAGCTTTTCTCTTAGTCTCCGGAATCTAGGAAGACTTGTTTCTCTAATGGAAGCCAATAGTTTTAAGAAAGTTGAGAAGTGTGATAACATATTTTTACTTCCCTTCACTCTCCAGTAACAATAATTGAATCTCCCCATGTGAGACCTGACAGACATCCATTTGCTGTCTAGAAGTTGATTACGTTCCATCCATGGGTAGCTTCAATACCTGCCCAATCTGTTCATTCTTGGCTGCACACATGCCATATCTTCTTTTCCTCGTAGTTTTTCTGTTTTTAAAAGAATAGTTAAAGTGTTAACCAATTTCATATAGGGTTAGCTTCACTGATCTGTGAAGGAAATTAAAGCTACAGCAGAGTCGTATTTGCTGGAAAGCCAAAAAATCCCCTATATCCGTGATGGCGAACCTATGGCATGGCACGCGTAGTCATATTGGTGGGCACGCTCCGGAGGACATGCGCACACTGGCCAACTGATTTTCGGGCCTTCTGGGCCCACTGGAAGTAGGGAAACAAGCTGTTTCCTGCCTCCAGAGGGCCTCGGAGGCTGGTGGGCAAGCCCGTTTTTCTCTCTCCCCAGGCTCCAGAGCCTTTCTAGGAGCTTTGGGAGGACAAAAACAGCCTCCTCCTCCCCGGAGACCGGAAACAGCCTGTTTGCCAACTTCCGGTGGGACTGGAAGGCCCGTTTTTGCTCTTCCCCAGACTCCAGAGCCTTTCTAGGAGCCTGGGGAGGGCAAAAATGGCCTTCCCCTCCCCGGAGGCCGGAAACAGCCTGTTTGCCAACTTCCGGTGGGACCGGAAGGCCCGTTTTTTGTTCTTCCCCAGACTCCAGAGCCTTTCTAGGAGCCTGGAGAGGGCAAAAACGGCCTTCCCCAACCCACCGGAGGCCCTCTGGAGGCTGGAAACAGCTCATTTGCCAACTTCCGGTGGGACACTTGCACGTGACCGCCCTCCCCCCCACTCCTGGCACGCGATGGCAAAAAGGTTAGCCATCACTGCCCTATATTTTCCCATTTGTCTTGTAGTACAGGTAGTCCTCGACTCACAACCATTCGTTTAGTGACCTTTCAACGTTACAATGTTAAAAAGTGACTCATGATCATTTTTCACACTTATGACCATTGCAGCATCCTCATGGCCACATAATGAAAATTTGGACAATTTGCATCTAATTCATATTTATGACGGTTGCAGTGTCCCGGGGTCTTGTAATCCCCTTTTGCTACCTTCTGACCTGCAAAGTCAAGGGGGAAACCAGATTCACTTTACAACCATATTACAAGATTAAGATTAAGATCGCCTTTATTGTCATTTTCTTGTATACACAATGGCACACATCTGATGCCTCACTCCAGTGGTGGGTTTCAAATTTTTTTACTACCGGTTCGGTGGGTGTGGCTTGGTGGGCGTGGCTTGGTGGGTGTGGCAGGGGAAGGATACTATAAAATCTCTATTCCCTCCCCACTTCAGGGGAAGGATACTGCAAAATCCCCATTTCCTCCCAATCAGCTGGGACTCGGGAGGCAGAGAATAGATGGGGGTGTGGTCAGTCAGAATTTTTACTACCGGTTCTCCGAACTACTCGAAATTTCCACTACCGGTTCTCCAGAACTGGTCAGAACCTGCTGAAATCAACCTCTGCCTCACTCTCCAAAGAAATAACCACCAAACAATATCATCATCCCAAGGATAACAACAACAATAATCAGTTGGAACACAACACGCCAGATATCACAGTTGTCAAAAATCAAAACATACAGTTTATTGATATCGCTGAACCAGGAGACACCAGAGTTGAAGAAAAAGATCTGGAAAAAATCATGAAATATCACGACCTGGCCATCGAAACTACACAATTATGGATGAAACATGTAACAGTGATACCCATTGTCATCGGGGCACTTGGTACCATGTCCAAACGTTTTACGAAATACATCAAAAAATTGCAGCTTCCTGCAATACCACCAGCGGAACTGCAAAAAACTGTGTTACTCGGAACATTGTACATTTTAAGAAGATACTTGGTTGATCCCTAGGATGCTGGCAACAACCCGTCTCAACCATCAGCACCAGTCAATGATATGTGTGATACATTTTTAAATGTTCAGTTGACTGAGTTTCATGTTTAATGAATGAAAGATAATAATAATAATATAATAACAGCAACAGCCTCCAAAAATGCCAAATTATAAAAAAATGACACCAAAACTTTTATATATATATGTGTGTGTGTGTGTGTGTGTGTGTGTGTGTGTGTGTGTGTGTGTTTTAATTTGATTTATATGCCACCCTTCTCCGGAGACTCAGGGCAGCTTACAAGGTGCTAAGCAATAGCCTTCATACTTTTGTATATTTTATACAAAGTCAGCTTATTGCCCCCACAAACTGGGTCCTCATTTCACCTACCTTAGAAAGGATGGAAGGCTGAGTCAACCTTGAGCCTTGGAGAGATTCGAACCAGCAGTAAATTGCAGGCAGCTGTGTTAATAACAGGGTGCGTAGACCACTGTACTATCAAGGCTCTCTCTCTCTCTCTCTCTCTCTCTCTGTGTGTTTTTAATTGGTTCCAGGAGGTGCAACAAATACTAAAAAGGACGAGTTCCAAACAAACCTCATGATTCTTTGTTTCAGCCAGGAATAACTTTCTGTCTGTCCCTTTTCCTATGTCAGTGACCTTCCCAGCATGGCGGTCTTCCTGTCCACCTTCTGTGGCTGCCCGCCTTCTTTTGCAGTGACCTTTCCAACATGGCCGACTTCTTCTCCATACTCCACAGCCATCTCCCTCCCTCTTCCTATTGCAGCATGTTGAGTACTAAACAAACACCGAGTACTGGGACAACAGTTTCATGTCAAAATGCGCCGAGTACCAAATTTGATGAGTTTTGAAGGAGTCGAGTACCGAGGTACCTCTGCATTAATCACAATACATTTTCAATACATACATACTAACTTAACAACTTCAGTGACTCACTTAACAACTGTGACCAGAAAGGTCATAGAATGGGCAAAGCTAACTTAACAAATGTCGTGCTTGGGCTCAACTGTAATTGTAAGTTGGGGACTACTAGTATTGATTTACTCTTTCTAGTCTGACTTCAAATAGACCTGTTTGGTTTGCATACACCTGCATGAAACTGATTTGGAAACTTGAGAAATTGATGTCTGGGAAGAAGTAATACCTTTTCTAAATCTGAGGAAGAATCTCCTTCAAAAATTGGTAAAAGGAAGGCAAAGATTAGTATTCCAATAGGCATTTGGCAGCTTCTCTTCCACCCCGCATTAGAAAATAGAGGAGCTCTTCAAAAGAAGGAAGCCTTTTATCGCTCCTAAAACTGATAATTGAATCTTCTGTCTTTGGTAATCTCATGTGTACCAGAGGAGACAAAGCTTCCATTTTTATTAAGAGATGATTAATTGGGCTCCTTATCATGTACGGTATATTGGATCAGGCTTTTATAGAAGAAGAAAAAGCTTTTCTTTCTTCTCTATTGGCAAAAGGTTTGGAAAATCCACAGCCCGAAAGACCATAGATTTGGAATTGTAATGGGTGGCGAGAATAACCTTGGGAGACAGAAGGAAGTCAGATAAGAGATATCTCAGGCCACAGAAGGAATGTGTTCTGACCTAGGCTTCCCAAGAGCATGAAGCAGACTCCTCGTCCGGATAAAACCTCTTTTATTTAGGTTAAAGGGAGATTCCTCTCCAGCAAAGTCCCGGCAAACAGTCTTTCATGAGATTTCACAACTACAGGCCTTTATTAGGCTTGGAGAGTTGCCAGGCCAATATCTTCCAAACGCCACGCTGGAGCAACAATTACTTGGCAAGAAGTCAGGAACAGATCTTCACCCTAATGAATTGAACTAATGATCTCCTGCAAACTCCCCTCCCCTTCACTCCTTTTTATTCCCTATGGGAGGGGCCATTCACCGTCCACCTGGCCTTTACTCCTGAGTCGCCCCTTGTTCCTTAACTGGTCCCTTCTCCTGGCAGCTCTGCGCATGCGCACACTGGGAACAGGCTTTTTGTGACTCTGACTCCCGAGCCTGTCCTCATGGAGGAAGAGGACTCAGAAGGTGATGGGGAGGAACTGGCAAAGCCTCCCTCTCCAGGACCTTCCTCTCTGGCAATGCCTCAGGTTCCATCCGAAGGCCAGGAGGAACAGCCTGGGATGTGCTAGGAGGAAGGCATTTCGGAGCACCCATTGATAGAGAGTGATACTGATGAATCCTGGCTTGATCCCAGGCAGCGTCGGAGGCAGAAGCGTGCGCAGCAAAGGAAGAGGCATGGGAGGACCATGGATTGAGCTGAGTCACTGAGCCACGCCCCACAAAGGATAAAAGGGGGCGTGATTGCTCGGCAGGCTTTGTAACGGACAAACGTTTAAACTCTAAAGAGTCACATCGTGAATCCTGCACTTCGGCTCAGATATATTTTGGACTAAACTCTTATGGATAATTTGTTGCTCTGGAAACGGACTGCAGATAAGGCCTCTCCTGCTTTTTGGGAGTACTAATTGGATTTGGCAGGCGTTTTACAAGTAGCTGCCAGAACTCTCGTCTGCCAGGAATTCTGGTCTGTTTATACAATACATTATTGGCAGGTGTGTTGGATATTGCATTTGTCTGTGTGAGAACGGGGGACAGAACAAGGCTCCAGCTGTCCTTCTGCCCCACTGATATCCGATTCCGAAGGCAGCTGATAACTGTCAGACGGCCCTGGCCCCATCTCTGCCTCTTACGCAGAGCCTTCCCCAGACTCCAGGACTGGCCCATGTTCCTCCCCAACCTCCTCACTGTCTGAGTCTGCCACCAGCTCTGCTGGCCACTGCGGGCCACAATGGAATGGTGCGTATGCACCAAGACAAAATCCTTGTGTGTCCAATCACACTTGGACAATAAAAAAAATTCTATTCTAAGCAATTTACAGAATTAGCATATTGCCCCCAACAATCTAGATCCTCATTTTACCAGCCTTGGAAGGATGGTAGGCTGAGTCAACCTTGAGATAGTCAGGATCAAACTACTGGCAGTGGGCAGAGTTAGCCTGCAATTCTGCATTCTAACCACTGCACCATCATGACAATAGAATAGAATAGAATAGAATAGAATAGAATAGAATAGAATAGAATAGAATAGAATAGAATAGTAATAGCACATTTACAGCCCACATGCTTTACTGAATCAGCATATTGTCCCAAACAATCTGGGTCCTCATTTTACCAACCTCGGAAGGATGGAAGGCTGAGCCAACCTTGAGCAGGTTAGGATCGAACTCCTGACAGCGAGAAGTCTGTGCCACAACGGATATTATCTGTGGTTCATTGTAGCATTAGAATGGTTACAGCATAATTATCCATACACAGCAATATATACGTATATATATATTTGTAGAGCATTTGAAGACAAGATAATAAGCTTAAAGTCAGCAGATTCTACCTTGGGGCTGTTATGGTTTTATTATTATTTTTATGATTTATGTTTTTTATTTTGGATGACGGTATTTATTTGTTTACTTGATGTAAAGGCTGCCCAATTACATCTACCTCTGGGCCCTTAGGTAATAAAAAGTCAGAACAATAAAAAAGAGAAATGGATTGTATGTGTCCAGGAAAAATGTATGAAACAACATTAAAATTTAAAAAAAATCTTTGAAAGGCTTATTGCCTCAAAACCTGGGAGATTATTCAGATTTTAAGGCCTCTTCGAAGCAACATCAGGATTGGAGCTATTGAAGGGGAATTTTGTCCCATTTTAGAAGTCTGCCGCTCAGAATCCATGTCTGGGCTGTCATATAATGATGTACAGGCAGTGCTTGATTAGTGACTGCCTTGTTTAGCAACTGTTCAGAGTTGCAACAGTGATGAAAATGTAACTTTGCTACTACCTATAACCCTCACGCAGGTATGTAAAGCAAAGGAAAGCTGAAGGCAGATCATAAAGATTTAGACTGTAAACACAGTCACAGTTTTATTTAGCGGCTGCTTTACTTAATGATCAAGTTGCTGCTCCCAATTGTGGTTGCTAAATGAGGACTGCCTGTAAAATAAATAGACCTGTGGTCCAGGTAGTAATTAAATATAATGGTTGCAATCTCATATTCCACACAGAAAGCTCAAATGGAAATACTCCACTTTAAATACCCAATATCAACAAACTGACCCTTGCCCATGTGGAAAGCTACCCCGCCTCTCCTAGAAGAATGAAATACTTTGAGGAATATCAAAAAGAGCAGATTATTATATTTCCCCAAAGGAAGAAATGGAGAAACATGGTTTTTTTAGAGGAAGAAAGCAACCCCCACTTTCCTTAATAACCCCAGCAAAAACTGAGGAGCCCAGCTTTTAGAAATGCAAGACAGGATATTTTGAAACAAAGACAGAATGGTAGAATTAGAAGCAGCCTCTCATCCAAGATCCAACACAGGAGAAAGCCATTAAGCCACAATATGAATTATTGTGTCATCCTCAGAGCAGTCCAAACTTCAACCAAACGTAGCTCAGACAAACACCTAGGATTTCTACTTTGCCTTTAGAGCCAGTTATGACCCCTACATAACCCCTACATGCCCCCCTGGGAGTCTGACAACAGCCGATAGAATACATGTTCTTGCACAGGAACAGGAAGCTCAAGTGCAAAGCTTAAAGAAGGTCCTTTAAGATCCCGCACTCTCAACTCCATTTTGTCAACTGCACCAGAACCATGTGCTTCATCATTAAACCTTCTTTCCAATCATTAATTTTCTTAATGTCGAGTCCTGTTAACTATTTTGTCTTTAATGTAACATGTAGAATACAGATCAATATTTTGCAGATAGTTTTAGTAGTTTAAGTAGTTTTTGCAAGCGGTGGGAACTAATGCTGTAATCATGTATTAATCAGTATTCAACTAGAGGGTTAAATATGTGTACAAATGGTGGGGTTTTTTTTGTTTTGTTTTTATGCATCTTTTTAAAAAAGTTTCAATTGTTTGTGTTTTTTGTCCTTTTTTTCTATTTTGTATTTTAACTTTTGTCTTAAACAAAATTAAGAACTTTATCTTAAATATATGATATTAGAAATATATGGCACCTTTCTCTCTATATAAAAGTTGCCAAGGTTGGACACCCCTGCTCTACACCCATCAAACAAATTGTGTTTTACTTTCTTGTGTTCTTAATCATCTCTGAAAGCCAAATTAAGCGTTTGGCTTAATGAAGGTTATTTATGGAGTCATAACAGTAGGCACCTGAAATTAAGTTTACGGGATGATAAACCTTCATGAGCTTGTCCTGAGAGGTGCTGTCTCCTAGTCAATCCTGCACGTATCAGAATCGATCTTGGTTAGTGCTTGGGAATTTCAAAGAAGCTATGTGGGAATCCCAGAGCCCGAAGGCTGAAAACAAAAATCCTTGAAGATATCGGAAGGAAATAATTTCTGCAATTCTGCAAATTATTTCTGCAACCCCCAATGCAGATGCAATCACCAGGAGTCAAAGTTCACTTGAGGCATTTTCATCTTCTGTACCGCTATAGATGGTCCTAGACTCATTGCTAAGCAAGGTGGTTGATAAGCGAGTCATTTTTGCTTTTATGAGTTTTTTTTTTACAGCAAAGTTGTTAAGCAAATCATTGCAGTTGTGATATGAATCATGTGGTCACTAAGCGACCACATAATCGCTTTGCTTGTCGGAAGCCAGTGGGAAGGTCGCAAATGTTGATCACATGACTCTGTGTCCCTGCAGCTGTCATTCATGCTGGTTGCCAGGCATCCAAATTTTGATCACATAACTGTGGGGATACTGCAATGGTCCTAAATCTGTAGAGATTCTCAGTCATCCAGGTCATGGCTGTCCAAAAGATGCTTTTTCAGGAGGCAACTGGACTTTCTTGTTTTTTCTTTTGAAGACGTTTCGCTTCTCATCCAAGAAGCTTCTTCAGCTCTGACACATCCTTCCATTTGCCACTATCCTGTCAGAGCTGAAGAAGCTTCTTAGATGAGAAGTGAAATATCGTCAAAAGAAAACAAAAACATCTATCATCTATCTTTCAAGAATATTTCAAGATTCAAGATGGCGGCAACGGAGGAAGCGTAGTTACATCGCAGGGAGTTAAAAGAAGAGAAAAGTTGCTATTAAAGTAAAATAAATGATTTTCTGGAACGCTGACAAGGAGGAGAGGTGGAGAGGGAAAGACAAATCATAGAATAAATCATAGAGAAAGAAAAGTAAGTGGAGAAAGGAAAAGGAGAGGAAAGACTGGAGAAAAAAGCTAGAAAAAAGTGGGATAGATAGCTTCACCACCAGATGGATTCGCAACTGGCTGACAAACCATACTCAATGAGTAGTCCTTAATGGGTCTAAGTCTACATGGAGGCAAGTAAGCAGTGGGGTGCCACAAGGTTCCGTCTTACGTCCAGTAGTCTTCAATATCTTCATAAACGACTTAGATGAGGGAATAGAAGGGGAACTCACCAAATTTGCAGATGATACTAAGATGGCAGGAATAGCTAACACCCTAGAAGATAGCCTCAAGATCCAAATGGATCTTGATAGACTTGAACACTGGGCCCTATCTAACAAAATGAAATTCAATGTAGAGAAAAGTAAAGTCTTACACTTAGGTAAGAAAAACCAAAAGCACACATATAAATTGGGGGGGGGGAAACCTGGCTTAATAGCAGTGACTGTGAGAGGGATCTTGGAGTCTTAGTGGACAGTCAGCTAAATATGAGCCAGCGGTGTGCAGCGGCAGCTAAAAAAAGCCAATGCAATCCTAAATTGCATTAACAGAGGGATACAATCAAGATCAAGAAAGGTACTAATACCACTCTATAAAGCCCTAGTAAGAGCACACCTAGACCATTCTATAAAAAAGATGCTGAGACTCTAGAAAAAGTGCAGAGGAGAGCAACCAGGATGATTAGGGAACTGTAGGCTAAAACATACGAAGAACAATTAAAGGAACTGGGTATGCCTAGTCTAGTGAAGAGAAGGACCAGGGGAGGCATGATAGCTGTCTTCCAATACTTGAGGGGCTGCCACAGAGAGGAGGGGGTCAAGCTATTTTCCAAGGCACCTGAAGGCCAGATAAGGAATAATGGATGGAAACTGATGAAGGAGATTCAACCTAGAAAAGAGGAGGAACTTTCTGACAGTGAGAACAATCAACCAATGGAACAGAAGTTGCCTTCGGAAGTTGTGAGAGCTTCATCCCTGGAAGCTTTCAAGAAGATACTGGACTGCCATTTGTCAGAAATGGTGTAGGGTCTCCTGCTTGAGCGGGGGGTTGGACTAGATGACCTATAAGGTCCCTTCCAACTCAATCTGTTCTCTGTTCTCTCTCTCTCTGCCATTTTGTGGGATTAGCATGTACTGGAGTAGAATAAAATAAAAATTGTAAAGTTGCTAAGTTTGAAAAACATTGTACTAAGACATTTGCTCCCAAGGGATGTTCCATCATTCTTATAGCATACAGACCAATACCATCACAATGCAACCATATGCATTTTAAGGCAATTACATTTCATATCAATACTCCAAGGACCCCATCAAAAGCCAGAGAAAAATCAATTCAAGTTCCTAACAGGAAATGAGTGCATTTAAACATTGCCCAATCAGCCAGTGGCATCTGTACCTTGGTAACATCTGTCTCAATAAAAACACAAATGGACTTTGTAATGAAATACTCCCACCCTCATTTCCTTGACAAATGACTTTCTGAAATTTCGCATTATTGGATCATTTTCCAATTTAATTAATTTCCCTGTTGGAGTATTGTTTGCTGAGACACTTTGCAATGTTTGGAGTGGATTTATTTCTCTTGGTCTGCAATTGATGTTCTTTCACTAAGCAGATTAAGCAGGTGGGTAAATACATAAGGGTTTTGTTCATTTCTTTCCTTTTCTAACCGGGCACACGGGATCCGAACGAAGAAAATGCTCTCTAGTGAGTCCCGACACTTACAATCAAAGAACAGATGAGCCCAATCCACCACAGTCATGAATGCGTGTGCAATGGCCCCACTGTGATTAGAAAAGCAAATTTCCTTTTCTGCTTGCAACAGTTTGGAAAGCAATTTTCTTAACTTGGAACCCGAGACAGACATAATTTTTATAGATTTGTGTCTGAGGTGTTCTAGGAAACGTTGAGCCGGCAGGAAGTACAGCCAGTCCTTGCTTAAGGACCACAATTGGGACTGGCAATTCTGTGATGCAGTCATTAAGCAAGACAACACATGGCTATGATGGCCTGAAAATCTCATTTCCTTTGGTCTTTGAGTTCAACCCCCTGTTCAAGCAGGAGACTGTATACCATTCTGGACAAAGGATTATCCACTCTCTTCTTGAAAGCCTCTAGTGATAGAGAACCCACAACTTCTGAAGTCAAGTCATTCCATTGATTGCTTGTTCTCACAGTCAGGAAATTTCTCCTTAGTTTTAGACTGGATCTCTCTTTAATGATCTTCTACCTGTTACTTCTTATCCTGCCCTCAGGTGCTTTGATAACTAAGTCGAACCCCACTTCTCTATACATGTACATGTACATGTACATCATACACATACACATCATATAGGTGTATGGATATGATGACACATCATAAACATATACATACACATCATATAAATACACATAGAAATATACATATACAAATATACATATAAATCATATACAGGGATGCTATTCAGCAGGTTTTGACAGGTTCTGGAGAACCGGTAGCGGAAAAATTGAGTAGTTCAGAGAACCGGCAAATACCACTTCTGGCTGGTCCCAGAGTGAGGTGGGAATGGAGATTTTGCAATATCCTTCCTCCAGGAGTGGGGAGGGAATTTTGCAGTATCCTTCCCCTGGAGTGGGGTGGGAATGGAGATTTTGCAGTATCCTTCCCCTGGAGTGGGGTGGGAATGGAGATTTTTTTTTTTTAATTTGATTTATATGCCGCCCTTCTCCGGAGACTCAGGGCGGCTTACAATGCGTTAAGCAATAGCTTTCATACTTTTGTATATTTATATTATTTTGTATAATATTTTGCAGTATCCTTTGCCTGCCACACCCACCAAGCCACACCATGCCCACCAAGCCATGCCCAGAACCGGTAGTAAAAAAATTTGAATTCCACCACTGATCATATGCATATGCATATACATATAGCACTTAGCAACAGCACTTTGACATATACCGCTTCACAGTGCTTTATAGCCATCTCTAAGTGATTTTCAGAGTCAGCACATTGCCACCAACAATCTGGCTCCCCAGATTGTTTTACCCACCTTGGAAGGACAGAAGGCGGAGTCAACCTTGAGCCTGGTGATTCGAACTGCCAAATTGCATTTTTTCTACAACCTCTTCCGACGAAAAATGCTTTTAAAAGTAAAAAAAATAAAACCTCTGATGATCGCGCAGCTCAGCTCGGATCGTCAGAGGCTTTTCAAAGCATTTTTTTCTGCAACCTCTTGGCCGAAGAGGTGGTAAAAAAAATGCTTTGAAAAGTCTCTGACGATCCCAGCTGAGTTGCCTGATCAGCAGAGGCTTTTCAAAGCATTAGAAAAAATGCTTTGAAAAGTTAAAAAAAAAAAAAGTTGGCCATGCCCACCCAGTCACATTACAACCCCCCTCCCAAGCCATGCCCACAGAACCAGTAGTAACAAATTTTACATTTCACCCCTGTGTGTATCCATATATATATATATACTCGGTATATAGGAGGCGTTAAACTGTTTAGAGATGCATAAGTTATCCTACGATTGAATCAAAGAAAACCAGTCTATCCACGTACAGCCTAAAGTTCCAATTTTTGATCTTAAGAAATCAAAAGCCGTTCCATTCCATTGCTAGTTCTCATACATATTAATACCAATAATTGTTCCAGCTAATAGATAGTTCAGTAATTGCCGCATTTCAATTTAAGATGTGAAGGAGGAAAAGAAACTTCGTATTAACGCTTGCTCTGACATGCAGTCATGATTTTCAACGGGATGCTTTTCGTTTTGACTGACACAATCAGATTTCGGTACTTTTCAAGCTTGAAGCTGTGGTGGTTTGGAACTCTTCCCGACCTCCTGTTCTAGCTCTGTAAATTGAAATGAAATAGGCCCTTTTTCTTGAGCAATTGAATGTTTCTAAATACACTTCCATGCCTTTAAAAGCACTGAACCCAAATCTGTTTTAGACTTCACCAGCGCACAAGCGTGAAGTTACTTCCTTTCATAATGGCCAGAGCTAGTCACTATCACCTCAACTGGAACCAAATAATGTCTTAGAGGTAGAAAGAAGGAGCTATTAGACTGGTGTGCAGAACTTGAAGCTCCTTTAAAAAAAAAAGTCATTTAAGTTTGAGCATGACCACTAGGTGCAGAATCGGAGTGTTGATTGAAACCATAGAGAAGAGAGGGAGAGACTGACTTCAAACAGAGTGATCTGATTGGTTATATGGAACCCTATGTAGGACAAAACCAATTCACCCCAATATGGTGGTACTTTCTATCCCGGTTCATGACAACCATATGCTTTGAGAAAAAAAATATTTAATCTTCTAATGACAAATATTACTACATGCCCTCATCATCACCACACAACAAGACTGCAACTCTCTCTATATATATGGGGTTGCTTTTAATGACTATTCTAGAAGCTTTAATTAATTTGGAAGGCAGCAGCCAGGATAGGAATGAGTTCATTCCAACAGGAGATGTAATAGTATGTGGGAAGGACCTAGGGGGACGGAGGAAAAGCTGCAGTGTCGATAACGGTCTAATAAAAGAAATTTGAGTTTGAAGGAAAAGGGGTGGAGACAGCATCTCAGAAGGGACCCTCCCTAGTTTCCAAGAGAGCAAAGGACAGGAGGGGTATTTTCAGACTTGCAAGACTAATGTTAGCTCTTTTGAGTTACTCCAGACAAGAAAATTGTCTGCAAATCTAGACAGCATACTAAAAAGCAGAGACATCACCCTGACAACAAAAGTGCGTATAGCCAAGGCGATGGTTTTCCCAGTTGCAATGGATGGCTGTGAAAGTTGGACCATAAGGAAGGCTGAGCGCCAAAGAATTGAGGCCTTTGAACTCTGGTGCTGGAGAAGACTCCTGCGAGTCCCTTGGACTGCAAGGCGATCCAACCGGTCAGTCCTAGAGGAGATCAACCCTGACTGCTCTTTAGAAGGCCAGATCCTGAGGATGAAACTCAAATACTTTGGCCACCTAATGAGAAGAAAGGACTCACTGGAGAAGAGCCTAATGCTGGGAACGATTGAGGGCAAAAGAAGAAGGAGATGACAGAGAACGAGGTGGCTGGATGGAGTCACTGAAGCAGTCAGTGTGAACTTAAATGGACTCCAGAGGATGGTAGAGGACAGGAAGTCCTGGAGGAATGTTGTCTAAGGGGTCACGATGGGTCGGACATGACTTCGCAACTAACAACAACAAGACAAGAAACACAACAAACATGCTGACTTACAACCACAACTGAGACATTGTCTGAAATGGCATAGGGTTTCCTGCCTAAAGGAGGGGGTTGGACTAGAAGACCTCCAAGGTCCCTTCCAACTCTGTTGTTCTATATCCTAAGAATTCCTGTTGCTAAGCAAGGTGGTGGTTGTTAGTCATGCCTGGTTTTGCCAAGTTGTTAAGCAAATCACTGCAGTTGTTAAGTGAATCCTGTTATCATTAAGCAAACCTGGGTTCCCCGCAGTGACTTTGCTTGTTGGAAGCCAGCTGGGAAGGTTACGAATGGTGATCAAATGATCTCAGGATGCCGCAATTGTCGGAAATACATGCCAGTTGTCAAGTTCCCAAATTTTGATCACTTGACTGTCAGGATGCTACAATGGTTGTAAGTGCAAGGACTGTTTGTCAGTCCCTTTTTTCTGTGCTGCTGTAACCTTGAACAATGGCTGAACAAATGGTTGTAAGTTGAGGACTACTTAGGCTAGCTCTTCCTGTGTATGTGGAAGTCATAGTGCTGATTTTGATCTGGGAAACTCTACGGCATGTGACGTGAAGCCAAAGTATCTCCTCCTGGGATTGTCTCCTCCACCACTTTTGACCTGTTGCAAAACTCACTTTATTGAGGTAAGGGGATAGAGGCTTGCATCCTCTGTTTCTCTATCTGTCTTCTTCATAGAGTAGAATAGAATAGAATAGAATAGAATAGAATAGAATAGAATAGAATAGAATAGAATAGAATAGAATAGAATAGAATAGAATAGAATTCTTTATTGGCCAATCAATTCCTTGATTGAACACACAAGGAATTTGTCTTTGGTGCATATGCTCTCAGTGTACATAGAAGAAAAGATACGTTCATCAAGAATCATAAGGTACAACACTTAATGATAGTCATAGGGAACAAATAAGCAATCAGGAAACAATATCAATATAAATCGTAAGGATACAAGCAACAAAGTTGACTATAACCTTGTTGCTTGTATCTTTATGATTTATATGGTTTTATTTAGTTTCCTAATATGATTTGATTGCTTATTTAGTATCCTATAACTATCACTAAATGTTGTATCTTATGATTCTTGATTAATGTATTTTTTATGTACAGTGAGAGCTTATGCACCGAAGACAAATTCCATGTGTGTCCAATCACACTTGGCCAATAAAGAATTCTGTTCTGTTCTGTTCTGTTCTGTTCTGTTCTGTTCTGTTCTGTTCTGTTCTGTTCTGTTCTGTTCTGTTCTGTGCTGTGCTGTGCTGTGCTGTGCTGTGCTGTTCTGTTCTGTTCTGTTCTGTTCTGTTCTGTTCTTCTTTTGCCTGGATCTTGTTTGCCTTCAATCTTTCCTTGGAGGATTAAGTAAAGTATGCCGTATTTTTCCAGGTGGCACATTGCATGTCCAAAATATTCTAACGTTCACTTGTTAATGGTTTTGATTTCCCTTGGCTTTTCCAAGCGGATTATCTGTCTGGAATAGCACTAATATTTCAGAATGTCTCGTCTACGAAACTTGTGTACAGCTTGAACTCAACTTACAACCCTTCGTTCAGTGACTGTTTGAAGTCACAACAGCACTGAAAAAAGTGCTTTTTTTCGTTTTTCACACTTATGACCTTTGCAACTGGCACGTAATTATGATTGTTGCAGTATCCCGGGGTCATGTGATCACATTTTGCAATCTTCCAACAAGCAAAGTCAACGGGGAAGCCAGATTCACTTAAGTCAGTTGTTACTGACTTAACAACTGCAGGGATTCACTTAACAACTGTGGCAAGAAAAATCATAAAATGGGGCAAAACTCACTTAACAACTGTCTTGCTTAGCAATGGAAATGTTGGGCTCAATTGTGGTCGTAAGTTGAGGTCTACCTGTATTAAGTTTCAGGGAACTATTGAAAACAGAATTGTTCCTGGAGAGCTTTGGCTGACGGAATGCAACCATCTGCTTATTTCTTGTTTTGGTTCTTACATTAGAAATTATATTTAGATGCTTTTTCCTAACATTTTAAACATTTTTCTAATGTATTTGTGTAGTTTCGATGTTACTTGGTACGTTGATGTTTTGATCATTTCCCTGACTGATAGTCCTGAGGATGTTTCATTGCAAATTAGCAATGGGAAACCATTAAAAAGTGACTGATTGCTGCAAGATAAAACGGAATGAACAAATATGATGATAATTATGAGATAAAACAAACAGAGCTCTGTTAGATCAGGACAAGCAACCAATTGTTCTTAATGGCCATGTGGATCTTTAAAAGATTGAGCCAGAATAACAGAATAACAGACTTGGGAGGGACCTTGGAGATCTTCTAGTCCAACCCCTTGCTCAGGCAGGAATCCCTATATAGGAATCCCTATCTATACCAGGGATGGCTAACCTTTTTGCCGTCGCGTGCCAAAAGCGGGGGGAGCGCGGGTGTGTGTGTGTCATGTGTGTGCATGCCCACATCCATAATTCAAAGTGGCCCGCCCTGACACGCATGTGTGTGCGATCCCCCCCACGCTCCCCCTGGTTATGGCTCATGATGGCCCAGTGGGCCCGGTAGGCCCGTTTTTCCCCCTCCCCAGGCTCCAGAGTCTTTCTTGGAGCCTGGGGAGGACGAAAACAGGCCTTCCCCACCCCCTACCCCCTACCCCCTACCCCATACCCCCGGAGGCCATCCAGAGGCCAGAAACACCCTGTTTCCCGACTTCCGGTGGGCCTGGAAGGCCCAAAAATCAGCTGGCTGGCGCCCGCATGCACGCTAAAGCTGAGCTAGGGCAACGCTCGCATGCCCACCGATATGACTCCGTGTGCCACCTGTGGCACGCATGCCATAGGTTCGCCATCACAGCCCTATACCATTTCAAACAAATGGCTGTCCAGTCTCTTCAGTGTTGGAGCATTCACAACTTCCAAAGGCAATCTGTTCCACAACTTAATTGTTCTAATTGTCAGGAACTTTCTCCTTAGTTCTAGGTTGCTTCTCTCCTTGATTAGTTTCCATCCGTTGCTTCTTTTTCCTGCCTTCAGGTTGATTCCCCTCTTCTCTGGGGAAGCCCCTTAGATCATTGGAACACTGCTATCATATCTTTCCCATTTCCAGGTGTTCCTTGTCACAATCAATTTGGCTTCCCGCATCACTATCAAGTTATATTTTTCTTCCTTAAGAGCTTCTAATTAGCTACTGCCAGACAACACACATTTTGTCTAATTAGCAAGATAAACCACGATCGACACACAATTCATTAAAACAAGTAACTATCCAAACTGACTGCATTTCCGCAGCACACGAAGCCACAAAAATTACCCAAAGTTAAAACTAGGTAAAATTAATGAGTTAAGCTAATAACTAATAAACTAATTTAACTATAGTAATGAAACATCTGCAAGAAAACAAGCTCAGAGGCCACCAAGGACCCCTTATTTTAACCCTGAGCTGCAAATGTTTCTCCTGTAATGCTAATTTAGCTTCATAGGTCATATAACTATTTCACTGAAGCAATAGCACTTAGACTTATATATCGCTTCACAGTGCTTTTACAGCCCTCTCTGAGCAGTTTACAGAGTCAGCATATTGCCCCCAACAATCGGGGTCCTCATTTTACCAATCTCAGAAGGAGTCAACCTTGAGTCAGTCAGGATTGAACTATGGGCAGAGTTTACCTGCAATACTGCATTTTAACCACTATGCCACCAGAGCTCCTGAAGCAACCAAACATGAGATAGAAAAAGAACTATAGGTAGTCCTTCACTTACAACCATTAAGGTTGTAATTGTTTAATTAAGGATAGAATCAAGATCATGTGAAGTGTTAGTACCAGTGGTGGGTTGCCCCCAGTTCGCACTGGTTCTATAGAACCGGTAGTAAAACCGGCGGGAGGCTCCGCCCACTGACTCCGACTGTTGTGGCTCCATTGCCTGAGCCTGGGCTATCGACAGATGCAGACTCTGAGAGTGAGGGAGAGGAGTTGGCAAGGCCTCCCTCTCCAGGACCCTCCTCTCTGGCAATGCCTCCGGAGGACACCGAAGGCCAAGAGATAGGCCCAGAGCCAAGCACGTCCCCGCAGCCACAGGTGGACAGCGACGAAGGAGATAAGTGCTGGCTGGATCCTCGACAGCGGCACAGGGAGAAGTGTGTGCAGCAGAGGGGAAGGCGTGCCAGAGATTAGCTGAGTCACTGGACCACACCCCACAGGGTATAAATGTGGGTGTGGTGGCCGGTTCAGTTTGTGACGAGCAAAAACTAGAAATAATCCATGATCTCTGCGTTACTGGACTTCTGCCTGCCTTGCCGGACTGCATTTGGACTAATTCTTGTATTACTGAAACTTTGCCTGCTTTATCGGAATGCTTGCAGTCTAATCTTTGTTTTGTGTGAGTAAAGTCTGAATTGGCAGCTAGCCACTGGATTACTGCCAGCTTTATCTTCAAAGATTTTGTCGTGTGGCTTATTAACTCTTGGCCGTCTGTGTGTGTGTGTGTGTGGGACGGGGACAGAACACCGACGTCATCAAAACGCTTCTGTGCATGCGCAGAAGAGCGCGCAACCCCGCTGCGAACTGGTAGTAAAGGTAAGTAGAACCCACCCCTGATAAGTACCACTTTATGACGCCTTGGTAAGACCACACTTGGAACACTGCACCCACTTTTGGTTGCCACAATGTAAGAAAAGATGTTGAGGCTCTAGAATGAGTACAGAGAAGAGCTGTATGCAATGAAATTTCATTTAATGCATGTCGATTAGTGTACATTCAAAGAGACAATAAAGTTATTCTAAATTCTAACAAAGATGATTTAGGGGACTGGAATTAGAATTAGAATAACAGAGTTGGAAGGGACCTTGGAGGTCTTCTAGTCCAAACTCCTGCTCAGGCAGGAGATCCAATTCCATTTCAGACACATGGCTATCTAATCTCTTCTTAAAAACTTCCAATGTTGGAGCATTCACAACATCTGGAGGCAAATTGTTCCACTGATTAATTGTTCTCACCATCCTTAGTTCCAAGTTGCTTCTCTCCTTGATGAGTTTCCACCCTTCTTGTCCTGCCTTCAGGTGCTTTGGAGAACAGCTTGACTCCCTTTTCTTTGTGGCAGCCTCTGAGATATTGGAACACTTCTATCATGTCTCCCCTAGTCCTTCTTTTCATTAAACTAGACATACCCAATTCCTGGCACCGGTCTTGATATGTTTTAGCCTCCAGTCCCCTAATCATCTTTGTTGCTCTTCTCTGCACTCTTTCTAGAGTCTCAACATGGAGGCTAAGACATGAAGTTGCAGGAATTGTAGAGGGTTTTCTGCTTCAACAAAGGGTTGGACTAGAAGACCTCCGAGGTCCCTTCCTACTCTGTTATCCTGAAAATAGATTTGCAACAGATCGATGGGCAAAGGAAGAACAGCAAGCTTGGAACTGAGAAACTCCCTGGAGCGAGTACAAAATGGAATGCATAAATTCTCCTCTTCAGTGGCGAGTTTCACATTTTGCTGCTACCGGTTTGCTGTGCGCATGCACCTTCCACACATGTGCCCAGCCTTCCGTGCATGCACTTTGCTTGCATGCGCATCTTCTGCGCATGCACCTGGCCTCAAAACCATGCTCAAATAGGACGGCATAGACCCGGGGCGGGTGGCCGGGTCCATCCGCTATCTCCGCTACCAGTTTGCTCGAACTGGTACGAACCGGCTGAATACCACCTCTGCTCCTCTTGCCTAGTTTAGGCCAACAGCAGCATTGCTACTTAATTAAATAATGAAATAAATGGTTTAATAAATTTTTTTAAAAAAATAAACCTAAGCCCAATACCTTCTGTTTCTTCCACCTAAAACCAAACCAGGAAAAGGGAAATTGGTAAACTTTTATTGAAAGAGAATGCTAGATTAGATCAAACTTTGATATGAGCTGGAGACATACTTCTATAGGAAAGGTCACCTCTGAAGATTCCGATATCCGCGAAGGAGGAGGTTTTATCTAAATACTTTCATATCAAGTCAAGAGGCTGAGAGGAACGCTTTCTGCCTGCTTTTCAGAACTGCCTTTCACATATTTAAATATTAATGTAACGAAAGCCCATAGCAACACACAAGCAATAAACATACATACAAGAAGAGGAGAGGACGGAACGGAGAAAGATGCATATATATATAGATATAAAAAAAACATGATTTTTTTTTTCTAAAAAAAAAAAGAATCTTATTTTTATAAACAGATTTTAAAAAGATTCCACCCCAAACGACATAAAGACAATCAGGAAATCCTGTATGTATAAACAGAGACCAAATTTGGAGAAAAGGATTTTTCACTAAAGCATTTTGTTTCTTTGCTTTTACGAGGTTTTTTTTTTTTTTTTAAAGGTAGTGCAGTTTCTGAAGCTTTTAATTAATATCCATTCAGGAAAAGGTGTGATTTAGTTTTCCAACGTTTTGCAATTATTTATCTAGTGGCTGGCAACACAAATTGGATTAATATCTTATTTTGCAATAGCTGGTCCCTCTTGGAAAGACCGACAACAAACCAATAATAGAATTCATTACTAAAGGCTGTTGAGCAATTCTTTATCTCTACTCTGAGAACTTAAGGAAAAATAGACTGTATAAATCCGTGTTTTTCAAATATGGCCCCTTTAAAATGTGTGGATTTTAACTTTCAGAATTCCCAGCTAGTATGGCTGGCTGGCAGAGGTGGGATTCAAAAATTTTAGCAACCAGTTCTCTTCCTGGTTGCTGGGTGGGCGTGGCTATGGTGGGTGTGGCCTACTCAGCCTCCTGGACCACGGGGGGTGGGTGAGGGTGCGGCGTTTTCACCCTCCTCAGACTCTGGAGACTTTCCTCGAGCCTCTGAAAGCACGAAAACGGCATCCCCTGGGCTCCAGTAGGCCCGTTTTTTGCCCTCCCAGAGCCTCTACACAGGCCCTGCACTTACCTGGCATCCAAAACAGGCGATGTGGAGACTCCTGGGAGGGGAGGGGCGGGCGAGGTCAGCCAGTCCTTGCAACTACTGGTTCAGCAAACCAGTTGTAAAATTAGCATCCAGTTCACCTGAACCTGTCCGAACAGGCTGAATCCCACCACTGCTGGCTGGGGAATTCTGAGAGTTGAAGTCTACATATCCTAAAGAGGTCAAATCTGAAAAACACTGGTGTAACCGATTGCGATAAATTCTATACAAGCAGTCCTCGACTTACAACCAATTGTTTAGTGACCGTTTGAAGTTACAACGGTGCTGCAAAACTGACTTATGACTATTTTTCACCCTTACGACCGTTGCAGCATCCCCGTGGTCACGTGATCAAAATTCAGATGCTTGGCAACTGGTTTCGGCGTATGTATGATAGTTGCAGTGTCCTAAGGTCAGATATCATATGGAGATTCTCCGTCATCCAGGTCATGATTGTCCCAAAGGTGCTTTTTCAAGAGGCAACTGGACTTCCTTTGTTTTTTTTTTCTTTCAAGGTGTTTTGCTTCTCATCCAAGAAGCTTCTTCAGCTCTGATCATATGATCACCTTTTGCAACCTTCTGACTAGCAAAGTCAATGGAGAAGTCAGATTCTCTTAGCATTTGTTCAGTAACAGAAATTTGGGGCTCAGTTGTAGTCATAAGTCAAGGCTATCTGTACAGCTCTTAAGGCATCATAACATTTGTCTTTCAGGCAGCTGAATCACCCCAGAGGTGATATTCAGCCGGTTCAGACCAGTTTACCTGAATCGGTAGCGGAAATCGTGGGTGGGCACGCCTCCCCACCCCGGCTTTATGCCATCCTATTTAGGCACATTTTTGAGGCCGGGTGCATGGGTGCGAGCAAAGCGCATGCACGGAAGGCAGGCACACACACGTACTGGGAGTGCGCACACACAAAGCAAGCATGTGCGCACACGGCGAATCGGTAGCAACATAATGTGAATCCCCCTGATAGATCATGTTTAACTTGTGGTCAAGAAGGACACCAAGATTTTTTTCACATGCCGACTCATCTGTTAACTTCCATCTTAGTCATGGCAGCCCATTGCTCCAGCTTGTCTAGCTATTTTTGAACCTTCTTTCTTCTAACTGTAGCACTACCCACCCCTTTCCAATTTTATGCTCATCTGCCATTTGATAAACATCTTCCCAACTCCCTTGTTCAAGTCATCAATGAAATACTGAACAGCCCAATGGTCTCTTCAAGCAGAGCGATTAATGGGAACTGCCGAGTACAGTTAATTAACTGAGACTCTATTTAGCACTAGTAACATCTAACCCAGGATTACCAAAAGTGCTCAGCATCAAGGATCAATGGGACTATCTAAGGGGCCAATAAATGTCTAGGGCAGTGATGGCTAACCTTTTTGCCATTGCATGCCAAAAGCAGGGGGAGTGTGTGTGGGGGTTGCGTGCATGTGTGCCCACACCCATAATTCAATGCGCCCCAGCCCCCACACCTACACGCACAACCTCCCTGCGCTCCCCCTGATTTTGGCACGCGATGTCATGGTGGGCCCAGTAGGCCTGTTTTTTTTGCCCTCCCCAGGCTCCAGAGACTTTCTTGGAGCCTGGGGAGGGCAAAATCGGCTTTCCACAGCCCCCTGGAGGCCCTCCAGAGGCTGGAAATGGCCCATTTCCCGACTTCTGGTGGGCCAGGAAGGCCAGAAAATTAGCTGGCTGGCACACGCATGTGCGCTGGAGCTGAGCTAGGGCAATGCTCGCGTGCCCACAGATATGGCTCTGCGTGCCACCTATGGCACCCGTGCCATAGGTTCGCCATCACGGGTCTAGGGTCAAAAGGGGCTCAGTAAATGTCTGGAGATCAATAGGTGATGGATAAATGAGAGAAAGTTAACTGTGGGCTCCTTGGTGATCTCTGAGCTTGCTTGTTTCCTTACCCTAACTAGGTAACATCATCAGTGCTAGTAAGGAGTGCTGACAGCAAACAGAACCCCTAACTAGCACTGATGATGCTAGTTAGGGTAAGGTAACGTCTGCAAGAAAACAAGCAAGCTCAGAGAGCACCAAGGACCCCTCATTTCAACCCTGAGCTACAAATATTCTCCGTTAAAGTAACTGTGGTCAATTAATCTTTTGGGGTCTATGTAGACCTCCATGCAAGTCCCTCTTTTTGAAGGTGATGTGGCTAGCAACCAAGACAGAGTTACCAAAGGTTGGCTGGTCAGCCACCAGCACAAGAATGATCTTGAGTTGTAGATTATCATGGCTGGTCACGCAGTCAACCAGATGTTTAGAACAGTGGCAGATTTCAAATTTTTTTACTACCGGTTCTGTGGGTGTGGTTTGCTGGGTGTGGTATGGCTTGGTGGGCGTGGCTTGATGGGTATGGCAGGGGAAGGATACTGTAAAATCCCCATTTCCTCCCGATCAGCTGGGACTCGGGAGGCAGAGAATAGATGGGGGCGGGGCCAGTCAGAATTTTTATTACCAGTTCTCCGAACTACTCAAAATTTCCGCTACCGGTTCTCCAGAACTGGTCAGAACCTGCTGAAACCCACCTCTGGTTTAGAATGTATATGGCATTTTCATCCACCTATCAAGTCCTTCCCAAGGACCTGGGATAGGCAGAGGCTGTGTTTTGATGGTGTTAAAGGTATCGTCACGGGATATAAGCTGTTCCACCTTAAGCTGCCTTTTGCAATTGACTGATGGTGATTTTGTCAATGCCGATGGCGTTCAAATGGGATTGAGATTGCATCCAAAGCATTTACTACTGTTGGTGCTATCCTTGCTTTTCTTTTGTTGTGGTTGTTGTTATCCCTATTATTTAAAGGAGGGTTTATTAAAATATTTCCACATAGTAAATGAAAATCGGGGATGGGTGAATCATTTGTAAGCCGCTCAGAGTTACAGGGAGTGAGTGGCAAGCTATATAAATCTTCTAAATAAATAAAATAAATAATAAATAAATTGGTAACTCCATGAAGGGGTTGAAGAGCTGAAGAGTTAGCCCATACTTTACCGCTTACAGGTAGTCCTCGACTTAGGACCACAATTGAGCCCAAAATTTCTGTTGCTAAATGAGACATTTGTTAAATGAGTTTTGCCCCATTTTACGACCTTTCTTGTCCCGGTTGTTAAGTGAATCACTGCAGTTGATAAGTTAGTAAGCCAGGTTGTTAAGTGAATCTGGTTTCCCCATTGACTTTGCCTGTCAGAAGATCACAAAAGGGGATCACATGATCCTGGATCACAGCAACCGACATAAGTGTGAGTCCGTTGCCAAGGGTCTGAATTTTGAGCACGTGACCAGGGGGATGCTGCAAAGGTCATAACTGTGAAAAATGGACATAAGTCACATTTTTCAGTGCCGTTGTAACTTTTAACTGTCACTAAATGAATTGTTGTAAGTTGTGGACTACCTGTATTTAGAAGGATACCATGAGGTGATGTGTTGAAAGCTCTGTTAATAACCAGCAAGGGTTAAATACTATGGTTATGCCATGACTGAGCATTGTTTCTACAATAATCCCAAATATCTAGGTTAATAAAAGATTAAGCTTTAAAAACCAATGCCTGCCTGCCTCAAAACTTTGAAAGAAAAATTTCAGGAAGCATCAGAAGGAAAATGAAAAAAAATAAATAAAAATTTAGCATCAGCAACTACGAAAGAGTTACTATGGCAAAGCAATTGTCCCTGGTAGATTTTATTTCTGTCAAGAAGCCAATGAGAGATAATAAATGCTAAATATTTAGTGGTCTTCAGAATATCTTCTCAGTTGCCAAGAATAAGTCTTCTTTAGATTAGATTAGATTAATAGAGTTGGAAGGGACCTTGTAGGTCATGTAGTCCAACCCCCCCCCCCCCGCTGCCCAAGCAGGAGACTCTACACCAGTGATGGCTAACCTTTTTGCCATCGCGTGCCAGGAAAGGGGGCCGTGTGTGTGTGTTACAAACGCGCATGCCCACAACCATAATTCTATGCATCCCGCCCCTGCACATGCATGAGCAAACCCCCCCACCCCCGTTCCCCCTGGTCCTGGCACGCAATGGCCCGGTAGGCCCGTTTTTTTCTCACCTGGCTCCAGAGCCTCTCTAGGAGTCTGGGGAGGGTGAAACTGCCTTCCCCACTCCCCGGAGGCCCTCTGGTGGGACCGGAAGTTGGCAAACGGGCTGTTTTCGGCCTCCCCAGACTCCTAGAGATGCTCTAGAGGCTGGGGACAGCAAAAAATGGGCCTTCCGGTCCCACCGGAAGTTGGCAAATGGGTCGGGGGTGGGGGGAGGCTGTTTTCGCTCTCCCCAGACTCCTAGAAAGGCTCTGGAGCCAGGTGAGAGAGAAAAACGGGCCTTCCCCGCCACCCCGAGGCCCTGCGGAGGCAGGAAACAACCTGTTTCCCTACTTCTGGTAGGACCAGAAGGCCCAAAAATCAGCTGGCTGGCGCATGCATGCGTGCCGGAGGTGAGCTCGTGCGCCCACAGATATGGCTACATGTGCCACCTGTGGCACATATGCCATAGGTTCGCCATCACGGCCCTACACGGTTTCTGACAGATGGCAGTCCAGTCTCTTCTTGAAAGCCTCCAGTGATGAAGCTCCCACAACTTCTGAAGGCAACTTCTGTTCCATTGGTGGATGGTTCTCACTGTCAGGAAATTTCTCCTTATTTCCAGGTTGAATCTCTCCTTGATCAGTTTCCATTCATTATTCCTTGTCTGGCCTTCAGGTGCTTTGGAAAACAGGTTGACCCCCTCCTCTCTGTGGCAGCCCCTCAAATATTGTCACGCTGCTATCATGTCTGCCCTGGTCCTTCTCTTCACTAGACTAGCCATGCCCAGTTCCTGCAACCATTCATCGTATGTTTTAGCCTCCAGTCCCCTAATCATCCTGGTTGCTCTTCTCTGCACTTTTTCTAGAGTCCCAACATTTTTTTTTAATAATGTGGTGACCAAAACTGGATGCAGGATTCTAGGTGTGGTTTTACTAAGGCTTCATAGAGTGGTATTAGTACATCACTTGATCTTGATTGTATCCCTCTGTTAATGCAGTTTAGGATTACATTGGCTTTTTTGGCTGCCACCGCACATCGCTGACTCATATTTAATTGGTTGTCCACTAAGACTCTAAGATTCTTTGCTTGGTCCTTATTCTAATTTAATCCGTCAAGGCTGATTTGGATCTTTAGAGGAGGCAGGAATCTTTTATTGCCCCAATAAACACAATAACAATTGTTGACAACCAGTAATGGGCAGGCCTCCATATTTCCTGATGGTGCCTATGGCAAACAGGGGGCAACCGTGAGGAGGAAGATCAGAATAACCAAGCTGGTGGCCTCCCTTGAATGCTTGAGATTACAGTTTTCTGCCTCCAACTGGAATTCTTCCTTCTTTCCTTTTCTTTCTTTCTTTCTTTCTTTCTTTCTTTCTTTCTTTCTTTCTTTCTTTCTTTCTTTCTTTCTTTCTTGCTAGCTTATTTTCTTTCTTTCTTGCTAGCTTATTTTCTTTCAGTCTCTCCCTTCCTTCCTTCCTTCCTTCCTTCCTTCCTTCCTTCCTTCCTTCCTTCCTTCCTTCTTTCTTTCTTTCTTTCTTTCTTTTTCTTATTTTTCACTCTCTCCTTTCTTCTTCCCTCCCTCCCTGTTTTCCTTCCTTCCTTCCTATCTTCCTTCCTTCCTTTTCTTCCTTGCTTTTCTTCCTTCCTTATTTTCTTTCTCCCTCCCTCTCTCCCTCCCTCCCTCACTTTGTGCAACCTTCAATAATACCTTTTCTGTTCATATTTCTTTCTTTCTTCTTTGTCTTTTTCCTCCTTGTCATCTTCTGAGGATGAAAATGCAGACAATAACCAGACTTTGTTCAGTGTCTTTTCTCTGCTCAAAAGTCTGAGAAAAGGGAGTGGAGGAATGAACCGAGCAAGCAAAAAATTGGGAATAAAGGAGAAGTATTGAAAACATACTCATTTTCTAAACATAAAATTAGTCTGAATCCACATTATAGAAGATGGCATCATTGGAGAGAGAAAGAAAACAGTTTACTTTGCTCTTTTATTTTATTTTTCACATTTACATCAAAAGCTATTCAAATTAGGAATGGCCACATCTTAAAGCATTGCTCTTTCAGAAAATTTATAAACGTGCATTGTTACCAATTTATGGTAACACTGATGTTTTAAATCCCTAAGTTAGCCTGCCAGACTGAACATTAAAGTAGAATAGAATAGAACAGTAAAATAGAGTAGAGTTAAGCAGAGCAGAACATAAGGGATCATAGAATAGTATAGAATGGAATGGAATGGAATGGAATGGAATAGAATAAAGTAGAGTAGAGTAGATAGAGTAGAGTAGAGTAGAGTAGAGTAGAGTAGATAGAGTAGAATGGGACGGGACGGGACGGGACGGGACGGGACGGGACGGAACGGAACGGAACGGAACGGAACAGAACAGAACAGAGTAAGAAGTACAGAATGGGATGGAATGGAATGGAACGGAATGGAATGGAATGGAACGGAACGGAACAGAGCAGAATAGAATACTTTATTGGCCAAGTGTGATTGGACACACAAGGAATTCTCCTCCAGTGCATAAGCTCTTAGTGTACATACAAACAACAAAGTAACATAATGACAAGATAAGAGCCTTGGTAGTACAATGGACTAAAGCACTGTTATTAACATCTGCTGCTTGCAATTACTGCAAGTTCAAATCTCACCAGGCTCAAGGTTGACTCAGCCTTCCATCCTTTCAAAGGTAGGTAAAATGAGGACCCAGATTGTGGGGGCAATAAGCTGACTTTGTATAAATATACAAAAGTATGAAGGCTATTGCTTAACGCATTGTAAGCCGCCCTGAGTCTCCGGAGAAGGGCGGCATATAAATTAAAGCAAAAAAAATAAAAATAAAATAACAATAGTAGAAGGTAATAGAAAAGATGGGAAGGATAACAGTATTAATAATTCTATTCGTATAATAATGTTCTGGATATACGCCCCATAGATCCTACTGAGTAAACAAGGTTTTCTTTCAATCTCTTGGGTCTTCAGAGGTTGCCGCTGATTCTGAACTCGGATATTTTAAGCATCCATTTTCTTTCCTGAAGACAAACGCTTCGTTTTGGCTCTGCTTTCAACCTTTTGCAAATTCTCCTCTCTTGCTATTTTACCATCTTCTTTCCACAATGTGGCTTCTCCATAGCCGAGCATGTTCTTATTCTATTGATCTAGTCACAGCTGGCAGGGAACCCACAGCTGACAACTTCCCCTCCAAGCGTTCTAATTAAAAGGCTGGTGAGATAATGAAAGGAGCCCTGGACACGGTTGCCAGTTCCAGCTTCCTGCTGCAGAATCCCAGGAGGATAAGAGAAATCTAAATCAAAATGAAACACCCACTGCAACAAACATATTGATGCTCTGGTGACTGTTGTGGTTTTGTGGCTAAGGCTAAATCTGTAATTAAGGTCTGAGATTTTTTAAGGTTAGGTGGGGGTGAGTGGGAACAGCAAATGTTGTGGCCCGTCAGCGGCCTGTACAGCTAGTAGCTGATTCCGACAGCGAGGAGGCTGGTGTGGTGCTGCACCAGCAGCCTGTGCAGCTGGCACTCGAGTCAGACAATGAGGAGGCTGGAGAAGATGTGGTGCCAGAGGCAGGGATTCAGCCAGTGCCTTCAGAACCTCCAGAAACTCCTATAAGTGAAGAGGAAGAAGAGGAGGAGCCTCTTCTTGATGCACGGGCGCGCAGAGCTGCCAAAAGGCAGGAGTGGCTCCTCAGGAGGAGGTCTCCTTGAGAGTAGGGCTTGGGGCTAATTGGCCACTCCCTTAGCCTATTTAAGGAAGGACGATGACTGAGGCAATTTGCAGGGAACAACTTCGTTCACCCTCCTTCGCGTCTTGATCTTAGTTCTTTTATCAGTTTCCTGCAAATTGCTTCTGGGCTTTCTGCCAATCATAGTAAGATTACGATTATTTATTCTTTGGATTCTTGTAGGCTGTTAAGAAAGTTAATTAACAGCCTTTGTTTGAAAAAGACTGATTTAATTTAGTAAACTAAGGTTTGTACAGACTTTGTGTGTGCTGCGTTCTTTGGGGTCCGTAGCTGGGGCAGAACAGAAAAAAGAGAGGAGCCAATGTTTCTTTTTCTATTCCCATTGTCTCAAGCGATAGGAATTCAAATTGAATTCCATTTTTGGAATTCTGGTTCAATATGGAGGAAATCTCAGGGGTTCCAAAAGGTCTCTGCATGCCATCTCTTCTCAAACCACATCATGTTTGATTTGTCTTCAACTCAACTGCAACACTCACAACAGGAAACCCCAAAGGTGCTTTTTCAAGAGGCAACTGGACTTTCTGATTTTTCTTTGAAGACAAACCTTTCGCTTCTCATCTCTGAGCTGAAGAAGCTTCTTGGACGAGAAGCGAAACGTCTGTCTTCAAAGAGAAACCAGAAAATCCAGTTGCCTCTTGAAAAAAGCACCTTTGGGACAACCATGACATGGATGACTGAGAATCTCCATAGCCACAAAAGTAAAGAGCTCCAACTTCATCCATGGATGACCTCCATCAATGGACCTAGATGGATGGACTGCTCTGCTCCATCATAGCTGCTGAAGCTGTTAAGAAAAGAACCCCATTGGAAGCCATCCAGAAAAAGCTGTACAGGTCGTCCTCGACTTACGACCACATTTGAGCCCAGAATTTATCTTGCTAAGTGAGAAATCAGTTAACTGAGTTTTGTCCCATTGTACGATTTTTCTGGCCACGTTTAAGTGAATCACTGAGGTTGTTCAATTAGTAACACGGTTGTTGGGTGAATCTGGCTTCCCCGTTGACTTTGCTTGTCAGAAGGTCACAAAAGGGAATCATGTGAGCCCTGCAACCATCGTAGCTATGAACCAGTTGTCAAGCATCCAAATGTAAATCATGTGATCATGGGGATGCTACAAGGGCCATAAGTGTGAAAAATGGTCAAAAGTCACTTTTTTCAGTGCTGTTGTAACTTCAAACAGTCACTAAATGAACTGTTGTAAGTCAAGGACTACCTGCATATGACAAAAATCTCATAAATAAGGTGTGGGTGTGGGTTCAATGATAAATCTCCCCAATGCCCCTGTCATCTTTGACCATTGACCTTGGCAAAATGAAAAATTGAAAAGTGTGTTTATTACTGAAGAGCAATCGGAAAGTTAAAACTTTGGACCGTACCTAACCTTACCTTATCTAACCCTAACCCTAACCCTTAATCACCAAACTTTCTCAGGAATAGAGGTCACCGCCCTAATCATCTTCTTCCCTCTGTGTTTTGACAGATAATAGAATAGAATAGAATAGAATAGAATAGAATAGAATAGAATAGAATAAGAATAAGAATTAGAATAGAATAGAAAAGAATTAGAATTAGAATAGAATAGAATAGAATTAGAATTAATTTAATAGAATAGAATAGAATAGAATAGAATAGAATAGAATAGAATAGAATAGAATAGAATAGAATAGAATAGTTGGAAGGGACCCTGGAAGTCTTCTAGTCCTGCTTAGGCAGGAAACCCTGCACCACAAATGGTTATCCAACATCTTCTTAAAAACTTTGGTGTTGGAGCATTCACAACTTCTGGAGGCGAGTTGTTCCACTGATTAATTGTTCTCACTGTCAACAGGAAATTTCTCCTTAGTTGTAAGATGCTTCTCTCCTTGGTTAGTTTCCACCCATTGCTTCTTCTCCTACCCTCAGGTGCTTTGGAGAATAACTTGACTCCCTCTTCTTTGTGGCAGCCCCTGAGATATTGGAAGACTGCTATCATGTGTCCCTTAGTCCTTCTTTTCATTAAACTAGATGTACCCTATTCCAGCAACCCTTCTTCATATGTTTGAGCCTCCAGCCCCCTAATCATCTTGGTTGCTCTTCTCTGCACACTTTCTAGAGTCTCCACATCTTTTTTACATCATGGTGACTTGTACGCTTCTGATGTAGTGTGCTCTTCATCTTAACCAATTCATGTCGTGATTGATGGATTCTGTTTCTGTGTCCAGTTGTGACTACCACAACTTAACAGAAATGTTTCTTGGGGATAATAATTGGGGACCTTGGAGTACTCATATCTAATGATCTAAGTGCCAGAGCCCACTGTAACAACATTGCCAAAAAGGCTCTAAGAGTTGTTAACCTAATCTTGCGTAGCTTCTTCTCTGGTTGTATTCTACTGCTAACTAGAGCATACAAAACATTTGCTAGGCCAATTCTCGAATACAGCTCATTCTGTCTAGAACCCACACTGCATATCGGACATTAATACTGTTGCAATATTTTCAGGATCAGACTCAATAATGATAATAAGAGTTAGAGGTTTAAATATATTTCTCTTTAATTATAACAGGCATTCTATATTCACTGAATATTCACAGATAGAAGCAAGGAAAATGGTGAAGGTGGCTCCTTATATATACAAGGGGTGGAGCCAAGAATGGGAGTGGTGAATTATGAATACATTAGGAACCAAAGAATAAGTTAACCCCCGATGTCCCATATATACATTATTTACACATTAGGGAATAAGGCATTTACATCTCACAAATCCCCCTCTAAATGCCGGTTCGCTATACAACACCAATTACATTCAGATTCAGGACAATATAAGACATATAATTTTGATGTTAAATATTTGTGCTGTTTAGAAGGTAAAGGCTTCGTCAATATGTCAGCTAATTGTTCAGAGGTATCACAATGCACTGCTTTGATAAATCCATCTTGAGACAATTGTCTCACATGCTTAAATTTTATATCTATATGCCTGGACCTTTGTCCAATGGCATCGGATCTGGATATTTCAATGGCTGCTTTATTATCTTCATGCATAACAAAAGGCAAAGCAGGTTTTTTCCAAACATCTGAAATCAAATCATTAAACCATACAAGGTTATTTGCAGCTTTGGACAAACAAACATATTCCGCTTCTGTGGTCGAAGTGGCTACCAGTTCTTGTTTACCAGTGTACCAGTAAACTGGACAGTCATTTAATAGAAAAATATAACCAGAAGTGCTCTTTCTGCATGATATATCTCCAGCCCAATCCGCATCTGCGTAACATGTAAGTTTTGGTTCTTTACCATTACTAGGTTCTAATACTAAGCAAAAGTCTAATGTACTTTTCAGATATCTTAGAATTCTTTTGACTGCTTCCCAATGATACATTGTTGGTTTGCTAACATATCTTGACAATAAGTTGAGTGGTAATGCAATATCTGGCCTGGTCCAATTAGATATATAAAGAAGTGAACCTATGACTGATCTATAAAATGTATTATCCTTGAATTCAGGGGAAGATTCATCAGTGTTTCTAAGGAAATCAGTTTGCATAGGAGTGTCACAGGGTTTGGCATTGTTTAAATTGCATTTGTTCAGAAGTTCAATGATTTTATCTTTCTGAGTAAGTTTGAATCCCCTTCTAGTTTTGTTAATTTGTACACCAAGGTATTTGTTTACTTTACCTAGAGATTTCAACGAGAAATGTTCGTTTAGCTTATTTACAAAGGTTTCTCTTCTCTCCTTGTGTTTTCCTATATATAAAATATCATCTACATAAATTAATACAAATTCAATATTATCATCACTCTTTTTTACAAAGAAACAGTTATCAGCAGTGGTAGCGTTGAAATCCATGGTCTTAAGTACTTTTACCAAGCAATCGTACCATCTTTTGCCAGATTGCTTTAATCCGTATAGACTCTTGTTCAATAGCCAAATTTCATTCTTATTAGTGTATTGACTGTGTGGTGCTCTTACATATATTTCCTTATCTAGTTTTGCGTGTAAATACGCAGTCTGTATGTCATATTGAAATACATCAAGATTGAGTGCAGATGCCACTACTAGAGCTGTTTTAACACTCTCTGTTCTCACTGTGGGGGAGTATGTGTCAGTGTAGTCCTCCGGATATTTTTGTGCATAACCTTGTGCAACCAATCTAGCTTTGTATAGAGTATTGCCTCCTTCTAGATTCTTAATTTTATAAATCCACCTGGTACCTATAATCGTTTTATCTTTAGGTGCAATCGCAGGTGTAAACACATTCAATCCTTGCAAACTTTCCATCTCTTTTTTCATAGCTAGTTCCCATTTTTCCTTTTCTTCACGAGGGAGTTTTAATACTTCCTCATATGTATTAGGTGTCATTTGTTCACCATCCATATGCATTATGTAATCTCTGTATTTATTTGGTACTTGATTTCTATTGTTTCTAATAGCTCTTTCGGGTTTGCTATGGTTATCATGCAAATATCTTGCTTCCTTTTTTGTTAATGTGTCTGTCTTTATTTTGTGCTGACTATTTGTCCAAGTTTTGGTTTTGTTTTTATTTTTGTTGATATTTTGATTTTCTATTGTCCCTTCCTCACAAGATTTTGTATCTTTGCATTTATTTGGAAATATTTCATTAAGATGTAATTTAGACCAATTGGCCTGTTCATGGAACACAGCTGTTCTGGAGACTATAAATTTGTTATTATTATCAATGAATCTGTACCCTTTGGTGCCAGTTTCATATCCCATAAATCTTAATCTTCTGGATACGTTTTCTCCCTTTCTTCTCAACTGCTTAGGTATGTGTACGTCTGCAGTGACTCCAAATATGTGCATGTGTGCTAATTTGGGTTTCCTATTATACATCACCTCATATGGTGTTTTATTCACAATACTGGACCAGGTTCTATTTTGAGTGTAATTTGAATAATGTAAGGCCTCTGACCAAAATTGTTTGCCTAAACCAGCATCCTCTAATGTGCACCTAATCATGGTTTGTAGTGTGGAATTCTTTCTCTCTGCAATCCCGTTTTGGAACGCAGAAAATGGACTAGACGTGAAATGTAGCATTCCTCTATCCTTTAACCATTGGGAGAATTCTTTAGACATGAATTCACATCCCCTATCTGTCATAATTTGTTTTATTCTGATATTATGTTGTGTTTCTATGCGTTTGTAGAATTCCTTAAATTTCTGAAAGGTTTCATCCTTGTGTTTTAATGTGTAAACAAAACCATAGCGACTGTAATCGTCTACTATTGTTAGGAAGTAACGTTTTCTATAAGTGATTGATGGAGTTAATGGACCAACTAGGTCCATATGTACTAAGTCAAAAATTTTGTTAGTTGATCTGTTGGATTTTTTTGGTCTGGGACTAGTTTTTAGTTTAGTGGATTTACATACTGAGCATTCCAAATAATTTTCACAATTTTTTATTTTGACACCTTCTGCGTGTTCAGTCATTTTTTGTACTACAGGAAAACTTGCATGTCCTAACTTCCTATGCAAGATGTGAGCACACTCATCATGAATTAGTTTACCTATTCTTGGTTTCTTCTCATTGTGTGTATTTGCGTGATCATGAGATATTTTACATTCATCATTGTCACTGTTACTAACATTTTCATCATCTGCCTCAATACAATCTTCCATATTTGAATCAATGTTATGTAACCATCTTTCTTTTGTTATTAGATAGGGTAGGCCTCCTTTAATCATCACAGTGCCTACATTTGTTTTGTCCTTCTCTAAAGTTGCTTTCCCCTTTGAGAAAACTATATTGATGTCAGAATCTCTGCTTAGTTTTATGGCACTTAGTATGTTATGAGGTATTTCTGGAATTAACAATACCTCCTCTATTTTTCCTAGGCCAGGCAAGGTCACATTTCCTCTGCCTAATACTTGAACCTTTTCTTGATTAGCTACCTTTATTACAAATTTATCTTCTGTAAATGAAGACAATATATTTTTGTTATTAGTGGTGTGGTTGGTTGCCCCAGAATCAATAAGCCAATTATTGTTCTCATTTTGTTGTGTTTTAGTGCTGTCTTGTTTATTTAGTCCATTCAGTGAACCAGATTTTCTCTCTTTTGAATTTTCTCTACCCCCTCTACTATCTCTGTAATTTGGTGGGCTTCTATATTTATGTCTATCTGTGGAAGACTGTCTATAATTGTATTTGCTCCTATACTCTGACCTATGTCTCTCCTTTGAGATTTTGGGACAGTCTCTTCTATTGTGTTCCCTGGACCCACAATTATGGCATTTAAAAGCTTCATTGTATTTTTCCTGGAAAGCTACCTTCCTAAAAGATTTGTGTTCTGTGTGATTGCTGGAACGATTTTTTCTTGAATTGTCTTCTGCTATCAATTTGTTAGATAGACTTTCTATGGATAAATATCCTAGATTGATGGTGTCTAAGTGTGACATAAAACTATCCCATGATGAATCAAGTGAATTGATAATAACACTTTTCATTGTTTGATCTGAAATCACTTCCCCCCTCAAATGCAGCTCAGCTCTTATTTTGTTTAGAGATATCAAATGCTCACTTATGGAAACCCCTGGTTTTACTCTGGAAGAAAAGAAATCCTTAGACATTCTTGTAGTGGTAGCTACACTATCGCTGTGAAACAGATTAAACATGCATTGAATTATTTCTGAAACAGTTAGGTTTGGTTTGATGCTATGATACATTGCAGGAGACACGCTAGATATTATTAAGAAAAATGCTCTATGATGTAAACAATCTATTTTTAAAGTCCAAGGTCTTCTTGGAGGACTAGTGATAAAGAATAGTAAATTTTCTTTCATAAAGACAACCTGAAGCTGTTGATACCATTCTTGCAAATTAATGCCATCAACTCTAAGTTTTGGGAAGTCACTGGGTAAGTTTCCCACATTATTTTGTCCATTACTTACAACCTGAGGTAGTCCGTGGTCTCGCAAGTGCAGGAAATTGCAAAACGGCATGGGGATGCTCGCAACGAGTCTGCGCGGTTCTCTGGCCAGTTCAAGTCTTTCCGGACCGTCTACGTAGTTTCGCACATGCGCGTTGCTCATTTCTTCTTTGGCGTCGTCGTGGAAGGTTCTCTCCATTGCAGCTCGCTCGCTCCGCTCCTCTTCAGACGAGTCGGTTTCTGGCTCGGTTTTAGGAGTTTTGATGGCGGCGACTGCTCTTTTCTTTCTTTTGTGTGCGTTGGTACTTTTTTTTTTTTTTTTTTTTTTTTTTTTTTATTGAAAAAGTTTTCAAATACAAATTTTTCCCCCTTTTTTCCCCCCCCCTCCCCCCCCCTCCCTAACCCCCCCTCCCCACCCTTCCCCCCCTGTGACTTCTTCGTAAAAAAAAAAAAACCCTAATTCATAACAGATTACTTACTCCCTCCTCAAAATACTGACCTTTACTTACTAAAAGTATTATAAATCCCCCTTTATCCATACATTTCAGAAAAGAAGAAGAGAAAAAAACAAAACAAAAAACAAACACATTATACTATAACTATTATAAAATAACTTCTAATTTAGCATAATAGTATTTTATATCTATACATTATTGCAACAATTCAAAACCACCTTCCACTTTAAAACTATGCGATAAGTCCTACTTTAATAACATTTCAAAGCGGGCTCCCCATAAAATCTAATTTAACATTTATTCCATTCTATCCATTTCCTCCACTCCCCTAAATGTATCACTTAAAAATCCCTTTTCTTAAACTAATCAATCTGTAGCTAGCTTATTCACCCACTGTCTTACAAATTTACCATACACAACAATTCTTGATATCTTTAATTCACTGCCCACACTACTTAAAAATATATATATATATATATTCCATTATATCTAAATAAAAAAAGAAAAGACAATAACTTTAAATTTATAGTCCATATAATATCTTCTTGAAGTCTTTCCACTGGATTGTTAGAACCAACATCCATAATAGGGTAACATAGCTTGCTGATGCAACAGTTTATTCAAGGTCTCCAATCATATCTGCCCCCATCAGTAGTAAACATCTTCTTATATATATAAAAGTAAAAACAACCACCCGAGTGACATTATAATTATATTCCATATAATAATAATTGTGGGTTTCATCAGGATTATTAATTTCCATCATCGTATTGGGTAACAACCCGATCTTCTGCATGTCCCAATGTGATTCTCTTGCCTTATAATTCAAGATAATTATAATATATTTATCAACACAAAAAGAAGTTTCAAAGTAGATAATTCAAAACCATCAATTTGAGGCTCTTTCCATGTCCCAAAATTACGGCAATGCAGAGATCTGCCACTATCCTCAGGATGATATTGACCAATGTGTCGCCTCCTCTATGTTTTCACATAATCATTCATATTTTAATATCACTGGCTTCACTGTTGCTTGGGTTAGAAATTTCTATTTTTGTACAACCTATTTCTTTTTTGTTTTCTTTTTGTGGGTTTGACTTCCATCCTAATTTTTTGTGTCTCGCGTTTCTTTTTTATCCCTTGTATATCCTCTAATTGGTTTCCATGCTTGTCCTTGCCTTGATAAGTCATCACATTAAAATCAGATGGCACTTCTCTCGAATTTGTAGATAATCCAGCTGGGGTATCCGATAAATCCAAAGGCAATTTATCTGGTACAGTCTCTGTCTTTAGTTCCAGCTCCTTCTGCTTATCCTGTATTATATCTGAAGACGTTAAATTCATTTTCAACCTATTTTGATAAAATTCTTCCGCTCTTTCAACAGTATTTAACTGGTATCTTTCTCCTTGATATCTCAATATAATACCAACTGGGACATCCCACCGGAATTGAATATTTCTCCTTTTTAACTCAGACACCAGAAAACCAAATTTCTTCCTTTCCATTAATATCTTAGGTGGGAGTTCCTTGTAAATCCAAATCTTTCTTCCATACAATTGCAAATTAGAATTGAAGGAATTTTGCACAATTTTATTCCTAATTTCTTTATCTGAAAAATAGATTACCACATCTCTAGGCAATTGCCTTTGCTTGGCAGTCCAGGAGTTTATTCGATAAGCTCTGTCAATCCTACAAAACACTTCCTCAGGTTGAATCTTTAAAATCCCAGCTAGAAATTCAGAAGATATTTTCCTTAAGTCATCTCTGTTATTTTCCTGCAAACCTCTAAGTCTTATTGCATATTCTGTAAAATTATATTGTATCTTTAGAACCTCTTTTTCAATCCTCTGTTGCAGAGTTTCTACATTACCAGACTTTTGATCAGCATCCATTTTGAATTTTTCTTCTGAACTATAATCCTGAATATTTAACAAATCATTTTCAGTTTTTTGAATTCTATTGTCCAATTTGTCTTGAATTTCATCCATTTTTGACTCTAGTAAATTAGCATTTATTTCCAACCGAATCATGAATTCTGACATTTTTAAAATTTTTTGCTGCAAAAAGTCAAACTTGGATTTCACCAATTCCTTAGTTTCCTGCTTAAATTTTTCAAGTTGCTGATTCACAATCTCATCCCTTCTTTCAATCTCCTCTAAGAGAAATTCTATTATATTAAAATCAGGTTTCTGGGACTGAAAAGTTAAAACTTGTTCCTTTAAATTCTTAGTGGGGGAATCCCCCCCACCTATTTTTTTGTCTGACTTCACAAGCCTCAGTGCCATGTTTCCGCCTAAGCAGGCTTTGTTAGAAGAAAAAAAAAACAAGACAAAAGACTTCCAGCCAGCAACAATCAGGCCTCCAGGGGAAAAAGAGAAAAGCAAAAACAGGAGCGGAGTTTTGTCTACAAATGTAGCCAGTGGTATTTATTCCGCTACATTGTAATAATAAAAAACGGAAGAACTTTCCCTCTCAAACTCTTCTCCAGCCGCGGCAGACGCCATTTTAAAAAAAACCTTTTTTCCTCTTTCTCTTCCTCTATTCTCTTAAGTAATTTTTAAAAGATAAGTAAAATACTTGCGCTTCAGTATTACAGGTCCAGCTCACATTTTCTTTGAGTAATCTGTCAAGTTCGCAGGCTTGCTTTTGACGCCTAGCTCTGCATTAGCAGAGGTCTCCCAAAGCCCGGAGCAGCGGCTGGGGATATGGGGCATCTCATCCGCTCCATCCCAAAAGTAAAAGAAAAACTTCTGGGACTCTGCAGAGAGTTCTACCCACCCCTGCCGGCTCTATCTCCGTTTCCTCATGGGAACGGAGTTTTTTTCGAGCCGCCGTTCCGTTGTGAAGGCGGCTCTGACAGGCTATGGAAGCTGACGATCCCAAAGGAACGTCTGGCGGCGGCCAGCAGCAAACAGGAAGTCAGTGTGCGTTGGTACTTGATCCGGTCTGCGGTGTAGGGCGGAATCGACATGGCTCTCTGGGCTCGGGCGTCGTCGCTCTCGAAGTCAGGATGGGAGCGTGCAGGTCTTGAGGTATCGGCTTGTTCTCTAGCTTCTTCGTTGTCGCTTTGGAAATTTTTAATTTTGGCCCAAATGCAGCAAAAAGCGTCTTCATTGCTGACTTTACTTGGGATTTCGTTAAGTCGTCTTCGCTTTCTGATTCTGGTTCTTCTGAAGAGTTTGAATCTTCCTTTTCGCTTTCGTTGTCTGATAACGTTTTTCGCACCAGAAATTTTGAACTGAGCATTTTGATTGGCTCTGCTTCGCTCACTTTGGAGGCTTGTTGGAACCAAGATGGCTGCCATTCAAAATTTCGCGCGGGATCACATCTTTTCTTTTTCATAACGACTTTCTCTGTAGTCATATCACTCACAGTTTTTTGGTCTTTGGGTTTCTCTTTAGCAATGTTTTTCTCTCTCGCTGCTCCGCTGTTTTTCAGCATTTCTTGGAGATTCGCGATGAGGCTTTCATCATTCTTCTGGCTTTTTAATAGTTTTAATATCTCTGACCTGAGTTCGTTATTTTCTATTTCGATTTCCTCCTGGTCATTATTTTCATTTATTAGTTCTTCTTCTTCAGTGGTGTATTCTTCGGATTCTCTCGAAATCGCGTTTGTGGATTCGTTGATTATTTCTTGTTCAGTTTCTATTTCTTTGCTGTAGGCCCTGGTGTTGGGCCTATCTTTCTTAGACATCTTTAAGTATTTATTGAGTCAATTAACCAACCTCTGCTACCAGCTTGTTGCAATATTTTCAGGATCAGACTCAATAATGATAATAAGAGTTAGAGGTTTAAATATATTTCTCTTTAATTATAACAGGCATTCTATATTCACTGAATATTCACAGATAGAAGCAAGGAAAATGGTGAAGGTGGCTCCTTATATATACAAGGGGTGGAGCCAAGAATGGGAGTGGTGAATTATGAATACATTAGGAACCAAAGAATAAGTTAACCCCCGATGTCCCATATATACATTATTTACACATTAGGGAATAAGGCATTTACATCTCACAAATACAATAGAGTCCAGAGATATTTCATGAGAAGAGTCCTCCATTCCTCCGCTTGCAACAGAATATTTGCCACCAGGTTTATAATTTTGGGCTTAGACAACTTAGAACTTTGCCGCCTTTTGTCTGACCTAAGCATAATACATAAAATTATCTCCTACAATGTCCTACCTATCAATGACTACTTCAGCTTCAACCACAACAATACACGAGCAAATAATAGATACAAAGTCAAGGTAAACTGCTTCAAACTCTATTGCAGAAAATATGACTTCAGCAACAGATTCTGGAATCCACTACCTGACACTGTGGTTTCTTCCCCAAACCCCCAAAACTTTAACCTTACACTGTCTACTGTTGACCTCACCCCATTCCTAAGAGGTCTATAAGGGGCGTGTATAAACACACCAGCGTGCCTTCCGTCGCTGTCCTACTGTCCCCATTTATTCGTATCCATTTCCTGTATTCATAATTGTGTTTATATTTATATCTGTTAATTTATACATGCTTGACGAAGTAAATAAAAAAATAAAAATAAAAATAAGATAATGGGAAGCTTTCACTTGGATTCTTGTACCAAATGGGGAGTTGAACTTCCTGTCTCTCTATGATTCTGGGATTCACTTGAGTGAGATCTATATAAGGCTATGAATCTGGATTTGCCACCGAGGTCAAAATGGACATTTTTCTATTGTCTGCTGTCACCAGGGCTAGTAACTTTGGGGGAGTTCATTTAACATCCAACATATACAAAGCTCGTTGTTCCAAGAAAAACAGCTTGATTAATGTTTCCCATTTTCTTTGCCTTTATTCCAGATAACTTTTCTGTTACCATTTTTGGCTCTCCTCAAATCAACTCTTTTCTCTATTCCTGTTTCTCTATTCTGACCTGAATCGATTAAGTGATAATATTTTAATTAAAAGAAAAGGAAAGGGATCGAGAAAGGATCGCCAAAGTCCCTTTCCATTCCACTGAATTACATACACTCGATAATGCAGATTTTAAAAGTTTACGAGGCAGGAAAGAGCTCGCTTCTCATTTCCATCAGCGCTCTCAGTTATATAAACTAATACTTTTTGTCATGTATAAAGCAAGTGGCCTCCAAATTGGGGATAGCATGCCTCAAAATATCAATTGCAAGAGGACAATATTGGAAATTGCATAGGGCTTCATCTCTTGCCTGTGAGCATTATTTGGCTTAAAAATAAACCTGAAAAAGAGCCAGTTTATGTTTAATAAATTCACCAAAGAAAGAAAAATGTTTATATCTGGAAATGAATTAAACGTAGCAGACTACTACATATACCTTGGCCAATGGATCTCAGTGGAAGATGGTACAATAACGGCAGCGGTGAGCTGCTGGGGATTTGCAGGGGTTCAGGACAGTGGTGGGTTCCTCCCGGTTCAGTCCGGTTCGGCCGAGCCGGTAGCGGTGACGATATGACGTCACCGAACCGGTTCTCCTCCCCCGCCCTCCCATCCCCCCCCCACATTATTCTTACCTTTTATTTGGTCCCACCCCCAATCTATTGCTGCCTCCTGAGTCCCAGCTGATGACTAAAAGGAAAAAAACTGTTTAAACTCTTGCCGCAGGGCGTCAAAGGGCCATCCTACAGCTGATCAGTGTTAAAAGCAAACAAATGAGTCGGGTCGTAAGTGCGAGGACTGGTCGTAAGTGCGAGGACCTTCCAGAAATGACTCTGACCAGCTAGCCACGCCCACCTAGTCACATGACCTCCAAGCCACACCCACAAAATAAGCCACGCCCACAGAACCGGTAGTAAAATAATTTAGAACCCACCCCTGGTTCAGGAGAACCTCTAGCTAAGATTCTGTGCAGTTCGGAGAACCCCCAAATCCCACTCCTGGCTGGCCCTGCCCTGCCCCTCCCAGGAGTCCCCACGCGGCCCCTTTTAGATACAGGTAAATGCAGGGTGCATGCGGAGGCTCAGGGAGGGCGAAAAACGGGCTTACTGGAAGTTTGGGAAGGCCAGAAATGGGCCTGTTTCCAGCTTCCAGAGGGCCTCCGGTGGGCCTCCAGAGCCTGGGGAAGCTGTTTTCACCCTCCCGGAGGCTGGAGGAAAGCCTCCGGAGCAGGGGTGGGTTCTAAATTTTTTACTACCGGTTCTGTGGGCGTGGCTTATTTTGTGGGTGTGCCTTGGAGGTCATGTGACTAAGTGGGCGTGGCTAGCTGGTCAGAGTCATTTCTGGAAGGTCCTCACACTTACGACCAGTCCTCGCACTTACGACCCGACTCATTTGTTTGCTTTTAACACTGATCAGCTGTAGGACAGCCCTTTGAAGCCCCGCGGCAAGAGTTTAAACAGTTTTTTTTCCCCCTAGTCATCAGCTGGGACTCAGGAGGCAGCAATAGATTGGGGGTGGGACCAAATAAAAGGTAAGAATAACGTGGGGGAGGTGGGGGGGCGGGGGGGAGAACCGGTTCGGTGACGTCATATCGTCACCGCTACCGGCTCGGCCGAACCAGACCGAACCGGGAGGAACCCACCACTGAACCAGGCAGAGAACTCCCTGCTAAAAATTTTTTGTTAAATGTGATTGGCAGGCATTCAGCAAGCTAAGCATAATTTTCAAGAACAACCCATCCCTCTGCCTGGAGAGAAAATTTTTCTATCAGTATATGCTACCTGCTCTAACATATGCCGGGCGAAACATGGACACTAACCTCACAATCGATACAAAAGCTACAAGTAGCACAAAGAGCCACAGAAAGAATACCGGCTAGGCTTCACAAGACAAGATAGAAAGATCCACACGTGGATTAGAGAACAAATGAAAATATACAATGCCATCAAGAGAATAAAAGAATTGAAATGGAAACGGGCTGCTCACAGAGCAAGAAGAACCGATGGCAAGGTGGACCAAGGCAGTCGTAGAATGGATCCTACTTGATCAAAAACGTCCATGAAAATAACCTAAAACAAGATGGATCGACGATATCAGCAAGAATTGCACTCCCAATTGGCAAACGAAAACTCAGGACAGTATAGTTTGGAAACATGCGGAAGAAGTCTTCATCTTGCAGCGGATAGACAATGGCTAAAATGATGATGATGATGATGATGATGATGTGAGCATCAGGATGACATGTGATCAACTACATGGAGTACTAACCTTGACTAGGTCAAGCAAGGCCATTATGACGTTTACCAGAATAACAAAAGTTGGAAGGGACCTTGGAGCAGGGGTGAAATCCAGCAGGTCCTGACAGGTTCTGGAGAACCGGTAGCGAAAATTTTGAGTAGTTCGGAGACAAATACCACCTCTGGCTGGCCCCCGATTGGGTGGGAATGGAGATTTTGCAATATCCTTCCCCCAGGAGTGGGGAGGGGTGGGATGAGGATTTTGCAGTATCCTTCCCCTGGAGTGGGGTGGGAATGGAGATTTTGCAATATCCTTCCTCCAGGAGTGTGGGGGGGGGAATGGGGATTTTGCAGCATCCTTCCCCTGGAGTGGGGTGGGAATGGAGATTCTGCAATATCCTTCCCCCAGGAGTGTGGGGGGGGAAATGAGGATTTTGCAGCATCCTTCCCCTGGAGTGGGGTGGGAATGGAGATTCTGCAATATCCTTCCCCCAGGAGTGTGCGGGGGGGATGAGGATTTTGCAGTATCCTTCCCCTGGAGTGATGGGGGGAGGGGAATGGGGATTTTGCAGTATCCTTCCCCTGGAGTGGGGAGAGAATAGGGTTTTTGCAATATCCTTCCCCCAGGAGTGGGGAGAGAATAGGGATTTTGCAATATCCTTCCCCCAGGAGTGTGAAGAGAATGGAGATTTTGCAGTATCCTTCCCCTGCCACGCCCACCAAGCCACACCATGCCCACTAAGCCACGCCCACCGAACCGGTAGTAAAAAAAATTGGATTTCCCCACTGCCTTGGAGGTCTTCTGGTCCAACCCCCCCTGCTCAAGCATTCCTGACAAGTGGCTATCCAGTCTCTTCTTAAAAGCACTCAAGTCATGGTGCACCCACAACTTCTGGAAGCAAACTATTCTACTGATTAATTGTTCTCACTGTCAGGAAATCGCTCTGGGTTGGTTCTGTCCTCGATTAATTTCCATCCATTTTTTCTTGTCTTGCCTATTGGTGCTTTGGAAAATAGCTTTCTAATAGGTTTTTTTGGAAAAACAGTTTCTAATGTAGCTTCCTATTTTTGTCACCCAATTGGAAGAATTATTATTATTTTTTTTTTGCAGAATGTACAAAAGAAGCTATTCAACCTATGGAAGAAATTCACAATAAGGAGAAACTGAATGGATTAGAGAGAAAGATTGTTTGGCATATAAAAAAAAAAGAAGAAGAATACAAAGTCAATTTCTTTGATGTGTTGTCATTTTGGCTGGTTCTTTTTGGATGCTGATATCTGGAAAAAAAAATATGACATCCAATCATTTAATAAGACGCTTAAACTTTTATAGCTACCGTACTATAATATGTTTCCTAATTTGATAGCATTGTCTCGGTATCTGTTGTCTCTTTTGTTCATGGTAGCATACCAGCATTACGTTCTATTTGCGAAATGTGGATTTATTTATAGTTTAGAGGAGATATGAAATGTTTATTTGAATGAGATGCATTGTTATTTGGGGTGGTTTTCTTTGAAATTGTTGGCATCTGGAATGGAAAAAAAATATATTGTGCATTGGAATTTGTCTTTTTTTTAAAAGAGAGGCAGTCTTTCTGTCACCTCATATGTAAGAGTTTATTTTTTTTTAAATTTGATTTATATGCCGCCCTTCTCCAGAGACTCAGGGCGGCTTACAATGCGCTAAGCAATAGCCTTCATTTTTTTTGTATATTTATACAAAGTCAGCTTATTGCCCCCACAACTGGGTCCTCAATTTACCTACCTTAGAAAGGATGGAAGGCTGAGTCAACCTTGAGCCTGATGAGATTCGAACCTGCAGTAATTGCAGGCAGCTGGTCTTAATAACAGGGTGCTTTAGACCACTGTACTACCAAGGCTTTTCAGTCCTTTGGACATGCTCCTCATCAGCATAGCCTTCCTTCCTTCCTTCCTTCCTTCCTTCCTTCCTTCCTTCCTTCCTTCCTTCCTTCCTTCCTTCCTTCCTTCCTTCCTTCCTCTCTCTCCCTCCCTCCCTCCTTCCCTCCCTTCTTTTTCATTTCTACCTTTCTTCCTTCCCTTTCCCCTTCCCTTTCATTCTCCCTTACCTTCCATCCTTCCTTCCCTTTCCTTTCTTCTTTCTTTCTTTCCTTCCTTCCTTCCTTCCTTTTCATTTCTACCTTCCTTCCTTCCTTCCTTCCTTCCTTCCTTCCTTCCTTCCTTCCTTCCTTCCTCTCTCTCCCTCCCTCCCTCCCTCCTTCCCTCCCTTCTTTTTCATTTCTACCTTTCTTCCTTCCCTTTCCCCTTCCCTTTCCTTCTCCCTTTCCTTCCTTCCATCCTTCCTTCCTTCCATCCTTCCTTCCTTTTCCTTTCTTCTTTTCTTTTCTTTTTTTTTTTTAAATTTCATTTATATGCCACTTTTCTCCGGAGACTCAGGGCGGCTTACAATGCGCTAAGCAATAGCCTTCATCCTTTTTGTATATTTATACAAAGTCAGCTTATTGCCCCCACAACTGGGTCCTCAATTTACCTACCTTAGAAAGGATGGAAGGCTGAGTCAACCTTGAGCCCGGCGAGATTCGAACCTGCAGTAATTGCAGGCAGCTGGTCTTAATAACAGGGTGCTTTAGACCACTGTACTACCAATTTTGCTTACACTAGGGCTCTGATGGCAAACCTATGGCATGTGTGCCGGACGTGGCATGCAGAGCCATCTCTCCAGGCACGCCTACCGTCACCCATTGCTCTTCCGGGTTCTAGCGCACTGTCCAGCTGGTCTTTGCGGGTGCCGGAGTGCCAGAAAACGGCCTGAAAACGGCCAAAAAAATGGCCAAAAAATGCCCCAAAACCAGCCAAAAATCAGGCATGTGCACCAGTGGTGGGTATATTTATTTATTTATTTTTATTTTTATTTTTATTAGATTTGTATGCCGCCCTATCTCCATAGGACTCAGGGCGGCTCACAACAATTAAGATATACAATCTCAATGCCCCCGGTTCGGACCGGTTCACAAGAACCGGTTGTAAAACTGGCAGGAGGCTCCGCCCACTGGCCCAGACATCTTCATAGGTGATCTGCGCATGTGCAGCCCACATGCGATGCAAACCGGTAGTAAAGGTAAGTAGAACCCACCCCTGATGTGCGCGCCAGCCAGCTGGTATTCGGGTTTCCAGTGCTCCGGCGCATAAAGACCAAGCTGGCTGGCGTGCATTTGCATGTCGGAAACCCGAACACCAGCTGGACGGCGCACACATGAGCACCGGCCAGCTGATCTTTGGGTTTCCAGCGCGCACCCATGCACGCGCATACACATGCGCTCCGGTTTGGGCACTCGCTGCCGAAAAGGTTCGCCATCACTGCACTAGGGTATCAGGCCCATTTAATAGTTTTTAAATGGAGTTGAGATGTGGAATGTCGAGCTTTATATAATGTCAATAAATGTCATTGTTTTAGAAGTCTGATTGGACTTTTTCCTGATAACTGAGAATGGGCAAAAATGTTACATTTGATTTGTCCATTGTTAACGAGATGAGTTATGGCATGAAGAGTTTTATGCTTGTGAATTAAGGGGAGGTGAAGAGATGGTGAAATTGTTTATACTTTTGTGATGAGGGTGGGAAGTTTATTTATTTGGAGCAGGGCAGTGGTGGGTTTCAAAAATTTTTACTACCGGTTCTGTGGGTGTGGCTTGGTGGGCGTGGCATGACTTGGTGGGTGTGGCATGGCTTGGTGGGTGTGGAGGGGAAGGTTGCTGCAAGAGCCTTGGTAGTACAGTGGTCTAAAGCACCCTGTTATTAAGACCAGCTGCCTGCAATTACTGTAGGTTCGAATCTCGCCAGGCTCAAGGTTGACTCAGCCTTCCATCCTTTCTAAGGTAGGTAAATTGAGGACCCAGTTTGTGGGGGCAATAAGCTGACTTTGTATAAATATACAAAAGTATGAAGGCTATTGCTTACCGCACTGTAAGCCACCCTGAGTCTCCAGAGAAGGGCGGCATATAAATCAAATTTTAAAAAAAATCCCCATTTCCTCCTGATCAGCTGGGACTTGGGAGGTGTTGAGGGTAAAACTGCCCTCTGCAAAGTGGAGCAACGGACCAGAAAGTGAATAGATACGTTGCTTAGCAAAACACACAGATACTCACAGACTCTGAACGTTTAAAGAAAAATAAACAGTCTTTACTTGTAGTAAAAAACAAACTTGGCTTCTCAAAACAAAGATAACACTTCTTCAAATAATCACGGTTCAACACAAAAACATAGTTTGCTTACAATTCCAGTTCTCTTCAGTAACACAGACACAGTTCCTTTCAGCAGTTCGACCTTCTAATCGCAGGAGCAGAAGTGAATGAACTTCCTGCCTTCTTTTATGTCTGCTTAGCACAGCCAATTAGTCATCTTGTAGCAGTTAAAGTTACAGAACATAGTTTTCTATATATTACCTACCCAACCGTAGGATAAGCATCCAACAGGAGGCAGAGAATAGATGGGGGCGTAGCCAGTCAGAATTTTTACTACTGTTTTTTTTTTATATGCCGCCCTGCTCCGGAGACTCAGGGTGGCTTACAATGCGTTAAGCAATAACCTTCATTCTTTTGTATATTTTAAGTCAGCTTATTGCCCCCACAAACCGGGTCCTCATTTTACCCACCTTAGAAAGGATGGAAGGCTGAGTCGACCTTGAGCCTGGTGAGAATTGAACTCTCAGTAATTGCAGGCAGCTGGATGTTAAATGCTGCCTTAGTAGGAGGCATTAGCCTCCTACGCCACTCAGGCTCCCTGAGCTACTCAAAATTTCCGCTACTGGCTCTCCAGAACTGGTCAGAACCTGCTGAAACCCACCTCTGGAGCAGGGGTGTCAAACTAGATTTCATTGTGGGCTGCATCAGGGTTGTGTTTGACCTCGGGGGTGGGGGCATGGCCAGGGTGGGCGTGGCCAGCTCAACGTCACTCATGTTGGGGCCTGTGGTGGCCTGAGACCTCTACCAGAGAAAATGGAGGTCGGGACGGATGCGTGCAGGAGGGACGCATGCCATTTTTGCTGGCAGAGGGCTGCAGGAGTCAGTCACAGCCAAAAATGGAGCTTGGGGGGCTGCACATGGCCGTCCCGACCTCCATTTTTGCTGGCAGAGGCATCATAGGCTGGTCCTTTGCTGTTTCCAGGGTGGCCCCATGGGCCAGATCTAAGCACTCCGCAAGCTGGATCTGGCCCGCGGGCCTTGAGTCTGACAACCCTGATTTAGAGGTAGTCCTCAATTTATAACTATTTGTTTAGCGACCATTCAAAGTTATAACAGTACCGAAAAAAGTGATAGATGACCAATTTTTACACTTACGACCATTGCAACATCACGTGACCAAAATTCAGGCGCTTGGCAACTGACTCAGATTTATGACGGTGGCTGTGTCCTGAAGTCATGTGATCCCGTTTTGTGACTTTCTGTCAAGCGAAGTCAACCGGGAAGCCGGATTTATTTAACGATAAAGACATTGTTGACTCACTCCACAATTTCAGTGATTCATTTAACAACGGTGAGAAGAAAGGTCATAAAATGGGTCATACAACTCACTGAACGACTGTCTTGCTCAGCAGTGGAAATCTGGAGCCCGATTGCGATCGTAAATCGAGGACCACCCGCGTTTATTCAATTTCTATAGCTGCCCATCTCAATCAATGATTTGGCTTACAATTCCAAAAATATAAAACAATTACAACAATAAAAATATTTTAACATCATCATCGTCATCATCATCATCATCATCATCATCATCATCATCATCATCATGCACTTGGTACCATCTCCAAGAATTTTACAAAATAGATCAAGAAATTGCAGCTTCCTGCAATAACACCAGCGGAACTGCAAAAAACTACGCTACTCAGAACATTGTACATCTTAAGAAGGTACTTGGTTGATACCTAGGACGCTGGCAGCAACCTGTATCAATCATTAGCCCCAGTCAATGGTATTTATGATGCATTTTTGAATGCTCAGTTGACTTTCATGTTTAATGAATAAAAGTTTTATAAAAACAACAACAACAATAACAACAACAACAATGTGCTCTCTTGGTGTCTGTGTGAAAGGGAGATTTTTTTTGTATTCTTTTTCTTTCTTGCACTTTTTTTCTTTTCTAGTTTGCATTATCTTTTATTGTTGTAATTCAAACTTTACTAAAATTGTTACTGCCTAGCTAAGCATCCAGAGCTTAGGCTGTTGCAGACAGAGGCCATCCAAACTTATCATGGTGTATTTTCCTTGTGTTATTGATGTCATTCCAGATAAACTTTGTTTTCTAAACCTTCTCTGGCCTTGCGTCAAATGTGGAGCTTTTAAATAAACAGAGACTAGGAAAAGAACAAAAGATAAAAAAAAAAAAAAACCCGAAAGGAATGGGGCAGAGATCTGTTTCTGCTCATTTGCTTTCTATTTTTGCTGCGGGCTATTGTGTGTGTGTGTGTGTGGAATATCAATGTACGAGTTTAGAAGACAGCATTTTCCTATTAAAAATGTCCTGTTGGTAACCGGGTACCAACACAATGTAAGCAGCTTAAATTAGATTAAGCAGCTTCTCCCAAAATGATCTCTCCCGAGCATACTGAATCATAGCATCCCGAATAACGAACAAGATAGAGTTGTCTGCATCGTGCAGATAAACCCTGAAAAATTTCAGAGATACATTCTCATGTTAAGCTTCAGTCCATCTGGCTCCCCTTTGTGCTAAATCCTCTCCACTCAGTCCTTACAGCAGTGGTGAAATCTGAACTGGTTTACTACCAGTTCGCTGGCTGCGCATGCGCACTGCGTGCCAACCAGGGGTGGGTTCTAAATTTTTTTACTACTGGTTCTGTGGGCGTGGCTTATTTTGTGGGCGTGGCTTGATGGTCATGTGACAATTCTTTAGGACTTAGCAGAGGTACTGGTCTACCAGGCTTTTAACTGCTTGCAGAGCCATACTGGTCTACTCAGTTGTTTTTGGAGGCACCGGTCTACCACCACACTGCCTTTTAACACTGATCAGCTGTAAGGTGGCCCTTTGAAGCCCCGCGGCAAGAGTTTAAACAGTTTTTTTCCTTCTAGCAGATCAGCTGGGACTCAGGAGGCAGCAATAGATTGGGGGTGGGGCTAAATAAAAGGTAAGAATAACACGGGGTGGGGGGGTGGGGGAACGGGATGGGGGCAGAACAGGGTGGATTTGTTTTAAATTGAGTCGATTTAAATCATGATTTTTAAAGAGCAACTGTCATCTCTGCTACTTCTTTGACCCGCTGTTGACTCACCGATCGTCCCAGTGTTGCAGAATATACAGCCTTGTGCTACATAACTAAGCTCCATTTCATGCTGAATAAACTAAATTATTTATGTATCTTAAATAAAAAACTATCTTACGATAGATTTTTACCCCAAAAGTTTTTTATTAAAATAAATTCAATAAAAATCAAAAAAATATGATTTAAATAAAAAAATCTAATTTAAATAAAAAAAATCTGATTTAAATCAAAAAAATCCGATTTTTTTGATTTTTTTTAAAAAAATCATTGATTTTTATCCACCCTGGGGCAGAACCGGTTCGGTGATGTCATATCATCACCGCTACCAGCTCGGCGGAACCGGGGTTTTTTACTTTTTAAAAGCATTTTTTACAACCTATTCCGAGCCGGAAAGAAGCAGCAAGCGGGTAAGCGGAGAAGTGGGTGACCGGGCAAGCGGGTGACCGGGCAATTGGGTGGGCATGGGTGTGGGGGGGGCAGGGATTTTTGCTACTGGTTCTCCAAACCACCCGCCGCCATCGCTACCGGATCGGCCATTTCACCCTGCCTTACAGCCTGTCAGATACAGCCTTGATACAGTCCTCTGCAAATTATTTCCCACCAAGGTATTTATTTACCCACAACTTCTGAAGACAGGCTGTTCCACTGGTTAATTTTTCTCCTAACACTGGAGGTTTTTAAAGAAAAGGCTGGACAGCCACTTGTCTGATATGGTATAGGGCAGAGGTGGTATTCAGCCGGTTCAGACCAATTCACCCAAACTGCTAGCGGAAATTATAGGTGGGCCTGCCCAATCACCCAGGCGCTATGCCATCCCATTTAGGCACATTTTGAAGCCACGCGCATGCGTGCAAGCCATGCGCGTGAGCAAAGCGCAAGCAAACGCGTGCATACTCACATTTGCGAACCGGTAGGGAAAGTAAGTGAATACCACCTCTAGTATAGGGTCTCCTCCTTGAGCAGGGGGTTGGACTAGAAGACCTCCAAGGTCCCTTCCAGCTCCATTCTGATTTTTAAGGTAGGACTTAAACTACAGTGACCATATTTTCTTTGGGGGGGGGAGGAAAGGGCAAATTTGAAAAAGCAGCAAATCAGAAAAAGGTTCATAAGGATTTTTTTTTAAAAAAACCAATAGTTTATTTTTATAACTTTGCTTCACCAAGGAGAACTCAAGAACCAAACCAAGAGAAATATATGTTACAGAAACATACATTCTGAGCAGTGGAGGGTTCCAAATTTTTTTACTACCGGTTCTGTGGGCATGGCTTGGTGGGCGTGGCTTGGTGGGCATGGCAGGGGAAGGATATTGTAAAATCTCCATTCCCTCCCCACTCCAGGGGAAGGTTACTGCAAAATCCCCATTTCCTCCCAATCAGCTGGGACTTGGGAGGCAGAGAATAGATGGGGGCGGGGGCCAGTCAGAATTTCTCCGAACTACTCAAAGTTTCCACTACCGGTTCTCCAGAACTGATCAGAACCTGCTGAAACCCACCTCTGATTCTGCTAAAAATAAACTCAACGTGGGTATGCAAATTTATTTTAAAAAGACAGTTCAGTTTCCATGTTTTTAATAGGGATATGAAAGTCTGGGCATTAAGTGGTTTCGTTTGGATAGTAGAAGGTTGCAGGATTTGGGTTTGACTAGTCTAGAGAAAAGAAGGACTAGGTGGGGACATGATAGCAGTATTCCAGTATTTGAGAAGCTGCCACAAAGAAGAGGGGGTCAACTTATTTTCCAAGGCACCTGAAGGCCAGACAAGGAACAATGAATGGAAACTAATCAAGGAGAGAAGCAACCTGGGATTAAGGAGAAACTTCCTAACAGTGAGGACAATCAACCAGTGGAACAGAAGTTGCCTTCAGAAGGTGTAGGTCAGGGGTGGGTTCTACTTACCTTTACTACCGGTTTGCAACGGGGCCACGTGCACGCGCTTGCTTTGCTTGTGCATGCCTGAACTCTTCTTGCACAGAAGCATTTTGATGATGTCGGAGTCGGTGGGCGGAGCCTCCCGCCGGTTTTACTACTGGTTCTATAGAACCAGTGTGAACCGGGGGCAACCCACCACTGATGTAGGTGCTCCATCACTGGGGGGTTTTAAGAAGAGATTGGACAGCCACTTGTCTTAAATGGTATAGGTTTCCTGTAAGAGCAGGGGGTTGGACTAGCAGACCTCCAAGGTCCCTTCCAGCTCTAGTCTTGATTGAAATGACAAAATCAAAGGACAAAAGTGGGTTTTTGAACAGTAAATAAATTGAAAGGATGACTTTCTGAAATACACAACTAGATTAATTAAATTGATTATAATACATATATATTATAAAGTCCAATGTCATGAGGGAGGGTGAGGATAAGGGAGAAATAACATGCACATCAGGGGTGGGTTCTAAATTTTTTTACTACTGGTTCTGTGGGCATGGCTTATTTTGTGGGTGTGACTTGGAGGTCATGTGACTAGGTGGGCGTGGCTAGCTGGTCAGAGTCATTCCTGGAAGGTCCTCGCACTTACGACCAGTCCTCGCACTTACGACCCAACTCATTTGTTTGCTTTTAACACTGATCAGCTGTAGGACGGCCCTTTGAAGCCTCGCGGCAAGAGTTTAAACCGTTTTTTTCCCTCTAGTCATCAGCTGGGACTCAGGAGGCAGCAATAGATTGGGGGTGGGACCAAATAAAAGGTAAGAATAATGTGGGTGGGAGGGTGGGGGGGGGGGCAACCGGTTCAGTGACGTCATATCATCACTGCTACCGGCTCGGCTGAACCGGACCGAACCGGGAGGAACCCACCACTGATGCACATGATGTAAAGTGCAGAAGTTTATTTTGGAAAAATGGCAGCATTTTAGACTTTAAGGAAGCAGCAAACCAAAATTGGCCTTCCCATTTTTTTTCTTTTGCTGACATTCTCTTCTTCTCCTGCAGAAGGGGCGTCTGTTTTTCTACCTTACTTACTTCCAGGGGTGCTTGAGCATTTCTTTCCAATTTCTCTTGGTGGGGTGGAATGGAGTCTGGATTCCCAGGAGGGAGGGGCTGCATTCCGGAGGACCAAGAGACAATGAAGCTTGGGCATTTTGTGCGGGAGAAAGAGAGTTAAAACAGTTTTTTTTTCCTAGGTGTTCTCAGAATAGATGTTTAATGGTGTGAGCAGTTTGCTTTAGTTTGGGAAAAAATTATTGGTGAGGAATTATAAAAGAAAAGGGCTTAGAAGAACCTAAGCATGTCTTTCTTGGGCTTTGGTGACACTTGTGGTGCACCCTGCCTTTATTATTTTTATAAGTAACTCAAAGTGGTGAATGTTTTCCACACTATAACAATTGTAGGAAAGGAGCTGGGCTGAGAGAGAGAGCGACTGGCCCCAAATCACCCAGCGGCTTTCATACCTAAGGCAGAACTGGAATTCCCCATCTCCTGGTGATTGGTCCAAAGACATCCAGCCAACATTTATGACAATGCCTATGGCGGAACTATAACCCACTGTCTCCTGGTGATTGGCCCAAAGTCACCCAGTCAGCTTTCATGCCTAAAGTGGGACTAGAACTCACTATCTCCTGGTGATTGGTCCAAAGTCACCCAGCCAGTTTTCATGCCTTAGGTGGGACTAGAATTCCCATCTCCCGGTGATTGGTCCAAAGACATCCAGCCAACATTTATCCCTATGGTGGACCTATAACCCACTGTCTCCTGGTGATTGGCCCAGAGTCACCCAGTCAGCTTTCATGCCTAAGGTGGGACTAGAACTCACTATCTCCTGGTTACCAGCCTGGTACCTTAACTACTATTTCAGTGGTTAAAAAGAGCCATGGTGACGCAGTGGTTAGAATGCAGTATTACAGGCTAACTCACTGCCCACTGCCAGGAGTTCAATCTTGAGAAGCCTCAAGGTGGACTCAGCCTTCCATCCTTCCAAGGTCGGTAAAATGAGGACCCAGATTATTGGGGGGCAATATGCTGACTCTGTAAACCTCTTAGAGAGGGCTGTAAAGCATTGTGGAGAGCAGTATCTATAGTAAGTGTTACTGCTATTGCTGGTTCTCATATTTCAGTATATGGGAGGAGCCCAGCTTTCCATCAGTTTGCAGCGCTCATATTGCCTCTAAATCCTGATATTAAAAAATACCCCAAGTGATGAGTGATGGCACTGAGTTTGCACTGCATCTGTCTTCTCGTTCCTGCTGTCAATCATTCTTCGCTTCATTATTCTTATGCTAGCTTGCCACTTTCAATTCCACGATACTCTTGAAAAATCTTCCCCTGGCTTCATTTCTTAAAATGGAGCTTAAGTTTTTCTGATCTCAAAAGGCTGAGAGCCACGTCATTTAATATTTGGAATGGCTGAAAGCCAGACATCCATTAGCTTACAGCAAGTTGTTTTCCTTATTTTTTTTCTCTTCTCAAGAGCGAGCTCATCTAAAAATTTCTTTCTCATACCGTACGTAGCCAAATAATACAGTGGGAGAGAGAACATTCCTCACCAAACACCCAGCAAAGCAAACTGGGGAACAAAAATGAACCTTATCATGCAGGATAAATTGATAGAAGTTTAAGGTAATATTTAAAACAGAGAACTGAGCAACATGTTGCAGCACTAGGAGAAAATGTGATTTTCTGGGTGACTAGAAAAAAAGGACACCAAGATAGCAGGGTAGTTGACTGTATGCACCACCTGAGTTGACACAACACCTTAACTAAGTTAGCTAGGAATTTAGCAGTGACATTTGTATCACATGCTGAGCTTAGAATAGAATAACAGAGTTGGAAGGGACCTTCCATTAGTTTCTATCCGTTACTTCAGGTGCTTGAGATTCAAGGTGCTGGTAATCACCTATAAAGCACTACATGGCTTAGGCCCGGGGTACCTGGTGGACCATCTGCGGCCAGCGACAGCTCCCCGTCTCCCGGTGCACTCTCACAGGGAGGGCCTCCTCGGGGTCCCATCGGCCAGACAGTGTCGACTGGTGACTCCCAGGGAGCGGGCCTTCTCTGTGGGAGTGCCCACTTTGTGGAATGAGCTCCCCCTAGAGCTCCGGATGGCCCCCGACCTTCGCTCTTTCCGCCGTGACCTCAAAACATAGTTATTTGGCCTGGCTAGATTGGACTGATGGGTTTTTTTAAAGGGATTTTATTGGTTTTATATTTGTAAATGGAATTTTATGTGTTTTTATTGTTGTGAGCCGCCCTGAGTCCTTTGGGAGAGAGGGCGGCATACAAGTTTAATAAAAGAAAATAAAAAATAAAATTCTTCTTGTCCTGCCCTCAGGTGCTTTGGAGAATAGCTTGACTCCCTCTTCTTTGTGGCAGCCCTTGAGATATTGGAACACTGCTATCATGTCTCCCCTAGTCCTTCTCTTCATTAAACTAGACATACCCAATCAAGTCCCCTAACCATTTTTGTTGCTCTGTAAAAAAGATGTTGAAACTCTAGAAAGACTGCAGAAAAGAGCAACCAAGATGATTAGGGGACTGGAGGCTAAAACATATATATAAAGAACAGTTGCTGGAATTGGGTACGTCTAGTTTGATGAAAAGAAGGACTTGGGGTGACATGATAACAGTGTGCCAATGGATGGAAACTAATCAAGGAGAGAACCATCCTAGAACTAAGGAGAAATTTCCTGACAGTTATAACAATTAATCAGTGGAACAACTTGCCTCCAGAAGTTGTGAATGCTCCAACCCTGGAAGTTTTTAAGAAGATGTTGGATAATCATTTGTCTGAAATTGTATAGTGTTCCCTGCCTAAGCAGGAGGTTGGACTAGAAGACCTCCAAGGTCCCCACCAACTCTGCTATTCTGTTCTGTTCTGTTCTGTTCTGTTTATTTATTTATTTATTTATATTTATTTATTTCGTCAAGCATGTATTTTATGACAGATACAAGTGTAAACATAATTATAAATACATGAAAAGGAGACAAATAAAACAAAACATTAGGACAGGGACGGTAGGCTTATACACGCCCCTTACAGACCTCTTAGGAATGGGGTGAGGTCTACAGTAGACAGTCTAAGTTTAAATTTTTGGGGTTTGGGGAAGAAACCACAGAGTCAGGTAGTGCATTCCAGGCGTTGACAACTCTGTTACTGAAGTCGTCATTTTCTGCAGTCTAGTTTGGATCGGTTTACCAGGAGTTTGTATCTATTGTGTGCTCTTGTATTGTTTTGGTTGAAGCTGAAGTATTCATTGGCTGGTAGGACATTGTAGCAGATAATTTTATGTACTATGTTTAGGTCAGACCAAAGGCGGCGAAGTTCTAAGTTGTCTAAGCCCAAAATTACAAGCCTGGTGGCATAAGGTATTCTGTTGTGAGCAGAGGAGTGGAGGACTCTTCTTGTGAAATATCTCTGGAATCTCTCAATTGTATTAATGTCAGATATGCAGTGCGGGTTCCAGACAGATGAGCTGTATTCAAGAATTGGCCTAGCAAATGTTTTGTATGCTCTAGTTAGCAGTACAATATTACCAGAGAAGAAGCTATGCAAGATTAGGTTAACAACTCTTAATGCCTTTTTGGCAATGTTGTTACTGTGGGCTCTGGCAGTTAAATCATTAGAGATGAGTATTGTGTGCTCTTATATTGTTTTCGTTGAAGCTGAAGTATTCATTGGCTGGTAGGACATTGTAGGAGATAATTTTCTGTTCTGTTCTGTTCTGTTCTGTTCTACTCTACTCTACTCTACTCTACTCTACTCTACTCTACTCTACTCTACTCTACTCTACTCTACTCTACTCTACTCTACTCTACTCTACTCTACTCTATTCATGGGAACAACGCAAAGAACAAGAAGAGAATACCACCAGGAAATGTAGTTCATTTCCCTTCCCCTTAAGATTCAGTGCAGAGCAGCAAAAGAGAAAGGTGAGACAATCTGAAGAGGAAACAGAGGAGAAGGAAAAAAAAAAAAAGACCAAGCTCTTCCCCCTCATGCTTTCCCATCCTAAATGATCTCCGTGGCTTCGCCGATAATCTGGTTTCCTTTCCTTTCATTGCCAAGCAATTTATTCACGGCACGGTTGGCTAGCCGGAGAACAGCGACCCTGCTGGAGTTTTTCAAACATTTTTAGCAACAATGCTGGGAGTAGAGCAAAGTTTGCGTCTGAGGCTCAGCCCTGTCAAGACTTGGCTCAGCACGACATTCTGCAGACGAACAATGATTCAGAATGGATGTTTCTTTTACAAAAGGAGAGAGGTTTCGAGAAAATTGTTGAGCTGCTTGCTAATTCTCTCAATGTAAACTTCTCTTAGCCGTTAGCATTCTACTAGCATGTTAGCTACAGTGTCTTCCAATATGCTAAAATGGCTAGTGTTCTGCCCCAGCTTCGGATTCCCAGAGAATGTGACACACACCAAGCTTCGCAAACACTGTTTAATTCCAAACAAACCCCTTTCAAGAATGCAGGCTTCCCGTGCAAAGGGTCCTTATCAAAGTTATTAAGTACAAAGTCCGACAAAGGTTGGCAACCAGCCCAGAAAACCAGATATGAGAAGTCCCTCGCTCTCCAAGATGCTCTGTAGTAATGAGACGTTGTTTCTAGCAAGAAAGCACTAGCTGTGTGCGACTTAAATAGGCTAAGGGAGTGGCCAATTATCCTCAAGCCCTACTCTCGAGTAGACCTCCTCCTCCTGAGTAGCCACTCCTGCCTTTTGGCAGCCCTGCGTGCCCGAGCATTGAGGAGAGGCTCCTCCACTTCGCTCTCTCCACTTGAAGGAACCTCTGGAGGTTCTGAAGGCCCTGGCTGAGTCTCTGCCTCTGGCACCATATCCTCTTCGGCCTCCTCGCTGTCTGACGCGAGCGCTGGCTGTGCAGGCTGCTGGTGCGACACCACACCAGCTTCCTCTTCATTGGGATCAGCCACGATCCGCACAGGCCGCTGGCGGGCCACAACAACTAGGTTGGAGGATTTGGGTTTGGCTAATCTAGAGAAAAGAAGGACTGGGGGGGGGAGGGAACATGATAGCAGTATTCCAGTATTCAAGAGGTTGCCACAAAGAAGAGGGGGTCCAATTTATTTTCCAAAGCTCCAGAAGGCAGGAGAAGAAACAATGGATGGAAACTAATCAAGGAGAGAAGCAACTTGGAATTAAGGAGAAACTTCCTAACAGTGAGGACAATCAACCAGTGGAATGGCTTGCCCCCAGAAGCTGTGGGTGTTTCATCACTGGAGGTTTTAAAAAAGATACTGGACAATCACTTGTTTGGAATGGTATAGAGCTGTGATGGCGAACCTATGGCAAGTGTGCCATCTGTGCCATATTGGTAGGCACATGAGCTCAGCTCCGGCACACATGTGTGTACCAGCCAGCTGATTTTCGGGCCTTCTGGGCCCACTGGAAGTCAGCAAACAGGCTGTTTCCGGCCTCCGGAGGGTCTCTGGTGTGTGTGTGTGGGAAAAGCTGTTTGTTCACCCTCCCCAGGTTCCTAGAAAGGCTCTGGAACCTGTAGAGGGTGAAAAACGGGCCTACCGGGCCAACCATGCCATCATGTGCCAAAAGCGAGGGAAGCACGCAGGGGGGTAGAGTGTCGTGCACACATGCACAGGGGCCAGGTGCATAGAATTATGGGTGTGGGCACACATGCGCGCGACCCCCCGTGCTCCCCTGCTTTTGGCACGCGATGGCAAAAAGGTTAGCCATCACTGATATAGGGTCTCCTGCTCGAGCAGAGGGTTGGACTAGAAGATCTTCAAGGTCCCTTCCAGCTCCATTCTGATTCTGAATTCTGGTTAGACTTATCATTTTGTGAAGAGATGTATGTTGAATAAAAGTTGATGCTATAGATGCCAGTCTCTTTTCTTTCGATTCCAAAGCAAAGCAAAGCAAAGCAAAGCAAAGCAAAGCAAAGCAAAGCAAAGCAAAAAGCAAAGCAAAGCAAAGCAAAGCAAAGCAAAGCAAAGCAAAGCAAAGCAAAGCAAAGCAAAGCAAAGCAAAGCAAAGCAAAGCAAAGCAAAATACAGGTAGTTCTCGACTTACAATAGTTCCTTTAGTGACCATTCAAAGTTACAACGGCACTGAAAAAAGTGACGTATGACTGGCTGGCTATGGAGATTCTCAGTCATCCAGGTCATGGTTGTCTCAAAAGTGCTTTTTTTTCAAAAGGCAAAACCGGACTTTGTTTTTTCCCCTGAAGACATTTTGCTTGTCATCCAAGAACAGGGGTTGGCAACCTTAAACACTCAAAGAGCCATTTGGATCCATTTCCCACAGAAAAGAAAACACCGGGAGCCACAAAACCCTTCCCGTGCCTGACTATTTCCTGAGAGGCCACAAAACTAGCATATGTAGTTGAAGTAAATGTTCTGTTTTCTTCTGAAACTTTTCTTTTCTTGGATTTATCCATGGTTAGCCTACCGGGGTAGAAAAGCTCAATAAATTGCATGCTAGCGGGTGTCGCACATTGGCGGTTGTGACCAGGGGTGGGTTCTAATTTTTTTTACTACTGGTTCTGTGGGCATGGCTTATTTTGTGGGCATGGCTTGATGGTCATGTGACAATTCTTTAGGATTTAGCAGAGGTACTGGTCTACCAGGCTTTTAACTGCTTGCAGAGCTGTACCGGTCTACTCATTTGTTCTTGGAGGCACCGATCTACTCATTTGTTTTTCGAGACACCAGTCTACTCATTTGTTTTTGGAGGCACCGGTCTACCCATTTGTTTTTGGAGGCACCGGTCTACTTATTTGTTTTTGGAGGCACCGGTCTACCCATTTGTATTTGGAGGCACCGGTCTACCCATTTGTTTTTGGAGACACCGGTCTACTCATTTGTTTTTGGAGGCACCGGATTACCCGTTCGTTTTTGGAGGCACCGGTCTACTCATTCATTTTTGGAGGCACCGGTCTACCACCACACTGCCCTTTAACACTGATCAGCTGTAGGGCGGCTCTTTGAAGCCTGGTGGTAAGAGTTTAAACAGTTTTTTTTCCTTCTAGCCGATCAGCTGGGACTCGGGAGGCAGCAATAGATTGGGGGTGGGGACAAATAAAAGGTAAGAATAATGTGGGGGGGCAGAGAACCGCTACCGGCTCGGCCAAACCGGGCCGAACCGGGAGGAACCCACCACTGGTTGTGACGCATATTTTGAGCGACAGGGAGCAGCAGCAGAGAGATGAAAGAGCCACATGCGGCTCCAGAGCCACGGGTTGCTGATCCCTGTCCAAGAAGCTTCAGAGCTGATCAGAAGCAAAAAGCTTCTTGGATGAGAACCGTCATAAATATGAATCAGTTGCCAAGCATCATCTGAATTGTGATCACGTGACTATGGGGAATGCTGCAATAGCTGTAAATGTGAAAAATGGTCATAGGTTACTTTTTTTCAGTGCCGTTGTAACTTTGAACAGTCGCTGAACAAACGGTTGTAAATCAAGAACTACCCATGCTGTGTTGAGCAGAGATGTGACTTAGATGTACAGCAGATTTCCTTCTGGTGCAGAGCAATTGGGGATGCTTGAGTTCTGAATTGCGATCTAGTTTATCATCCAGCAGCCTCCTAAAAAGTGGCTCTTGATCTTATTTAGACCTTACTTAATTTTGATCTGATCGAATTTTAACTTTTTAATTAAACGTTGGGAACGCTGGAGGCGGCAGCCTGAAAACACAACGGTAGGAGGAAAAGTTGGAAATTTGCGCATTACATTTTAGAACCACTGGAGGCTATGGCATGAAAACACTCGTTGTATTATGAAAAACTGAAAATTTGCATTAAGCAAGTACAAGACACCCCTTCCAAAGCCTGCTTGTGATCCTTTTAATCAAAATTTCATTTCCCTTCCAATGGATGTCCCTCCGCCCCCCCAAAAAGCATTTTTTCCCCTTCTGAAATTGAAGAACATTAACAAAACAAAATGCAACAGGACACCGTGTCACATTACCAAACGAGGGCAAAGATTTGGCTATACCTGAAAAAGTCAAGAGATAGAGACAGAACAGAACAGAACAGAACAGAATAGAATAGAATAGAATAGAATAACAGAATTGGAAGGGACCTTGGAGGTCTTCTAGTCCAACCTCCTGCTTAGGCAGGAAACCCTACACCACTTCAGACAAATGGTTATCCAACATCTTCTTAAAAACTTCCAGTGTTGGAGCATCCGCAACGTCTGGAGGCAAGTTGTTTCACTGATTCATTGTTCTAACTATCAGGAAGTTTCTCCTTAGTTCTAGGTTGCTTCTCTCCTTGATTAGTTTCCACCCATTGCTTCTTGTCTTACCCTCAGGTGCTTTGGAGAATAGCTTGACTCCCTCTTCTTTGTGGCAGCCCCTGAGATATTGGAACACTGCTATCATGTCTCCCCTAGTCCTTCTTTTCATTAAACTAGATGTACCCACTTCCTGCAACCGTTCTTCTTATGTTTTAGCCTCCAGTCCCCTCATCATCCTTGTTGCTCTTCTCTGCATTCTTTCTAGAGTCTCCATATCTTTTTTAACATCGTGGCAATCAAAACTGAATGCAGTATTCCAAGTGTGGCCTTACCAAGGCATTATAAAGTGGTGTTAACACTTCATGAGACATCAAGCAAAATCTGCAAGTGTCTCTGGGATGTTTTGTGTCATAATTTTGGAGTTCGTTGTCAGCTCCGTTTCCCAAAGGCTAAATAAATACAAGAGGACCACAAAAGATTTAATTGATGGCCGCAGATGAGACAATTCACGGCATTTCACAAGAGACAGCCACCTTATGCCCATAAAAAGGAATATAGTCACTGTGGCTGAATTGCAAAGTGCTTAATACTTTCCATGTCACCTTCCACTGAGTGGGATACTTTTCCATGACAGCTTGTTTAACATCCAAAATGACGTTCGGCATTTATAACTCCAAAATGGGAAAGTACATAAGGACAGCGGAGTGTGTTTTCTCTGCAACTAAGTGGGTGAACGAGGATGATGAAAGAGCAACGTTGGAGTTCAGGGTCCAACGTTGTTGACAGAGAGCGTGTAGCACAACAGCACAATTTCCATCTCGCCGAAGGGAAAAGTGTTAGCTCAGCATCGCACTGATAGTGCAAAACAAGGGGGCTTCAGTGTCTGTCAGCGTTCAGACAGAGCCAGTTTGGTGTACATGATTTAGGGGCTGGCCTCAAAACCAGGAGAGTGTGAGTTATAGTTCTGCTGTAGGCATGAAAACTGTCCCGGTGACTTTGGGCCAATCACCAGGAGACTTTGAGTTCTAGCTATGCCTTAGCTATGAAAGCCAGCTGGATAACTTTGGGTGAATCACCAGGAGACTGTGAGTTCTAGTCCTGCCTTAAGTATGAAAGCTGGTAGGTCCCTTTAGGCCAAATATCAGGAGACTGGAAGTTCTAGTCCTGCTTTAGGCATGAATACCGGCTGTCTGACTTTAGGCCAATCACTAAGAGATTGTAAATTCTAGTCCCGTCTTAATCATGACAGCTGACTGAGTGACTTTGGGCCAGTGGTGAAATCCAATTTTTTTTTACTACCGGTTCTGTGGGCATGGCTTGGTGGCATGGCTTGGTGGGCATGGCAGGGAAAGATACTGCAAAATCTCCATTCCCACCCTACTCCAGGGGAAGGATACTGCAAAATTCCCATTCCCTCCCCACTCCAGGGGAAGGATACTGTAAAATCTCCATTCCCATCCCACTCTGGGGCCAGCTAGAGGTTATATTTGCTGGTTCTCCGAACTACTCAAAATTTCTGCTACCGGTTCTCCAGAACCTGTCAGAACCTGCTGGATTTCTTTGCTTTGGGCCAATCCCTCTCTCTTTCAGCCCAACCCACCTCACAGGGTTGTTGTGTGGAAAATAGGAGGAGGAAGGGGTATTATGTGTGCTCACCATTTTGAGTTACTTATAAAGTAATAAAGGCAGGCTAAAAAATAAATAAATCAAATAAATAAATAAATTCCATTGTTTGCATTTTGGCTTATTTTCCGCATTTTTCATTTTCTTTCAGCTATCATCAACCCTTGTTTCCATCTAATCTTATAGGCAAAGAGAAATTACATGATTTTTTTTTATTCTGTCAACAAGTTACTTCTAACTTCACAACGCTCCAGTTGCTTGGATGTGAAATGAGCTTGTTATTAAGACCTATCAGATTTGCATATGTGAATGAGGCTGGGGACCAAGAATATATCAGAAAAACTAAGGGAGCAGGACATCAAATTGCAGCCAGGCAGAATCAGTCTGTTTTGAATAATATTAAAATAATTTAAATCTTTTAGTTAAGGATGCTTGCCCTTTCCTTCCTTCCTTCCTTCCTTCCTTCCTTCCTTCCTTCCTTCCTTCCTTCCTTCCTTCCTTCCTTCCTTCTTTCCTTCCTCCCTCCCTCCCTCCCTCCCTCCCTCCCTCCCTCCCTCCTTTCTTTCTTTCTTTCTTTCTTTCTTTCTTTCTTTCTTTCTTTCTTTCTTTCTTTCTTTTTCTTTCTTCTCTTTCTTTCCTCTCTCTCTCTCTTTCTCTCTTTGTTTCTTTCTTGTCTTCCTCTCCTCCCTCCTTCCCCACACATTGAATACACATTGAAAAAAACCAGGTAGAACTAATAACACCATTATGAAATGTAGACATTTTGGCCATATCTTAGGAATGCTTCCTGCCTGCCTGCCTCCTACCTTACTACCTTCCGATCCTGAAGTTACCATCCTGCCTCTATCTGTCCTTTCCTGTGCTATAATGGCTCAGCAAAATTGCAAGGACAGCTCCATCAATTGTGACTGGAGTATTGGGAAATTCACATGAGCTGCGTTGTATTGGACAGAAGGAAAGAAAGAAATCGCCTGTCCCAGTTTATTCCTGTTTTTTTTTAAAGACAAGAGAGACATAGCAGGTTAACTATGCCTCTAACTTGTTTTGCTCAGGATAGCTAAAAACATTTGGGCCATTAAGTAAAACCTATCATACTGTAGGAAGTTAGCACCCACCCCTCTCCTAGGAAAATGAGATATTTTAGGAAATATATTTCCCTCAAAGGAAAGCAGAAACTCAGTCCCCCCCCCTTTGTCAAAGGGCCAGTCTATTCTACATAACAAAGATCTACCTCCTTCAGGCAGAGCCATAGTAGGAATTGCCCAAAGCCCTTTCATTACCTCATCACCTAACAAGAGTCAACCAAACTTGGGACTCAAAAACACAGCCTACAGCAGTGATGGCTAACCTTTTTGCCATCACGTGCCAAAAGCGGGGGGAGTGCGGGGGGGTCACACGCACATGTGCCCACACCCATAATTCAATGCGGCCCACCCTGTCGCACATGCGTGTATGACCCCCCCCCCCACGCTCCCACTACTTTTGGCACGCAGTGGCACAGTGGGTCCGGTAGGCCCGTTTTTCACCCTCCCCAGGCTCCAGAGGCTTTCTTGGAGCCTGGGGAGGGTGAAAATGGCCTTTCCCACCCACCCCGAGGCCCTCCGGAGGCCAGAAACAGCCCATTTCCTGACTTTTGGTGGGCCTGGAAGGCCCGAAAATCAGTTGGCCAGCATGCGCATGTGCGCTGGAGCTGGGCTAGGGCAACGCTTGTGTGCCCATAGATTCACCATCATGGGCCTACAGAGTTGCCCCTGCATGGGAGTCTGACAACCAATCAGAATATAAGCTCAAATTCAAAAGCCCAGAGAAGGTATAAAGCTCAGGCGCTCTCAGCATCTCTTCCCTTTTTTTTCTTCACCCGAGATCTTCAAGGCATGTGATCCTGTCCACCATTAAAAACCATCTTTCCAAGCACCCACCATGTTTCCAGTGTCTTTTTCCCCACTTGGAACTGAACCCAGAACAGGGGTGAAATGCTCCCGGTTCAGACTGGTTTGGCCGAACTGATAGCGATGGCGGCCGGTGGTTTGGAGAACCGGTAGCGATGGTGGCATGAGGCTCCGCCCACTCACCCGGTCGTCGTTAAAACCAGGAAGTAACTTGTTTTTTACCCTCTGCGCATGCGCAGAGGGCCCGCGCACAGTGCGTGCACTTCCAAACCGGTTGGGAAGGTAAGTAGATTTCACCCCGACCCAGGAGGACATTTCTTCCAACAATACATCCGACAAACAGCGCACAGTTTTATTTCGGTTAACTCTCCATTACAGTGTGCGTGATTGACTTGTCCTTTGGGGCTTTGAAGCACAGTGAGATGAAACTGAACAGAAAATTAAACAATGGCGAAAGGTGAAAAATGTGGCATCTTTCATTAATGTATGAAAGGCAGCATGCTTCCTCCCCTTACTACATTACTTGCTCTGTTAGTTATAATAATTGCTGGTCCAAGCCACTTCTATCAATTTCTCCATCCTTTCTTGCAGGCTGAGCTTTGAGCCGGTCACAGAGGAGAGATCTGCACAGGCTTCTGAATTAGGAACAGAGCAAGCTGGAGGTTGTTGTGAACTTGTTGTGATTAGACTGCCTTTAAATGAAATGTATTATTTGGATGGTCTGGGCTATCAGTCATTTCTATTTTGACATCTCCCTGTCAAAGGGTGAGTGGCCAAGTTTAGCAAATAAACAATAGCAATAGCACTTAGACTTAATTATATTTTTCGGAGTATAAGATGCTCCGGACTATAAGACACACCTACCTTTTTTGGTGAGGAAAACAAGAAAAAGAAATCTGCCTCTGCCTCCCAGCAATTTTGCCTCGTTGCAGCAAACAGCAAACAGCCTGCTTTACTTTCATTTTCGTTTTCAGCATAGCTTGATTAGCACAAGAAAAAGAATCTGCTCCTAGCAATTTACCTCCTTGCAGCAAGCAGCAGAGGCCAGTGCGAAACAGCTGAGAGCAAAACAGCTGAGAGTCGGGAGGCCTATCCAATCAACTTGTGCTAATTAGGCTGTGCTGAAGCTGAAACGAGCTGTTTCTTCTTGCTGCTTGCTGCAAGGAGGTAAACTGCTGGGAGGCAGAGGCCAAAGGATGGGGGGGGCGGGCAGTGGGTGGGCAGGGCTACATTCTGTGTATAAGACACACCTAAATTTTCACCCTCTTTTAGGGGGGAAAAAGGTGCATCTTATACTCTGAAAAATACGGTATATACTGCTTCATAGTGCTTTTACAGCCCTCTCTAAGGGGTTTACAGAGTCAGCCTAATGCCCCCAACAATTTGGGTCCTCATTTTACCCACCTCGGAAGGATGGAAGGCTTAGTCCACCTTGAGCCTGGTGAGATTTGAACTGCCAAACTGCAGCTAGCAGTCAGCTGAAGTAGCCTGCAGTACTGCACTCTAACCACTGCGCCACAATGTTTTGATGACCCTTAGCTTAAGGTGACCAGACGTCCCGCTTTTGGCGGGACAGTCCCGCTTTTGAGCAATTTGTCCCGCGTCCCGCGGCGTTTTAAAAAAGTCCCGATTTTTCATTCTGCCTCCTGAATCCCCGCTGATGGCTAGAGGGGAAAAAAACTCTTTAAACTCTTGCCGCGGGGCTTCAAAGGGCCGACCTACAGCTGATCAGTGTTAAAAAAAAAAATGAATAGACCCATGCCTGCAAAAATAGAAAAACAGCCCCTGTTAACAGCTTCCGCTAGGTTAATTAGCTGCAAAAAGCTGCAAAAAGTACCTGGAGCAGATTTCCCCCCCCCCTAGCTATACTGAAACAAAGGCGAAAGCGAAACTAAACCTGCAACGTGACAAAATGAGGCAGAGACAGATTTCTTTCTTTTTCTTTTTCCTCACCAAAAAAGGTAGGTACAAAACTGCAAACAATGGGAAATTTTGGATTTTAAAACACAAAAGAAAAAAAAGCTCTATTTAACTAGGGAATTGTAATAATTGAGATACTATTAATAATTGTATATTGTGTTGAAAGCAGAAATGGTTAAGTTGTGGTTTGGAGGAATATATGGGGGAAATTATTTGGTTTATTATTATTGGTAAATATAATTAATTGATTTGTAAGAAATTGGATTGCATGGAAATAATTGGAATATTCATGTTCATATTGATTAATATACAAAAAATATAGTTATATAACTAATTGATTTATATTAAAATGTTGAATTTGTATTAAACAACTGTATTACATAATTACATAATTAACCAATGTGAGGATGGATATAAAAATAGATGACGATGGGAAGGGGTATAATATAGAATAGAAGGGAAAAATTGAATTTGATTAAGATTAGAGATGAGGATGAAGGGTAATATTGTTTTTTTTAAAAAATAGATGAGGAATAAATATGGCAAAAAGGAAATATAGAAATTGTAAATTTAATTGAAATGACTAAACGCTGTTTAAATTTGTGAACCAGCCAAATATTCTGTTCAAAGAAAATACATTGCATGTTTGTATGTGTGTTTCTAAATTCTAATTATTGCTATTTATTCATATTTGTTCTCTTTTATTCTTTAAAGTTTAACAATTCATTCTTAATCTTAATATCTTTATATTTGCTTGGGGTTGGCTTTCTTCCCTTTCATCTTTTTTATTGTACAGCAATCTTTCTCCTCAAACCTACCACCACTCTCTTTTCTTTCCTTCTTACTTTCTCTTCCCCCCACCCTCTTTTTCTCCTCCCTACTTCCTCTTCCTTTCTCCTTCTCCTCCTCTCTTCCTCCCTCTCTTACCCTCACTCCTACTCTAATTTCCATTCCTTCATCCCTCTCTATTGCTGTATCCTTTAATGCATATGGACTACTCAGAGGGCTGAAAAAGTTATTTTTGACTGGTCCTCACACTTTTGACCAGTCCTCGAACTTATGACTGTCCTCACATTTTACATTTTTGCCCTATCTTGTCATCATGGTGAAGAGAAGCAGTTGTGAAATGAGTGACATGGTTGTTAAGAATGCTGCACGGGCATAAATGTGAGGATGGTCATAAGTGTGAGGACCAGTCAAAAGTGCGAGGACCTGTCAGAAATGACTTTTTTCAGCCCTCTGGTTAGTCCTTTTGTGCATATGGACTACTCAGAGGGCTGAAAAAGTTATTTTTGACTGGTCCTCACACTTTTGACCAGTCCTCGAACTTACGACTGTCCTCACATTTTACGTTTTTGCCCTATCTTGTCACCATGGTGAAGAGAAGCAGTTGTGAAATGAGTGACATGGTTGTTAAGAATGCTGCACGGGCATAAATGTGAGGATGGTCATAAGTGTGAGGACCAGTCAAAAGTGCGGGGACCTGTCAGAAATGACTTTTTTCAGCCCTCTGGTTAGTCCTTTTGTGCATATGGACTACTCAGAGGGCTGAAAAAGTTATTTTTGACTGGTCCTCGCACTTTTGACCAGTCCTCGAACTTACGACTGTCCTCACATTTTACATTTTTGCCCTATCTTGTCATCATGGTGAAGAGAAGCAGTTGTGAAATGAGTGACATGGTTGTTAAGAATGCTGCACGGGCATAAATGTGAGGATGGTCATAAGTGTGAGGACCAGTCAAAAGTGCGAGGACCTGTCAGAAATGACTTTTTTCAGCCCTCTGGTTAGTCCTTTTGTGCATATGGACTACTCAGAGGGCTGAAAAAGTTATTTTTGACTGGTCCTCACACTTTTGACCAGTCCTCGAACTTACGACTGTCCTCACATTTTACGTTTTTTGCCCTATCTTGTCACCATGGTGAAGAGAAGCGGTTGTGAAATGAGTGACATGGTTGTTAAGAATGCTGCACGGGCATAAATGTGAGGATGGTCATAAGTGTGAGGACCAGTCAAAAGTGTGAGGACCTGTCAGAAATGACTTTCCAGCCCTCTGAGTAGTCCCTATACACATAGCCATGGCCACCCGGTCACATGACCAGCTAGCCACGCCCACCCAGTCACATGGCCTCCAAGCCACACCCACACAATAAGCCACGCCCACAATGGTGTCCCTCTTACCAATGTTAAAATCTGTTCACCTTACCCTATACACATAGCCATGGCCACCCGGTCACATGACCAGCTAGCCACGCCCACCCAGTCACATGACCAGCTAGCCACGCCCACAAAATAAGCCACGCCCACAATGTCCCTCTTTACCAATGTTAAAATCTGGTCACCTTACTTTAGCTACATGAAAAATGAAACCAAAGATAGCAGACAAAAGATCCATCAAATAAAAGGAAAGCACTGGAAACTTCATACAATAATAAAATAAAATAATAAAATAAAATAAAATAAAATAAAGTAAAATAAAATAATAAAATAAAATAAAATAAAATTAAATAACAAAGCCAGTGAAATATGCACATTAAAAAGAATTGAAAAGCTTGGAATTGCCTAAATATTCTCTTCATATCCCCTCTGGTGACTCCATAGAACCATTGCTAGGGTCCTTGGGATTTGTAATAGTTAAGAGTTCATGAAAAGGAAGGAAGGGAAGGAAGGAAGGAAGGAAGGAGAGGGAGGGAGGGAAGGAGAAAGAAAGAAGAAGGAAGGAGAGAAGGGGAGAGAGAAAGAGAAAGAAGAAAAGAAAAAAGAGAAAGAAGAAAGAAAGAGAAAGGAAGGAAGGAAGGAAGGAGAGGGAGGAAGGGAAGGAGAAAGAAAGAGGAAGGAAGGAGAGAATGGGAGAGAGAAAGAGAAAGAAGAAAAGAAAAAAGAGAAAGAAGAAAGAAAGAGAAAGAGAAAGGAAGGAAGGAAGGAAGGAGAGGGAGGGAGGGAAGGAGAAAGAAAGAGGAAGGAAGGAGAGAAGGGGAGAGAGAAAGAGAAAGAAGAAAAGAAAAAAGAGAAAGAAGAAAGAAAGAGAAAGAGAAAGGAAGGAAGGAAGGAAGGAAGGAAGGAAGGAAGAAAGGGAAAGGGAAAGGGAAAGGGAAAGGGAAAGGGAAAGGAAGGAAAGGAAAGGAAAAACTTTCCTACACAAAGAGCTGGACTGAACAATTTTCATACATTCATCCATATTTATTTATCGCACTAGTGCCTTTCAGGTTAAAAAAAGGCCTCAAGCAAATGCAAGCTGGGAGTAAAAATGTGAAGCCCAGGAAATTAAACACAAGATAAGAAGATGAAGAGGGAATATAACTAGATATAATTTATCCCCAAGCCCTTCCTTATAACTCTCTAATATTTTGGCAAACCACCCTGGCTTCTCCCCCATGTCCATAGCCTGATTCACACAATGATTGTCTTTCCTTTCACAATTACTCATGGCATAAAAACTGTAAGACCAAGTATGGCCCATCTTAGACCACCAGTTTGATTTTTTTTCTTTTTTTAAAAATATATTTTATTTATACATTTTTCTTTAACATACGTAAGTGCTTCGTAAACTGTATTGTCTGGGTCAGTTTACTTCTACATAATAATAGTAATAATAATATTATTCACTTACACCTAGTAATAATCTTCCAGCTTCTAATTTCTACCTCTATTGTCTAACCCAGGGCCTGCAAACTTAAATATTCAAAGAGCCATTTGGAACTGTTTCCCACAGAAAAGAAAACACCGGGAGCCACAAAACCTGGGTGGGTGTGGCCAACTCGATGTCACTCACTTCCATCAGTCACATGACACTCCCCCCTCCCAACCATGCCTACCTAGCCAGTCATTAGCGTAGAGAACCAGTTGTTAAAAACATCGGGAACCACAAAATCCTTTTGACATATCTCACTCTCCCCTCCCTCCCTCCCTGTGTCCCCTCCCTCTCTCTTTGTATCTCTCTATGTCTTTCTCTCTCCCCCTCTCTCTGTATCACTCTGTCTCTGCCCTGGCCGCTTTTCCATCCCCCGCCGTCACCCTTACCTTCTCAGGCTGGGTGAGGAGGGACTGGGAAGGGAGGGCCAGCCAGTGGTGGGATCACCTGACAGGGAGCCACAGCAGAGGGCCCAAAGAGCCGCATGCGGCTCTGGAGCCGCAGGTTGCTGATCCCTGGACTAACCATTGATAAAACAAATCCCATGTTAAAAAATATTCTGTGTCTTCTTTGTCCTTTATCTTTAATGTTAATTAGTGGTGGGATTCAGCCAGTTCAGACAGGTTCGAGTGAATCTGTAGTGTTGACCTGCGGGTGGCCCTGCCTGCCGGTCCACCTGCCCGGCGCTATGCCTTCCTATTTAGCCACGTTTTCTAAGCTGCACACATGAGTGCAAGCTCCGTGCACTCACATTTTCGGTGCGCGGTGAACCAGTGGTAAAATTATGTGAAACCCACATCTGATGTTAATCTATCCATTTCTGTACAGTTTAGTATTTTTCTACTTGTATTTTCATCTGTAGGAGTTTCCTCATCCTTTCAGCACTGTGCAAAAAACAACAACAACAACAACAACAGGCTGTGAAAACGGAGAACATTATAAAAACAATAGAAACAAAGGCAGAATATAAGGAAAAACAGCTGGATGACAGATTAAATAGATGGAAAACCAAAGCAAAGATACAAAAATCCACTGACAACCAAACTGCTGACTTTGCAACAACAAAGTCGAAACTGTTTCACATTTAATATGTAAATGCAGCAAAATACAAGTTCAAGTAATAAATAAATAAATAAATAATAAAATTGCACAAACTGATTACCAAGCTAGACATGACTGAGTTGCTAAATTAATCCACTGGTCATTATGTAAAAAATACAATTTACCTGTATCCAAAATGTCATGGGAACATAAAGTGGAAAAAGTTATAAAAAATGAGAAGGTGAAGTTCTTGTGGGACTTTCGAATACAGACGGATAGTCACTATCCGTCTGTATTCGAAACACGCCAGATATCAAAGTTGTTGAAAACCGAAACGTACAATTTATTGACATCGCGGGTACCAGGAGATGCCAGAGTCGAACAAAAAGAACTGGAAAAAATCATGAAATATCGCAACCTGGCCATCGAAACTACATGGCTATGGATGAAACATGTAACAGGGATACCCATTGTCATCGGGGCACTTGGTACCATGTCCAAGAATTTTATAATAATACATCAACAAATTACAGCTTCCTGCAATAACACCAGCGGAACTGCAAAAAACTGAGCTACTTGGAACATCGTACATCTTAAGAAGGTACTTGGATGCTGGCAGCAACCCGTATCAACCATTAGCACCAGACAATGGTATTTGTGATGCATTTTTGAATGTTCAGTTGACTGAGTTTCGTGTTTAATGAATAAAGTAAATAATAATAATAACTTTATTGTCATTGTACGTGTATACACAGTATACCTGTACAACAAAATTCACTTAACACCCAAAGATCGGGCCCAACACACATAACAATCCCCAAACACACTCCCACCCACCACAATTCTCCACCCCTAAACCACCCAAACATCCACACAACAGACCAACTAATGCTGTCCAACAGCTCACTGATGGTGGCCCTTTAGTTCATTGTTGAGTGCAATTATAGCTCTGGAATAAAAACTATTCAGAAAACATGTGGTCCGAGTTTTAATTATTCTGTATCTTCTGCCAGAAGGCAACAGCCCAAAAAGATTGTAAGCAGGATGGGAAGAGTCTCTGAGAATGTTATGCAACTTTCTCAAACAGCGAGATTCGAAGATGTCGTCGAGGGCTGGTAGCTGGAGCCCGATGATATTCTGGGCAGTTTTACTGATTCTCTGTAGATCTTTTTTGTCCGCTACAGAGCTGCTCCCATACCATGCAAGAATGCCGTATGTCAGGACACTCTCAATGGTGCTGTGATAGTAGGACAGAAGCAGATGCTGAGATAGATTTATCTTCCTGAGCATTCTCAGGAAGTACAGCCTCTTCTGTGCCTTCTTCACAAGCATGTTAGCATTCATAGTCCATGAGTGGTCCTCCGAGATATAAATGCCCAGAAATTTAAAACTACCACTGCTATTCTGCATTGGCTTTGCTTGTCAGAAGGTTGTGAAGGTCGCAAAAGGGAATCATGTGTCCTAGGGACACAGTAACCATCATAAATGTGAGTCAATTGACAAGTGTCTGAATTTTTATTTTTATTTTTTTTTAATTTTGATTTATATGCTGCCCTTCTCCGGAGACTCAGGGCGGCTTACAGTGCGTTAAGCAATAGCCTTCATACTTTTGTATATTTTATACAAAGTCAGCTTATTGCCCCCACAAACTGGGTCCTCAATTTACCTACCTTAGAAAGGATGGAAGGCTGAGTCAACCTTGAGCCTGGCGAGATTCGAACCAGCAGAAATTGCAGGCAGCTGGTGTTAAATTACAGTGCTCTGTCTGTTGAGCTATCCAGGCTCAATGATGATCATGTGATCACAGGGATGCTATGCTGCAATGGTCGTAAGTGTGAAAAAAACCAGTCATGTCACTTTTTTCAGTGCTGTTGTAACTTTAAACGGTCACTAAACTGTTTGTAAAACTTTGAACTGTTATAAATAGAGGAATGCTGTAGCTGTACAATATTTCCTGGTGTGCACGAAGAGATTCTTACACATATGTGTGCACGTTCAGGCAAGAGCCCTTCCTTCTGAGCCATTGACCCTAAGAACCACAATACAATATGAGGATAAAACAACACCGTTTTGTTAAATTTCCCTCCCCCCCAACTTCCCTTCACTGTCTTCAAGAAAAGTACCCTGCTGTGCTTTTGGCTCATCTTGGGAAAAAAAGTACACATTTCTCAGAAGTGCAGCTGTGAAAACCGACATGAAGCCTTATCTCATCTGACAATGCTTTCATTTAGAACAATTTATCTCCAGGACTGAGACGCCAAGCCAACCCTTTGAACAAGACATTTATCAATTTTATGGCAGGGCCAACATGTCGGTCTTGGAAGGGATGCTGTAGAAGGGTTGGTCTGTCTGTTGACATGTTTTTCTTTAAGGAAGAACCCCAAAATTGAAACTGATAACCATAAAAGGATGGCTTAGAAGGCCGACCCTGTAGTAATGCTGTCGTGAACTTGTAGCATATGAAACACGTATTCTAAAACATATTCTAAAACATATGAAGAACGGTTGCAGGAACTGGGCATGGCTAGTCTAGTGAAGAGAAGGACCAGGGGAGACATGATAGCCGTCTTCCAACATTTGAGGGGCTGCCACAGAGAGGAGGGGATCAACGCCAGACAAGGAATCATGGATGGAAACTGATCAAGGAGAGATTCAACCTGGAAATAAGGAGAAATTTTCTGATATAAAAGTCAACCAATGGAACAGAAGTTGCCTTCAGAAGTTTTGGGAGCTTCATCACTGGATGCTTTCAAGAAGAGACTGGTCTGCCATTTGTCAGAAACGGTGTAGGGTCTCCTGCTTGAGCAGAGGATTGGACTAGATGACCTATAAAGTCCCTTCCAACTCTGTTTATCGGTTAAATCTGTTAAAGATACGACCTTTTTGCCACAATTGCCACTGCAGTGAATCATGGCAGTTGTTAAGGGAATCCTGCAGTTGTTTAGCGAATCTGGCTTAGCCATCCCCATTGACTTTGATTGTTGGAAGCCAGCCGGGGAGGTTACAAATGATGACCACATGACCCTGGGACAATGTAAAGGGCCTGGTGGCTCAGCAGACTGAGAGCATTGTGATTAACACCAGCTGTCTGCAATTACTGTAAGTTCGAATCTCACCAGGCTCAAGGTTGACTCAGCCTTCCATCCTTTCTAAGGTAGGTAAATTGAGGACCCAGTTTGTGGGGACAATAAGCTGACTTTGTATAAATCTACAAAAGTATGAAGGCTATTGCTTAACGCATTGTAAGCCGCCTTGAGTCTCCGGAGAAGGGAGGCATATAAATCAAATTAAAAAAAAAAAAAACTGTCTTAAATACATGCCAGTTGCCAAGTGCTCACATGTGGATGCTGAAATAGTTGTGCAAAAAATATTCATAAGTCCCCTTTTTTTTTAACTAAGTGAATGGTTGTAAGTTGAGGGCGACCTCTAATAACTATCAACCCATAGATGGGCTTTGTGTTGGCCTCTCTTCTCAAATAAAATATCTACAGATGGATGCATTAGTAGACCTTTCAACTGAGTTCCAGCGAGCTCCTTTGAAACTGACGTTTCTTTCTTCGTTCCAGTGATTTTCATGAATTTGTCATTAAAGCAAAGAAAGCAAATAACTTGAATGAATGCTCTTGCTGGGGAGAGAGCTTTAATCTTCTCCTTTGGAGCTTTCTGTCAAATGGCAGATAATTTCAGGTTCAAAACACGAGCCGTGAAGTGATAGACAGGGATCAATTACATCAGATTAAGTTTACTCTCCCATGAAATTTTTGTTGGAGTGACTTCTTGTCCTCCACTTTCCTCTGTATTCAGGTTATAGAATAGAATAGAATAGAATAACAGAGTTGGAAGGGACCTTGGAGGTCTTCTAGTCCAACCCTCTGCTGAGGCAGGAGACCCTACACCACTTCAGACAAATGGTTATCCAACATCTTCTTAAAAACTTCCAGGGTTGGAGCATTCACAACTTCTGGAGGCAAGTTGTTTCACTGATTAATTGTTCTCACTGTCAGGAAATTTCTCCTTAGTTCTAGGTTGCTTCTCTCCTTGATTAGCTTCCACCCATTGCTTCTTGTCCTATCCTCAGGTGCTTTGGAGAATAGCTTGACTCCCTCTTCTTTGTGGCAGCCCCTGAGATATTGGAACACTGCTATCATGTCTCCCCTAGTCCTTATTTTCATTAAATTAGATATACACCCAGTTCCTGCAACTGTTCTTCATATGTCTTAGCCTCCAGTCCCCTAATCATCTTTGTTGCTCTTCTCTGCACTCTTTCTATAGTCTGAACTGTAATCTTTTTTACACTGTGGCAACCAAAATTGGATGCAGTATTCCAAGTGTGGCCTTACCAACGCATTATAAAGTGGTATGAACACTTCATGTGATCTTGATTCCATCCCTCTGTTTATGCAGCCTAGAACTGTGTTGGCTTTTTTGGCAGCTGCTGCACACGGCTGGCTCATATCTAAATGATTGTCCACTAGGACTCCAAGATGCCTCTCTCAGTTACTACTATTGAGCAAAGTACCACATACACTGTACATGTGCATTTTGTTTTTCTTGCCTAAATGTAGTACCTTACTTTTTTCACTGTTGAATTTCATTTTGTTAGATAGTGCCCAATATTCAAGTCTGTCAAGATCCTTCTGTATCTTAAGCCTATCTTCCAGAGTGTTGGCTATTCCTGCCAACTTTGTGTCATCTGCATTATGGCAGGGATGTCTTCGGGATAAAGTCAGAAAGGCCAAGATAGCAACCCGGATGAAAACTCCACCAATTTTTGTATGTGTGACCCATGAAAACAAGACAAGACACACTTTTGATCAATCGTTGTGGCCGTCACTGGGAAACCTGAAGCACCACATTGGGGACAGACTGTCAGGGAGAAAAATCTATCTTTGTGGACACTGGAATTTGACACCAACTCAATGGCACATGATCTATTGGTCACTTGGATAAGAACCTATGACAAAATTCCTGGGTGGGACCTTATTTGTTTATTTATTAGATCTTTATCCCAACTATTACTTTATAAGGAACTCAAGGTAGAGAACATACATCATACTCCTTCCTCCTTCTGTTTTCTTCACAACAACAACTCAGTAAGGACTGAGAGAGAATGATTAGTCCAAATCAGTCACGACTTTCATGTCTAAGGTGGGACTAGAACTCACGATCTCCTGGTGATTGGCCCGAAGTCAGCCATCTGACTTTCATGTCTAAGGTGGGACTAGAACTCATGGTCTCCTGGTGGTTGATTCCAAGTCAGCCAGCTAACTTTCATGCCTCAGGTGGGACTAGAATTCAGAGCCTTCTGGTGATTGGCCCAAAGTCAGCCAGCTGACTTTTATGCCTAAGGTGGAACTAGAACTCACTGTCTCCTGGTTTTTAGGCCATCATCTTAACCACTACCAGGGTGGATAAAAATCAATGATGGTTTTTAAAAAATCAAAAAAATCGGATTTTTTTGATTTAAATCAGATTTTTTTGATTTAAATCAGATTTTTTTGATTTTTATTGAATTTATTTTAATAAAAAACTTTTGGGGTAAAAATCTATCGTAAGGTAGTTTTCTATTTAAGATACATAAATAATTTAGTTTATTCAGCATGAAATGGAGCTCACTTATGTAGCATGAGGCTGTATATTCTGCAACACTGGGACTATCGGTGAGTCAACAGCGGGTCAAAGGAGTAGCAGAGATGACAGTTGCTCTTTAAAAATTATGATTTAAATCGAGTTGGTTTAAATCAAGTCTTTTTACTAGTGATTTAAATCATGATTTAAATCATGATTTAAATCGACTCGATTTAAATCAAATCCACCCTGACCACTACAGCAAACTGGATTGTGGGGTTGAACAAACAAACTTATGACCGGATAAACATTGATAACAATCACAAATCCTTTGTGTGTCCAATCACATTTGTTCAATAAATAATATTCTATTCTATATTCCATAATATTGCCAATAAAATAATAATGTCATATTACCCCTAAGTTCAGATGGCACTTATTTGTACCTTTTCATATAGAAAGAAAGAGTAATCCATTATTTTATAGATATAGATTGTTTCTTAATCATTTCTTCCTGGATGTCTTAGAATCCCTGTGTTACGGATAATATGAGTATCCCAGCAAATGTCTATGGAGATTCTCAGTCAGCCAAGTCATGGTTGTCCCAAAAGTGCTTTTTCAAGAGGCAATTGGACTTTCTGTTTTTTCCTTGAAGATGTTTCGCTTCTCCTCCAAGAAGCAGCTTCAGTCAAGAGCTGAAGAAGCTTCTTGGATGAGAAGCGAAACATCTTCAAAGATAAACAAGAAAGTCCAGTTGCCTCTTGAAAAAGCATATTTGGGGTATCCCAGCAAGTGCTCCTGAAGGAAAAATCCCCTGGGAAACTCGCTGCCCTATTGCGAACCCACATTGTACCTACCATATGTAGTTAAAAAAAATAAAATAAAACAGTAAAAAATAAAATAAAAAGCAGATTCCTCAGCCCCACTGAACCATTTTTTAAAAAGCCATTTGTCTTAAAAATCCACTGACAATCTGTGGATGCAGGACCAAATTGTAAGTGAAAATAAAAGCAATTTTTAAACTTTTTTTTTTTGCTTACGATTTGTTTTTTCATCCACAGATTGTCAGTGGATTTTTAAGATTAAAATTCTATTGGAAGAAATAGATGGATTGAAATGCTCATCAGATACAGTGGAGAGCAAAGTAATGGATTTTTTTTTAATTTTTTTAAAAACCGATTTACAACTCCCTCCAATACTAGAATACTAAGCGGATATGGGAACTGCAAGTGATGTTGGAAAGCCCTGTTTAGAGATCAGGATCTGTTGAGCCAAAGCAGAGAAGATTAAGGGTAGCCGACAATCTAAAGGTCTGTTACAGACAAGAGAAAAGAGGTTTGTTTTCTGTGGCTCCAGCAGGCAGGCTGAAAACTGAAATGTCGAAATTACGGCAGGCCATTTCTGCTAAGCATTAAAATAAACTTTCTCCCCGTCAGGCTGTTTGTTGGATTTTCTGTGTCTTTAATTTCATCTGCAGGGTTTCTGCTTCTCTTTGAAATTCTCTACAATTCTGTGTTTCTAATGGAGGAAGTTAGCACCCACCCCTCTCCTAGAAAAATGAAATATTCTAGGAAATATTAAAAAGGCAGAATATTATACTTCCCTGAATGAGAAATGGAGAAAGATGTTTTTTTAGGCAGGAAGCAGACTCACTCTTAATAGCCCACAGCACTTAAGAGATAAAGAAATAGCTGGGTCTATTCATAGGCAAATGCCCTTACCCAAGATCCAATTGTTGGAAGAAATATCCATCTGGGTTCAGTTCCAAGTGGGGAAAAAGACACTAGAAACATGGAGACTGCTTGGAAAGATGGTTTAATGGTGGACAGGACCGCATGGTTTGAGTTCCTGAACAGAAAAGGGTCGAGATGCTGAGCGTGCCTTGGTTTTATGCCCTCTCTGAGCTTTGAACTTCTTGGGGCACAGGAAGAGCATCCTGACTGATTGTCAGACTCCCAGGGGGTAGGGGTCTTAGCTAGCCTTGCTGGCTGATGTAATCTTCCCAGGTGCCATGTGGTGAGTTTTTGTTGCTAGATGGGTCCTATTGTGTTGCAGATGATGGACAAAGGTGTGTGTGGGGGGAAATGAGTGAGCTTGGCTGAGGCCTTAATGGCCCATTGACAAAGGTGGGGGGGAGGCAGAAAGCTGCTTTGTCTTTAAAAGATGTTTCTCCATTTCTCATCCAGGGAAATATAATATTCTGCCTTTTTTTAATATTTCCTAAAATATTTCATTCTTCTAGGAGAGGGGTGGATGCTAACTTCCTACACAACGAAGGTACAATTAGCCCTCTATCCATCTAGCAACAGAACTCACCTCATGGAACCTGGGAAGATTACATCACCCAGCAAGGCTCAACCAAGCTTGGGACTCAGGACAGCCTACTGAGTTGTCCCTGCATGGCCCCATGGGAATCTGACAACCAATCAGAATACAAGCTCAAATTCAAAAGCCCAGAAAGGGTATAAAACCCAGGTGCTTTCAGCATCTCTGCCCTTTTTTTCTCCTTTACCCAACATCATCAAAGCATGTGATCCTACCCACCATTAAAAACCATCTTTCCAAGCAGTTTCCATGTTTCCAGTGTCTTTTTCCCCACTTGGAACTGAACCCAGATGGACATTTCTTCCAACACTAAGACTAACTGGCATAACCTGTGTGAACAACTGCTTTAAGCTTAATGTAAACCGCTTTGAACATGATTGTCAAATATGCTATTTTTGTAACTGAGTTGTCAACAACGTCTGGAATATCTGACCCGATTCAGTTGTTTCGGCTACTAACTTTCACAGATTTAATTCCAACTTAATTTCTGTGGACCTCTTCTCATATTTAAGGGGTTCTAACGGGGGCGTGCGTAGGTGCAGTACTGTTGCTATAGTGCCTGTCACGTTTAGTTTTTTCATTTTGTTCGTTCAAATTTGTATTTCTGGTTTGGCGAATAAATAAATGAGGAAATAAAATACGGTAAATAAATAATATTTATATCAACAACCTCAGATATGCAGATGACACCACTCTAACAGCAGAAAGTGAAGAGGAACTAAAGAGCCTCTTGATGCGGATGAAGAAGGAGAGTGCAAAAGTTGGCTTGAAACTCAACATTAAGAAAACTAAGATCATGGCATCCGGCCTGCTCAATTCCTGGCAAATAGATGGGGAAGAAATGGAGGTAGTGACAGACTTCATTTTCCTGGGCTCCAAGATCACCGCAGATGGGGACTGCAGCCAAGAAATTAAAAGGCGCTTGCTCCTAGGGAGAAAAGCTATTGCAAAGTTAGACAGCATACTAAAAAGCAGAGACATCACCCTGTCAACAAAAGTGCTTATAGTTTTCCCAGTTGCAATGTATGGTTGCGAAAGTTGGACCATAAGGAAGGCTGAGCACCAAAGAATTGAGGCCTTTGAACTCTGGTGCTGGAGAAGACTCCTGCGAGTCCCTTGGACTGCAAGGCGATCCAACCGGTCAGTCCTAGAGGAGATCAACCCTGACTGCTCTTTAGAAGGCCAGATCCTGAGGATGAAACTCAAATACTTTGGCCACCTAATGAGAAGGAAGGACTCACTGGAGAAGAGCCTAATGCTGGGAACGATTGAGGGCAAAAGAAGAAGGGGACAGCAGAGAACGAGATGGCTGGATGGAGTCACTGAAGCAGTCGGCGTGAGCTTAAATGGACTCCAGAGGATGGTAGAGGACAGAAAGGCCTGGAGCAATGTTGTCCATGGGGTCGCGATGGGTCGGACACGACTTTGCAACTAACAACAACAAATAAATCTCCAAAGAAATAAATTTCTTTGCACGTGGCGCAGATGTATCAATGGGGAGTTAAATCAATGATGAACAGGGTTTCTCAGTGTTGGCAGCTTTCAGATACGTGGACTTCAATTCTCAGAATTCCTCAGAGGGCTGGGGAATTCTGGGAGTTGAAGTCCACGCAACTGAAAGCTGCCAATGTTGAGAAATGATGATCAAGAGAACTGGGTAGGGCGTCTAAAAGTTATTTCTGGATTGTCCATGGTGGCAGAGTTTGAAAAAGTCAAGGTGGGATGTGTAACCATACAATTGAAGCCACCCCCATATTCTTATATGTGTCACGGGCTGTGGTCATGTGATTGTGGAGGCCATCTTGTCATTTTTGAACCGCCTGGAAATGTTCTGATTTGATCATTTGGACTTTAACTCAATGTTCTCTTTTGGTAATACTAAATTTAGGAAACCTAAATTTTGGCCACATTTGACAGTGCTTAGCTAACCATTATTCAGATTTCATTAATGTTTGGGATTCTGATTGCTGTATTTAATCATAATGAGGGAGCGGTTTGGCTTAATGAAGATCAAATATTTGAAGTCAACATGGGATGCCCTGCTGAGAGAAGTAACCCTAGGAATTTTGATGTTTGTGAAAGGATTTCATTAGCTCTGTGAAAAGACTGAAAAGAGGGATGCAGATGGGAGGGAAGTGCATCGTTTGCAAGTCACAACAGTTAATCTAATCTCTTGTGTTTTATAAAGCTGTTTGCAATCTGTTGGGGAGAGATAATATTAGTGCCAGTTGTATTTTTCTATTAAAGAGAGAGGCGAAGATACTTCTCTGAAAGCCAGTGGGCTTATCAGCACATCCTTTAGCATCGATCACAAACTTTGTCTCACTTAATTTTAATGTCTTCAGAACCTAAAAGTAGAAACAGGAGAAATAGGAGAAGATGGAGGAGGAGGAGGAGGGGGAAGAGGAAAAGAACGAGGAGGAAGAAGAGGAGGATAAGAAGGAGGGAAGGGAGGAGGAGGAGAAGGAAAATGAAGGAGGAGGAGGAGGAGGAGGAGAAGGAGAAGAAAGCAAAATAGGAACAGGAGGAGGGGAAGGAAAAGGAGGTAAAGTAGGAAGGGGAGGAAGGGAAAGAGGAAGAGGAGGAGGAAGAGGAAAGGGAGGGAGGGGAGGGGAGGCAAAGGAGGGGGAGGAAGAGGAAGAGGAGGAAGAGGGGGAGGAAAAAGAGAAGGAGAAGAAAGCAAAGGAGGAACAGGAGGAGGAGGAGAAGGAAAATAAGGTAAAGGAGAAAGAGGAGGAGGATGAAGAAGAGGAAGAGAAGGAGGAGGAAGAAGAGGAGGAAGGGGAGGAGGAGAAGGAAAAGGAGGAACAGGAGGAGGAGAAGGAAAATAAGGTAAAGGAGAAAGAGGAGGAGGAAGAAGAAGAAGAGAAGGAGGAGAAAGAGGAGGAAGGGGAGGAGGAAGAGGAAAGGGGGGGAGGGGAGGCAAAGGAGCAGGAGGAAGAGGAGGAGGAGGAAGAGGGGGAAGAGAAGGAGGGGGAGGAAAAAGAGAAGGAAAATAAGGTAAAGGAGGAAGAGGAAGAGGAAGAAGAAGAAGAGAAGGAGGAGGAAGAGGAGGAAGGGGAGGAGGAAGAGGAAAGGGAGGGAGGGGAGGCAAAGGAGGGGGAGGAAGAGGAGGAGGAGGAAGAGGGGGAAGAGAAGGAGCGGGAGGAAAAAGAGAAGGAAAATAAGGTAAAGGAGGAAGAGGAAGAGGAGGAAGAAGAATAAGAAGAGAAGGAGGAAGAAGAGGAGGAAGGGGAGGAGAAAGAGAAGGAAAAGGAGGAGGAAAATGAAGGAGGAAGAGAAGGAGAAGAAGGCAAAGAGGGAATATGAGGAGGAGGAGGAGGAGGAGGAGGAGGAGGAGGAGGAGGAGGAGGAGGAGGAGGAGGACGGCAGGGCACTTCAGCTTAGAGTTTTATTGGAAAAACTGCCCACATATCCTGAAAAAAAGTCAATTTTAAGATGGAGTGATAGAGATGGAGCATGGAACACTCATCAGTTTAGCTTCAGGCAAATAGGAGGAGATGCTTTAGGTTGTTTTTTACATTAGTTACATCCCCATTTTGCAACAGGCAGCCCCACCACTGGCTGTTCTGTCAGCAAGCATATTTATTTAATCATTCACTCATTCCATTACATTTCCATCCACGGTAATCAGAACAGACATCCAGCAATGGACAAAACGCTCTAAGCTGAATGAAAACCTTCCCTGGTAGACATTAAAATAACAACAGAAAAGCAATTAAAACAACATTAAAACACCTAAATCCATTTCATCTCTAAAAAAAAAAAAAGATAGCCAAGTCTAACTGGAATTCTCCATGGAATAGCTCTGCTACAGAATTTGTCCAAAAAACAGCATCTCTTGGTCACCACTCCCTTCATTTCCTTCTAAGTGGAAGACCCTCAGCTGTCCTGAGGTAACGTAACGCTTGGCCAGGAAGCTCATGGACTAGAATAATAATAGAGTTGGAAGGGACCTTGGAGGTCTTCTAGTCCAACCAGACAAGTGTCCGTCCTGTCTCTTCCTAAAAATCTCCAGTGATGAAGCACCCACAACTTCTGAAGTTGTCTCAATGTCAGGAAGTTTCTCCTTAGTTCTAGGTTTCTTCTCTCCTTGATTAGTTTCCACCCATTGCTTCTTGTCTTGCCTTCTGGTGTTTTGGAAGCAGTCCTGATATGCCTTCAAAATGTCAAGGAAGGGATCATACACACTCCCCCAAATTCTTCAGTTGCTTAAATTTCCCTGATAAGTGGAAGACCTGCCTGAAGGATAGATTGCAAATATTTGGGAAATGATGGTGACTAATTTCCAGTTTAGTTTGCCCCAGCATACTCCTTCTAGTCTATTCCGAGATCCACATCAGAACGAGCACACCCGTCACCTAATCCAGCTAGCAAAAACATAGCTTGAGGTTCCTTCAACTGATTGTCAGCCACCATCAAAACAGGAGAGAGAGAGAGAGAGAGAGAGAGAGAGAGAGAGAGAGAGAGAGAGAGAGAGGGAGAGGGAGAGGGAGAGAGGGAGAGAGAGAGGGAGGAGGAGGAGGAGGAGGAGGAGGAGGAGAAGAAGAAGAAGAAGAAGAAGAAGAAGAAGAAGAAGAAGAAGAAGAAGAAGAAGAAGAAGAAGAAGAAAAAGAGAAGAGGAGGAGGAGAAAGAAGAAGACAAAAGAAAGAGAGAGAGAGAAAAGAAGAAGAGGAGGAGAAGGAGGAAAAAGAAAAGAGAGAAGAAGAAGAGGAAAAAGAGGAGGAGGAGAAGGAAGAAGAAAGAGAAGAGAAGAAGAAGAAGAAAGAGAAGAGGAGGAGGAGGAGGAAGAAGAGAGAAAAGAAGAAGAGGAGGAGGAAGAAGAAGAAAGAGAGGAGAAGAAGAGGAACCTCCGGTAGGCCCATTTTTTGCCCTCCCAGACCCTCCGCATGGCCCCTGCACTTACCCGGAATGATGAACGGGCTGTGTGGAGACTCCTGGGAGGGGAGGGGCAGGGTGGGATGGGCGGGGTTGGGTTGGGTGGGTGTGGCCAGCCAGGGGTGGCATTTGGGGGTTTGCAGAACCCCGGTGATCCTTGGCTAGAGGATCACCCAAACCTTGCCGGACCCCCAGAGGACCACCCCTGAAGGCGGTACCTATTTATCTACTTGCATATACATGCTTTCGGACTGCTAGGTGGGCAGACGCTGGACCAAGGAAGGCAGCCCACGCTGTGGCACGGCGCTCAGGATTCAAACCAGGCTGCCAGTTTTCCAGCTGACCAGCTCAGTGTTATTAACTGCTGAACTATCACGTCCCATCTCAGCAAAAATATAGATTGATGTTTATTTCTTAAACCTCGGCCAACATCAATTGGCAAACATCAGTCGACAAACAGTTTATAGCAAATGCAGGATGAAAGGCAGACAAAAACAGGGAGAGACAGATACGAACAAGCAAAGCAGAGGATTTAAATGCCAACAATCTGCATTATCTGTATCTTATCTCTCTCTATCTCTCTCTTAAAAAAACAAAAACACACACATAAATTTCCAGAGCTATCGAATACAATCTTGGTAATAACTTGCATGGAGAATCTCAAAGGGTTCTTAACTTAACAGAAGTGAATGTTTGTAGCTCAAGGTTAAATGTGGGGTCCTTGGTGTTCTCTGAGCCTGGTTGGTTATTGTTGGCTTTTTTTTTTTGGGTAGACGTTGCATTTCCCAACTAGATAACATCATCATGCACTAATGATGTTACCTAGTTGCAGGGGTGGGATTCAGCTGGTTCCGACTGGTTCAGGAGAACCGGATGCTAATTTTACATCTGGTTCGCCGAACCGTTACTTGCAAGGACTGGCTGGCCCCTCCCACCCCACCCCTCCCCTCCCCGGGGTCTCCACCAGGCCCATTTTGGATGCCAGGTAAGTGCAGGGCCCGCGTGGAGGCTCTGGGAGGGTGAAAAATGGACCTCCTGGAAGTTCCAGAAGTCTGGAAATGGGCCCTTTTCTGGAGGGCCTCCAGAGCCCGGGTGAGGCTGTTTTTTGCCCTCCCGGAGGTTCAAGAAAAGACTCCGGAGCCTGGGGAGGGTGAAAAATAGGCTACCCGGAAGTTCTGGAAGTCCAGAAACGAGCCTGTTTCCGGCCTCCGGAGGGCCTTCAGAGCCTAGGGGAGGCCGTTTTCGCCCTCCCAGAGGCTTGAAGAAAGCCTCCAGAGCTCGGGGAGGGTGAAAACACTCCCCCCCCACCGTAGTGCAGGAGGCTGAGTAGGCCACACCTACCATGGCCACGCCCACCCAGCAACCGGACAGAGAACCGGTTCCTAAATTTTTTTAATCCCACCCCTGCCTAGTTGGGTAATGAAATGTCTGCAAGAAAGCAAGCGAGCTCAGAGAACTCCACGATCTCAGGGTCCTTAATCCTTTTGTGAACATAACAGCAGCAGGATAAAGATGCACAGTAGATCAGCAATGTTCCCTCCTCAATTCTGTACCATAAAAGATACATTGGATGGACATATTGGATATCCCAAAGGTGCTGTTCAAAAGACAGCTGGACTTTTGGATGAAAAGTGTTGAGTCCTCACTGTTACAACTCCCCGCGCCTCGGCTGTTGCCGGGCTAAGCTGATTGGTTCTAACGCGAGCAGCTGAAGTGGAGGGAAATCGCTGCTCGCTCATTGGTTCTCGCGTTTGACAGCTCTCTATTTAAGCGGCTGTCAGGAGTCACGTTTTGGGTTCTGTTGCTTGCCTTGTTTGGTGTTTTCCCTGATTGATGCTTCGTTAATAAAGTTGACTTCGAGCAACCAAGCCTCTGTTTGTATTTTACCCACTGTATTTTACAAAAAGAGAAATATTTTTAAGGAAAAAAACAAACAAACCAAGAAAGCCCAGCTTTGTTTTTAACAGCAGCTTTGGGACACCCATGTCCTGTATGACTGAGAATCTCCATAGACACATATTTGGATATATTTCCATCCAGCAGCAAAAGATCAATTTTTATTCTGTTGAGTTGAATTGATTTCTGTGACTGCCTATTTCAACAATTGACGCTCATAAGACTCTCATACACCATAAGGCATAAAAATAATTAAAACAACTACAACGGTACAAAATAAATGTCAGGGTTCCAAGTAACACCCCCAATGAAAGAAGACTCCAAAGCTTGAGTTTCCTCAAAGCTCCTTTTTATTGAAGAAGAGAGGGCCTCCTCAGGGTGCCGTCAGCCAGACAATGTCGGCTGGCGACCCCCCCAGGGAGAGAGCCTTCTCTGTGATGGCGCCTACCCTCTGGAACAATCTACCCCCAGAGATACAAGTGATCCCAGACCTCCGGACTTTTTGTCGGGCCCTTAAAACCTATTTCTTTCAGTTAGCCAGGCTGGCCTGATTTTATATTGGTTTTTAAAATTGAAACTGATTTTAATTGGAATGTTTTAAATTATGGGCCAAACTTTATTTAATTATTTTAAAACTATTTTAACTTTTGTGTACAAATGTTTTATTTTTGGCTGTTCACCCCCCTGAGTCTGAAAGGAGAAGGGCGGTATAGAAATTTAAATAATAAATAAATAAATAAATAAATAAATAAATAAATAAATAAATAAATAAATAAATATCATATCATATCATATTGGCACATCTGGGAAAATCTGAATCTGAAAGTTTCTAGGTTTTCCCCACCCAAGTGAAAATTCAAGTCCCTGCCCAGCACCCACATGTCCGTCACATGGTCCAATCATCCACCATCCAAACTGGAGATGCCTCCCAGTAATCTGACTCCAGGTGCCAGGGCAAGACGTCCTTGATGTTCTGAGAAAGGAATGTTATTTTGACTACATATCACCCATACTCTATGCAATCCCCCCTCCCATTTTCTCAGAAGAACATGTGGCAGTCCTGAAGGCCCAAATGTAAAAGATGGCTTCCAGGTCTGACAATAAATATATAAGGCACCAAGTAAAACTGTTACAATTGATGTTAGTACAGCGAAGAAAACAGGACCCTTAACACTTGGAGACCCCAGGTCTGAGCAACCAATCAAATCTTCATGGCTTTGTGAAAGACCAACAGGGTTGGGCAGTGATGAAATCTAAAATTTGTTACTACCAGTTCTGTGGGCGTGGCTTGGGGGGGTAATATGACTGGGTGGGCGTGGCCAATTTTTTTTTTTTTTACTTTTAAAACCATTTTTTCTACAACCTCTTTGGTGAGTCAGCTACGACTAGTGGAGTAAAATCCGTATGGACTCCTTTACCTTACCTTTATTTTATAAGAAACTATTTCATACAACAACATGTAGTGGCATATTGTTCTGACCTAGGCTTCCCCAGCAACATGAAGCCGAGTCCTCGTCCCGATAAACCCCTTTTATTTAATTTACAATGAATTCATCTCCAGCAAAGTCTTTCCTCTCCCACAGTCTTTCAAGATAGTTCACCATCACCGACCTTTATCAGGCTTGGAGAGTGGCCAGGCCGATATCTTTCAGACGTTGCAAAACTTGGCAAGAATGCAGGAATGAACTAATTGCCTCCTGCAAACTCCACTCCCCTTTTTGCTCCTCTTTTATTCCCTCTGGGAGGGGCCCTTCATCATCCACCTGTGGCCTTACTCCCAAGTTGACCCTTGTTCCTTAGTTGTTCCCTTCATCTGGCAACTCTGCGCATGCGTACACTGGGAACAGGCTCCAGCTGTTCATCTGCCTCACTGATGTCTGACTCTGAAGGCAGCTGATACCTGTTGTATGGCCCTGGCCACATCTCTGCCTCCGATGCAGAGCCCTCATCAGAGCCTTCCCCAGACTCCAGGACTGGCCCATGTTCCTCCCCAACCTCCTCACTGTCCGAGCATGCTGTCAGCTCCGCTGGCAGCCCACAACGCATGCTTTCTCAATACTAATCTTCCATGTTTGTTAAAAAAAGTAAAAAGACTGATGATGCCTTTTGTGAGTAACATATTGTGTTAAAAAGCACAACTTTTGCGAGCTGCAGTTTGAGCTCACATTGCTTATGCCTTTTAATGAAGTATTGAAAACCCATTTATTTCAACTAGCTGGGCTGGCTTGAGTTAAATTTTAAACTGATTTTAAATTGGAATTGTTTTAATTACGGCCAAAATATTTAATTATTTTAAATAGTTTTTAGATTTTGTATGTCTTGTTTTTACTTTGGCTGTTCACCGCCCTGAGTCCTATATTGGAGAAGGGCGGTATAGAAATTTAAACAAATAAATAAAAATAAAATAAATGTTTGTTGGAAAAGGTGCTACCAAATTCTTTCTGGTGGTTTTTTTGTTTTTGTTTTTTGTCATCAAACTCAGCTCTCCTCCCATCAGGTTGAAAAGTTGAATGAATTAACGTCACAGAGTCAGCTCCAATATCAACTGTCTGGATAAATGCTTGCCATATTGATCTTCCAGCTTCTAATTTTTTTAAAGAGATTCAAGTAGTCTCTTTAATCGTCATCCATCCACCTTATCTGCTTCCACTTTGCCACTTGTATTTTTTAGGAGTAATTTGAAAATACAAACCAAAATATATTTTTTTAAAGAAAAAATAGAAAATGCAGAAAACAAAAATAGAAAAAGAATAGGAGCAGAATGTAGAAAGAAAGAAAAGAAACATATAAAGAAATGACTTCCCTCTTCATCATAAAAAATATAAACAATTTTAATAACTTATAGCCTTCTCTTACAATACAACAAATGATCTCTTTTTCCTGTATCTCATCTCTTATGAATAAGCAAGTTTTAAAGCCTCATTGTTTCAGTCCTGATCAGCAAAAGTCCATTAATGACTGCCAGAGATAAAACATATCTATTTTAACCTTGATCAAATAAGCCAACTTTATATTCCTTCCTTTTACTTTCAGCAATCTTGATCTTTAGTCCCTTCAGATAATGTCCTGTAAATTGGCTTGTTCTCATTTTTAATTTGCCCCTTCTCACAAAATCCTTCAAAGCTTTTCACTTTACTTTTTACTTTTATTTGATTTGTATACCGCCCTACTCCCAAAGGACTCAGGGCGGTGAATAGTCAACAATAAAATACATACATACAAAATTTAAAAAGCAGAAATAAAATCGAATTAAATAGTTTGGCCCAGACAGATTAAAACCCCAATCAATTTAAAACAAATTTAAACTTTGAGGATTAAAAATATTAAAAATATTAAAATATTAAAATTGTTTAAAAAGAGAGAGAAAGTTAGGCCAGGCCCACCTGGTGAAATAAAAAGGTCTTTAGAGTGTGGCAGAAGGTGCGCAGATCCGGGATCCTCTGTATCTTCGGGGGGAGCCCGTTCCAGATAGTAGGTGCCCCCACAGAGAAGGCTCTCCCCCTGGGGGCCGCCAGTCGACATTGTTTGGCTGATGGCACCCAGAGGAGCCCCTCTCTATGAGAGTGTACTGGCCGGTGGGAGGCTATTGGTGGTAGTAGGCGGTCCCACAAGTACCCAGGTCCTGAGCCATGGAGAGCTTTAAAGGTGGTAACCAAAACCTTGAAGCGTAGGTGGTAACCAAAACCTTAAACCTTAAAAGCTTTAAGTAGCCTCTTTTGTAAATACAATATAGGATAATTATCCAAGCTACTTTCTTAAATTGTTATGTGTATATCCCTTTTAATTATTAAGATATCAGCCAGGTTCTATTTTTTTTTTTTAATTTGATTTATATGCCGCCCTTCTCCGGAGACTCAGGGTGGCTTACAATGCGTTAAGAAATAGCCTTCATTCTTTTGTATATTTTATACAAAGTCAGCTTATTGCCCCCACAAACTGAGTCCCCATTTAACCTACCTTAGAAAGGATGGAAGGCTGAGTCAACCTTGAGCCTTGGAGAGATTCGAACCAGCAGAAATTGCAGGCAGCTGTGTTAATAACAGGGTGCACTAAACCCCTGTACTATCAAGGCTCTGTATGTTCAATGCAGCATCTTTTTTTCATATTATTCTTGTAGCCTGTCATTTTCAGCCTAATTTCAGACCAGTCTCAATCTTTGTCTGGCAAACCCTTTTTCTCTTTCTTAATATCTTATAAACACAATCTCTCTCGAAAGGCTGCCACTCTTGAAATTGATTTCTGAGTTCATTGTTCAGAAATGTCCTTCACTATGGCCAATGTTGAAATATTTTGCTTCCTTCTGTATTGGTGAATCAAATTTCAGTGTTTTTCTCCTTTAATTATGTAATTCCTTCTGGTTTCCTCTGGTGTCCAACCTTCAAAGTCACATCCTCTCATGTTTCTTTTAAGAATTCAGAACAAAAGCATTTCCCATTGGAAGTATTTTTGTAATTAATTTCAGAATTTTATTTCAAATCCATCTGGACCACTAATTCACTTGTAACTTTCCAAAACAAAACTTTAAAATATCCTTTTGCTGTTAATTTAAAAAGATTTTTTTAGTCCTTAAACTTGTATTTAAAACTTCGTTCCCTAAAGAATGAAGGAAACTCATCCAGTGTGGTTAGATCTGTCAATCCAAAGGTTTCTAGTAGCTGAAAATTAGCTAACAAGCAATTTCCAAAACTATAATTAATTTATTGTAATTAATTCCAAAATTTTATTTCAACTCCATCTGGACTCTTAGTCCATTTTGTAACCTTCCAAATCTCATCATTATTTTGCTGTTAATTCTTAGGGATTTTTTTTTAAAATCCTTAAATGTGTATTTAAAACTTCATTTCAGGGGTGAAATCCAGCAGGTTCTGACAGGCTCTGGAGAACTGGTAGCGGAAATTTTGAGCAGATCAGAGAACCGGCAAATACGACCTCTGGCTGGCCCCAGAGTGGGGTGGGAATGGAGATTTTGCAATATCCTTCCCCCAGGAGTGGGGTGGGAATGGGGATTTTGCAGTATCCTTCCCCTGCCATGCCCACCAAGCCATGCCCACCAAGCCACACCATGGCCACCAAGCCACGCCCACAGAACCGGTAGTAAAAAAATGTACATTTCACCACTGCTTCATTCTCTAAAGAATGAACGAAAACTAGCCCATTGTGGTCAAACCTGTCTATCCAAAATTTTCTAATAGCTGAAAAACATTAACAAGCAATTTCCAAAACTATAATTAATTAATCAATCAATCAATCAATCATAATTAATTCCAAAATTTTATTTCAAATCCATCTGGATCCTTAGTCCATTGGTAACCTTCTAAAACCAAAGTTCTCGTCATCCTTTTTCTGTGAATTCCAAAAGGTTGTTTTAAGTTCTTAAACTTGTATTTAAAACATCTGTCCCTGAAGATTAAAGGAAACTCGCCCACTGTGGTCAAACTTGTTAATCCAAAGATCTCTAATTGCTGAAATGCAATTAACAAGCAATTTCCTAAAAATGATTAGAAAAGAAAGTATGTGAACCCCATGCACTTTTGAAGGTACCGACTGTGGTTTGAGCAAGCTATTCCCTCAGCTAAAGGTAAAGGTTCCCCTCGCACATATGTGCTAGTCGTCCCCGACTCTAGGGGGCAGTGCTCATCTCTGTTTCAAAGCTGAACTGCCAGCGCTGTCCGAAAATGTCTCCGTGGTCATATGGCCAGCATGACTAAACGCCAAAGGTGCACAGAACGCTGTTGCCTTCCCACCAAAGGTGGCCCCTATTTTTCTACTTGCATTTTTTACATGCTTTCGAACTGCTAGGTTGGCCGAAACTGGGACAAGTAATGGGAGCTCATCCCGTTATGCGGCACTAGGGATTCGAACCGCTGAACTGCCGACCTTTCGATCGACAAGCTCAGTGTCTTAGCCACTGAGCTACCACGTCCCTTAGCTATCAGTTCCCTCAGCTACCAGATCTCTAAACCTGACAGAGACCAGAGCCTTGTGGTCTCTTTGCAAGAAGCAACTGTCTGGTGTATTTGTGGGAGATCTCAAGCCTTCTCCTTGTCCAGAGAGGAATTATAAGTCATCTCCACTTCTATATTTCTTCCCCAGAAGTCCAAATCTTGCCATTTTGCTCATCTGGTTTTGGGTAAGATGCTTTTTGATTTGTTTGAGACATGAGAATAATTTTACAGTCTGGACAGATCATCCATGATCTACCTTGACAAGGTACCAACACCTCCCAGAAGTGAGTCATGAAGCAACCATCTGATTTTTGCTCTCTCTTGAGCAGCAAATTGCGATGGGCAATCCCTGTGCAGAAATCATCCAGAATTAAGGCTAAATTGTTATGCTGTGTGTGGCCTTTTTTTTTTAAAAAAATGTTGAAAGTTGAATGCAATATTTTTTTTTTCTGATACCAAAAATTACATAAGCATCAAAACTTTATTCCCACATGACTTCGATGAAATGCAAGCAATGATACAAGTTGACATAGGAGCTGTTTTATTTCCCTGACGTCAGCTCCAGGGGTGGGTTCTAAATTTTTTTACTACCGGTTCTGTGGGTGTGGCTTATTTTGTGGGTGTGGCTTGGAGGTCATGTGACTAGGTGGGCGTGGCTAGCTGGTCAGAGTCATTTCTGGAAGGCCCTCACACGTATGACCAGTCCTCGCACTTACGACCAGTCCTCGCACTTAGGACCCGACTCATTTGTTTGCTTTTAACACTGATCAGCTGTAGGACGGCCCTTTGAAGCCCCACGGCAAGAGTTTAAACAGTTTTTTTCCCTCTAGTCATCAGCTGGGACTCAGGAGGCAGCAATAGATTGGGGGTGGGACTAAATAAAAGGTAAGAATAACGTGGGTGGGTGGGTGGGAGAACCGGTTCGGTGACGTCATATCATCACCGCTACCGGCTCGGCCGAACCGGACCAAACCGGGAGGAACCCAACACTGGTCAGCTCCTTATTGCATTGCCCAGCAAGCACTACACTTTGACTTGATGCAACATCACATGGGAACATGTACATTTAGGGATGTCCTGGGAGCAAGAGGTGGTATTCAGCCAGTTCGGAACCAGTTCACCCAAACCGGTAGCGGAAATCGCAGCTCTGTGTCATCCTATTTAGGTATGTTTTTGAGGCCGGACGCATGCGCGGAAGGCATGTATGTGAGCAAAGTGCATGCGCGGAAGGCTGAGCACATGTGTGGAAGGCAGGTGTGCTCAGGGCGAACCGGTAGTAACATAATGTGAAACCCACTGCTGCCTGGGAGACCTTTAAATCTTGGGTTGCATCAAGCACAGCCTGAGAATGACAGAAAACAATCTACTCAAAATTCATTTCTATATTTGCCTCTATTGTATAGATAGACTAAACCTTTACTGTAAGGTCCTTGGTGCTTTCAAAACATGGTAGCTTTCGTACAGATGTTTCATTACCCAACTAGGTAACATCATCAGTGCTAGAAGGCGCAATTCTCATACCCTTCTAGCACTGAAAATATTACCTAGTTGGGTAAGGAAACATCTGCAAGAATACAAACATGCTTAGAGAGCACCAAGGACCCCTCAGTCCAGCCCTGAGCTACAGATATTCTCTTTTATTTATTTTTTTTTTATTGCAAGAGTTTTACAATTACATTTTCACCCCGTTTCCCCCCCCCTCCAGCCCACCCCAAACTCCCCAACCTAACCCTCCCTAACCCCCCCTAGCTCTCCCCTCCCCCCCGGACTTCCACAGAGTATACTCCTGTCAAAAAACCCCTTTATATAAAACTTGAACCCCCTCCATCCCCCATATAATTTTTCATCTTCACAAAATTCAAATATTTCTATCTTAATATAATACTATCAATGAAAAGCTATTTGGTACTTCGTAGTTTGATATTTGTTCTGCACATAATCTATCCACTTTTTCCATTCCCATTCATAACTCTCTTGTGAACGATCTTTTAGGTATGCTGAGATCTTCGCCATCTCTGCAAAACTGGCCATCTTCAAAGTCCATTCCTCGATAGTGGGCAAAGCTTCATTTTTCCAGTATTTACCTATCAGTAATTTCGCTGCTGTTATCATATGCAATATCAACTTTGTTTCACCCAATGTAAAACCCTTAACTATACCCAATAAAAACAATTGTGGAGAAAATTGAATTTTTTTCTTCAAAACATTCTGCATAACCCTGATATTCTCTTTTATTGATAAAGCTATAAATTACAGATTAACTTTCTGAACAGTTCTTCTCTGGGGTTAACTTGTCCAAGTATTAAAATCAGGATTTCTGCTTCCTTCTAGCTCTGAAAATAAGCCTCCTTCTATCTTCAGGAATCAGCTGTTCTCTCATGGTTTCTACCCATTCCACAAAGTCCCAAATGAGTTGACGTTGACTGGGTCCCATTGATTAAACAATATCAGCTGGTGGGTTCCAGGAATTACACTTTCTAGAGTTTCTTGATGCTCTCTAAATTTGGTTCTTGACCTGCAAACCAGTGGTGAAATCCAATTTTTTTTAACTACCAGATCTGTGGGCATGGCTTGATGGTCATGATGTGGCTTGGTGGGCGTGGCAGGGGAAGGATACTGCAAAATCTCCATTCCCACCCCACTCCAGGGGAAGGATACTGCAAAATCCCCATTCCCACCCCACTCCAGGAGAAGGATACTGCAAAATCTCCATTCCCACCCCACTCTGGGGCCAGACAGAGGTGGTATTTGCCGGTTCTCCAAATTATTCAAAATTTCCACTGCTAGTTCTCCGAACTGCTCAAAATTTCCACTACCGGTTCTCCAGAACCTGTCAGAGCCTGCTGGATTTCACCCTTGCTGCAAACATTTCATTACCTAACTAGGTAACATTATCAGTGTTAGAAGGTGATGATGTTACTTACGTGGGTAATGAAACATCTACAAGAAAACCAAGCTCAGAAAGCACCAAGGACCCACAGTTCAATCTTGGGCTACAAATATTCTCTTCTGTCGATAAACTCTTACTACCTAATGGATATTCCCTGGGAGATTCTAGGAAGTGACTATCTTAATTCTTTTTCTCAGTCTTCTATCCAGCTCCGGGCTGTTGACTTTTGTCTCATCCCCCTCCTTGGCATGTACTACTTTCTTCCTGGGAAACTGCACTGTAGCCCATCACACCATCTCTACCTTCTCTAGGCACCATCTCTCAAAGGTTGCCAGTGCTCAAGGAATCAAGATGGCAAAGTGAAACCCATTTTAATCAATGCCCCCTGAAAAGGTTTTTTTTTTTACAAAAAACCCCAAAAATACTTATATTCACTCAGTTCATTTATTTTGTTCTTTTTCTTACAAATCCTGAAATCAACAATGTGGCTGAGGGTAAGGTTAAAACTCATAATCATTTTGGAGTCTCTATGCCCCAGTGGTGAAATCCAATTTTTTTTACTACAGGTTCTGTGGGCATGGCTTGGTGGGCGTGGTGTGGCTTGGTGGGTGTGGCTTGGTGGGCATGGCAGGGGAAGGATACTGCAAAATCTCCATTCCCACCCCACTCTGGGGCCAGCCAGAAGTGGCATTTGCCGGTTCTCCAAACTACTCAAAATTTCCGCTGCTGGTTCTCCGAACTACTCAAAATTTCTGCTACCGGTTCTCCGAACTACTCAAAATTTCCGCTGCTGCTTCTCCGAACTACTCAAAATTTCTGCTACCGGTTCTCCGAACTACTCAAAATTTCTGCTACCGGTTCTCCAGAACCTGTCAGAACCTGCTGGATTTCACCTCTGCTATGTCCCCATAAGAGTTCACCCCTCCCCTTGAAGTCCATTGTGTCAACTTCGAATGGAACCTGGCAGCAGCCATTTTTCTGTAAGTGTAATAACATTGCTATAGCCACAGAACAGCTAACGGACTTGAAACCCGAAAATGTGCATTATCTAGAAATCATCATTTGCAGACTTTATGCAAACTAGTGTCATCTCTCTCTCTCTCTCTCTCCCTCTCCCCCCTTCCTCCTCTTCTCAATCAACAATCTTCCCTAAAAGCAGGGCTGAAATGCTCCCGGATCGGACCGAATTGCCCGATCCAGTAGCGATTTTTCCCTGTGATTCGGCAATCCGGTAGCGATTGCCACCTGGGTGTCATTACTTCCTGGTTTAATGAGGAAGTAATGTTTTTTTACATTCTGCACATGCAGAAGGTAAAAGGTTTTGCATGTGCACGGCGCATGCACTTCCGAACTGGTAAGGAAGGTAAGTAGATTTCACCCCTGCCTGAAAGGAAAAAGAAGTGAATTGGAAATTCTTTCACCTTTAGGGTAGATTACAGATGCCCTTGAACTGAGCTCAGCCAGCTGAACACATCCGTGCAGTTTCCTTGGCAGCACCGTGGAAATGATTTAGCATTGCTTCGTGGGAATTTGTTGTTTGCAGTCAGCTAGGGTTGGCTTGGTGCTGTCAGCTAAAAGGGCACCATGTAGACTGGAAGGCACGAACAAACAAGGCATCTATTATGGTTCGAAAATTGACCAGAAAAGTTAAAACAAGCGAAAACGATCTGAAAGCCTCACCTTAAAAGTACAGCAAAGGAAACGAATAACCTCTTTCTGATTTATTTTGGATCAAACAGCACCAGAATACAGCACCACAAAGTGGAAGGTCAAAAGGGACAAATGATGAACGTGGGATTGGCAATGCATAAATTTTGGCCGAGATTTGAAAACAGAAGAAGTGTTTTTTGCAGCAGTGTGCAGCAGCTGCCAAAAAAGCCAACACAGTTCTAGGCTGCATAAACAGAGGGATAGAATCAAGATCACGTGATGGAGTTAATATCCACCTTATAACCACCTTGGTTCTCGGGGGGGGGAGAAATTGTCCCCCTCAGAACGGGCTCGCAATTTGGGTGTCCTCCTAGACTCACAGCTAAGATTAGAGCAACATCTGACAGCTGTAGCTAGGGGGACCTGTGCACAGGTTCTCCTGGTGCACCAATTGTGACCCTACTTGGATCAGGAGGTTCTCCTCACAGTCACTCATGCCCTTGTCACCTCACAGTTAGATTATTGCAACACGCTTTACATGGGGCTACCCTTGAAAAGTGTTCGGAGACTACAGTTGGTCCAGAACGCAGCCGCGTGAGCTGTCGTGGGTGCACCTAGGTACATCCACATTACACCAATTCTCCACGAGCTGCACTGGCTCCCTATTGACCTCCTGTCACAATTCAAGCTGTGGGTTATTACCTTTAAAGCCCTACATGTCTTAGGGCCCGGTTATCTTCGAGACCTCCTTCTGCCGCATAGCTCCCAGTGACCGGTAAGATCCCACAGAGTTGGTCTCCTCCGGGTCCCGTCAGCTAAACAATGCCGGCTGGTGGGCCGGCAGGGGAGGGCCTTCTCTGTGGCTGCCCCAGCTCTCTGGAACCAGTTACATCCTGAGGTCCGGACCATCCCCACGCTATTGGCCTTCTGAAAACCGGTGAAGACCTGGCTTTTCCGGCAGGCCTGGGGCCATTGATCTCACTCTTGTGATCTGGCGAGATCCGGCCATGAATGGCGTGAATGAGTTTTTAATGTTTTTAATTTTAAAATGTTTTTTATAATGATTTTTTAAAATGTATCGTGAGCCGCCCTGACTCTTCGGAGAGGGGCGGCATATAAATTGAATTAAATAAATTAAATAAATTAAAGAATGTCTTGGTAAAGCCACACTTGGAATATTGCATCCAATTTTGGTCTCCACGATGTAAAAAAGATGTGGAGACTCTAGAAAGAGTGCAGAGAAGAGCAACAAAGATGATTAGGGGACTGGAGGCTAAAACATATGAAAACACATTACAGGAACTGGGTATGTCTAGTTTAATTAAAAGAAGGACTAGGGGAGACATGATAGCAATGTTCCAATATCTCAGGGGTTACCACAAAGGAGTCAAGCTATTCTCCAAAGCACCTGAGGGCAGGACAAGAAGCAATGGATGGAAATTAATCAAGGAGAGAAGCAACTTAGAACTAAGGAGAAATTTCCTGACAGTGAGAACAATTAATCAGTGGAACAACTTGCCTCCAGAAGTTGTGAATGCTCCAATATTGGAAGTTTTTAAGAAGATGTTGGATAACCATTTGTCTGAAGTGGTGTAGTGTTTCCTGCCTAAGCAGGGGGTTGGACTAGAAGACCTCCGATGTCCCTTCCAACTCTGTTATTCTATTAGTACAAAGAAGAAGTTAAGGAACGCCTGATAAAATGGCCTAAGAATGTTGGTTATACTATTCCAATGGATCAATGGAGAGTATGGTTAAAACGTTTGAAATTCACACTGTCTTACAATTTAAAAGAGAGCTTTTATAAAATGATGTACCGTTGGTATATTTTTAATAATATTTAATTTATCCCAAAATACAAAATACCATAATATTTAAAAAAGAACAAAAGAAGAAAAAAAAACCCCACAACAAACAAGATTAAAAGAAAAACGTGTCTTTAAGAATACACTAACGTATATACATACAATGTTCTCCCAAGTAGTTGAATGCACTGTATTACTGAAGTAATACAGTGCAACAATTTTAGTTTTCACCCCTTGTGAAACCAAAGCCAAAAGAATTTTAAACTCCTTAATCCGTTTATAAATTGTTAGTCTGTCATCTATATACTATATTAAGAACAAAACAATTAACAGGAAGAACAACAAAAATAAAAGTATTAGATAAAAGTATAGAAGTAATCAAAATATTAATAATAATTTTTAAAAAGACAGGGCTGAAATTCAAAAAGCCTCCTGTTAACAAACTGTTATTGTAATCAACTCATAGAAAAGTTATCATGGCTTCTTAATAATTCGAAATTATCCCCAAACTTATCCCTGATTGATCCAGGATCAAAAATCCATGTTTGTTTTTTTACTATAATCCAGGGGTGAAATCCAGCAGGTTCTGACAGGTTCTGGAGAACCGGTGGAGGAAATTTTGAGCAGTTCGGAGAACTGGCAAATACCACCTCTGGCTGGCCTCAGAGTGAGGTGGGAATGGAGATTTTGCAATATCCTTTCCCCAGGAGTGGGAAAGGAATGGGGATTTTGCAGTATCCTTCCCCTGGAGTGGGGAGAGAATGGAGAGTTTGCAGTATCCTTCTCCTGCCACGCCCAACAAGCCACACCCACAAAACCGGTAATAAAAAAATTTGAATTTCACCACTGCTATAATCTCTTATAATTGTTGATTGATTGAATACAATAAATCCAAGCTCCAAAGCCAATCTATCTCCCTTGGGGAACAATCTCCCTGAGATTGTTCCCCAATTAAATGTGCTACGTACTGCTATATTGACATCAGATAAATTATCTTAGATGTATAAAAGTACTTCTAATCCTTGTTGGAAATGTGAAAAACAAGAAAGGACACTTTACCAAAGACAGTGGACTTGTGAAAAACCAAAAATAAAAATATTGGACCCAAATACATATGATGATGCAGAGAGCTTTAAAAATTAAAATTGATGAAACCAGATTTTCTTTTTAGCTAGGACTTAATGCATAGGAAAAAACCTCATAGATGATTGGTTTTATATATGGTAACTGCAGTGAGTTTATTTTGCTGTAACTTGGAAGAATATAGAAATACCTATAATGGATTATGAAGGTAGCATAGTTGCAGAAATGGCTAAATTGTCTTGTTTAGGACGGAAAAGAAGGAACAATAATAACTTTTGGAAAGGATCGGAAAACCTTTTTTTGCTGAAAACAGAAAAAAAGGAGCTGATTTCAGGATTTTACTGATTAAAAAGAGATGTATAGAGGAAGGCAGGAATTATATAATCTGGGAAGGTAGAAATAGAGCTAATTTATGTTTGTAATTGCTGCAAAGATCAGAAATCACTCCTGAATATTTTTCTTTCTTTTCTTTGCTCACTTTCTCTTTTACTCTTCCCTCTCTCTCCCTCTCTCCCTCCCTCTCTCTCTCACACACACATGCACACATCTATCTATCTATCTATCTATCTATCTATCTATCTATCTATCTATCTATCTATCATCTATCTATCTCTCTCTCTCTCTCTCTCTCTCTCTCTCTCATCATCTCCTATCTATCTATCTATCTATCATCCATCTATCTATCTATCTTTTATCTACCTAGTATTCATATCTCTCTGTCTTATTTTCTGAGAAACACGGCATCTAGCTATCATCCATCCATCTACTACTGTCTGTCTGTCTGTCTGTCCATCCATCCATCCATCCATCCATCCATCCATCCATCTACCTACCTACCTACCTACTATGTTTCCCTGAAAATAAGACCCTGTCTTATATTTTTTTGAACCCTGAAATAAGTGCTTGGCCTTATTGTCATGTGCTCAAAATCTTGATTGGGCTTATTATCAGGGGATGTCTTATTTTGGGGGAAACCAGGTACCTACCTACCTACCTACCTACCTACCTATATCATCTGTCTATATCTATCATCTATATCAGATTTATTTGCCACCCATCAATCACTTTTACTATTCTCTCTTTCTCTTATCTATCTATCTATCTATCTATCTATCTATCTATCTATCTATCTATCTATCATCTATCCATCCATCCATCCATCCATCCATCCATCTATCTATCTATCTATCTATCATCTACATCTATCATCTCTATAAATTTATTTGCTCCCCCCCATCAAGGCGACTCTGAGCAGCATGCTTAGACGATCCTCCCTCCGCCTCATCCGATTCCTTTATGTGCTCTTTTTAAAAACCAGCATTTTAAGGAAAAGATAGAACAGCCACTCTGGAAGCCAAATAGAAATCACAGAAAAGACTGTTGGGAACAAAACATGCTAAAAGCTCAATTCTGCCTCGGAAACCTTCTACGCAGCCCTCCAAGGAAATGCTTTTCCAAAACAGATTGTCTGATCCATCACAACAGCATTGATTCACCTTGGTCACGCCCTTCTCAATTGTCTACCGACAGCTATGGGGGCAAATCAGTTGGGGCTTTGAACAAAGACTGAGAAGACGAGCTATGATACAGATCTCTAAAAGCACATTTAACGTCGCTAATGCGGAGTGAGCATTTTTCTCTCCCCCCCTTTTTTTTTCCAATATTGGAATACAAGGTCAACCATAGGATATAAATTCAAGAAGAACCTGTTCAGGTAGAATGGAGTTCAACCATGGAATTCACTGCCACTAGTTGAGGTCGTGGTAGCGAATATGAATGGTTTGAAATTCCCATCTTTATGAATAGAATAGAATAGAATAGAATAGAATAGAATAGAATAGAATAGAATAGAATAGAATAGAATTCTTTATTGGCTAAGTGTGATTGGACACACAAGGAATTTGTCTGTTTGTTTGCATACGCTCTCGATGTACATAAAAGAAAAGATACATTTGTCAAGAATCATAAGGTACAACACTTAATGATAGTCATAGGGTACAAATAAGCAATCAAATCATACTAGGAAACAATATCAGTATAAATCTTAAGGATACCAGCAAGAAGGTTACAGTCATACAGTCGGAAGTGGGAGGAGATGGGTAATAGGAACGATGAGAAGATTAATAGTAGTGCAGATTTAGTAAATAGTTTGACAGTGTTGAAGGAATTATTTGTTTAGCAGAGTGATGGCGTTCGGGAAAAAAACTGTTCTTGTGTCTACTTGTTCTGGTGTACAGTGCTTTATAATGTCGTTTTGAGTTGAAACAGTTTACATCCAGGATGTGAGGGGTCTGTAAATATTTTCACAGCCCTCTTTTTGATCTACAGAATTATGTAAAATAAGGTCGTAAAATGGGGCAAAACACAAGAAATGTCTCGCTTAACAACAGAAATTTTGGGCTCGATTGTGGTCATAAGTTGACGACTACCTGTATAAAGCAGCAAACGTAGGAGACATCTTTAATTTTGATCCGGCTCTTAGATTAGCGTCTGATGCAAAATGGCATGGATTAGTTATTCCTGATGTCAATAAAGGAGAATATTTGTACCTCAGGGTTGATATGAGAGGTTTATTTATTTTATTTTATTTTATTTTTCATATTTGTATACCGCCCTACTCCCGAAGGACTCAGGGCGGTGAACAGCCATAATAAATACAAATACATATAGAAGTTCCTTGGTGTTCTCTGAGCTTGGTGGCTTTCTTGTAGACGTTTCATTACCCAACTAGGTAACATCATCAGGGCTAGCCGGTAACACTGATGCTGTCACCTAGGTTTGGGTAATGAAAGACCTGCAAGCAAACTCAGAGAGCACCAAGCTTAGTTATTCCTGAGAAATGCTGAAAATGATGATAGAGGTGAGTTTCCTTTCTTTTCTGCCACGGCATCACATGATTTTGCCTTTAATGAAAGATTTATGCTACCCAGATGAAGAATTCACATCTACATGCCCAAATTCTTTTTTTATATATATATTGAAAAGTTTTTATTTTATAAACAAGCATACATACAATATATAATCAATCAATCAGTGTATCATCTGAATACATCTTTTTTCCTCTTACTCCTCCAATATTTATCATATCTTGATATTATCATTTCATTTGTTGTAACATTTCCCCCACATTTACTTTTATATTTGTACCTTTATCTATTCAACAATTTTATCCCAACCCAACCATCCCCCCCTTCCCACCCCCCACCCCGACTTCCCAGAGCAAAAACAGGGTATAACATTTAACAAGCAAAAGCTAAAATATACTAACCTACTACAAAGTTTAAAACTCCCTCACACTCTTTAACTCCTCTTTTGCAAATTCATCAACCTCCCTTTTGTGAATTCTCAAAATCAATTGGGTTAAATTCTTTCTTCCTGAACATAAAACCCTTTTTCTTGGTATGTAATCCAATAACTTTAACAATATTACAAGCATTAACAAACACTGATAAGTTTCATTTTCATCTCTCAAACACCTTTCTTTTTCAACATTGCTCCCTAATAAGATTCTAAATTAAACATTTAACCTCTTTATTCCTTCATAAACCAATTATCAATTTCTAACTATTCAACATTAAAAATTCTAAATTAAACATTTTAAAACTTTAAACATTTTATCACCTATACATTTTAAAATAGTATAATCTTATATTAAACATTTTAAAAACCTCTTAATGCATCAATAAGACCTTCTTAATTCATTTCTCAAAATATAAATTTCAAAACCTTCAGGAAAGTTCTAATAAAGTTCTAAATTAGACATTTATCCTCTTTAAGCCTTCATAAAATTAAACATTTTAAAACTTTAAACATTTTATCTCATATACCTTCTTAGAATACTATAATCTTATGTTAAACATTTTAAAAATCTCTTAATACATCAATAAGACATTAAATCATTTCTCAAAATATAAATTTCAAGCCCTTCAGAAAGGTATCCCTCAAATTTTTAATTAGCCATTTAATACTTCGATAACTCTTAAAAAGCTATCATTTTTACCTCAATAACTCTTAAAAAAAGCTATCATTTTTATGTCCAAAACCAATTGTAATAACACACTTCCTTTATATTATTATCTTAGAATAAACTTTAAAAATTACCAAAATCCTCCCCCCCAAAAATTAATCTTCAGTTCTTCCCTTCTTTCTGTATTTTTTCCAATCCTTTTTCTTCGATAATTCTTTCTTCTTCAGCATTGCTCCTTCTCCTGCTTTTATTTTCGAAAATTTTAAAATTTGGATTTGAGGTTGATGTCTCTTTAAAAGTTTTTGTCTTCTTAAACTTATTTCATTTAATTTGAGACCCCCATAAATCTCTCTCAAGTCCTCCTTCCAGATTCCTTTGCTTTCCTCTCTTGGTCTGGAAAGCATACTTTTTATCCAAAGTCACATTAAACTGGATTTCTACCCCATCTTCTTCCAACAGCTCACTACTGTCCAACAAGCCTTGAAATGATACTATATTCTCCTTTGTCTCCATGTTTTGAATCAAAACGGTTTCCTCTTCCTGAGACCTTTCATCAAAAAAACCTTTAAGACTTTCCACTACATCAGGGGTGGGTTCTAAATTTTTTTACTACCGGTTCTGTGGGCGTGGCTTATTTTGTGGGTGTGGCTTGGAGGTCATGTGACTAGGTGGGCGTGGCTAGCTGGTCAGAGTCATTTCTGGAAGGTCCTCACACTTACGACCGGTCCTCGCACTTACGACCCGACTCATTTGTTTGCTTTTAACACTGATCCGCTGTAGGACGGCCCTTTGAAGCCCCGCGGCAAGAGTTTAAACAGTTTTTTTCCCTCTAGTCATCAGCTGGGACTCAGGAGGCAGCAATAGATTGGGGGTGGGACCAAATAAAAGGTAAGAATAACATGGGGGGGTGGGAGTATCGTCACCGCTACCGGCTTGGCCGAACCGGACCGAACCGGGAAGAACCCACCACTGCACTACATCTCCAAATTCTTCTCGCCTTCCTACCTTTTCTGATGTTTGCAAACATTTGCATCAGGCTCAGCTAGAAGGGAAGCATCAGCGAGTAGAAAAGATGGATTTTAAGGTTCAGTCAAAAACTCACTGGGCTCCAGGATCACCACAGATGGGGACTGCAGCCAAGATATTAAAAGACGCTTGTTCCTGGGGAGGAAAGCTATGGCAAATCTAGACAGCATTCTAAAAAGCAGAGACATCACCCTGTCAACAAAAGTGCGTATAGTCAAGGCTATGGTTTTCCCAGTTGCAATGGATGGCTGTGACAGTTGGAGCATAAGGAAGGCTGAGCGCCAAAGAATGGAGGCCTTTGAACTCTGGTGCTGGAGAAGACTCCTGTGAGTCCCTTGGACTGCAAGGCGATCCAACCGGTCAGTCCTAGAGGAGATCAACCCTGACTGCTCCTTAGAAGGCCAGATCCTGAAGATGAAACTCAAATACTTGGGCCACCTAATGAGAAGGAAGGACTCACTGGAGAAGAGCCTAATGCTAGGAAAGATTGAGGGCAAAAGAAGAAGGGGACGACAGAGAACGAGGTGGCTGGATGGAGTCACTGAAGCAGTCGGCGTGAGCTTAAATGGACTCCGGAAGATGGTAGAGGACAGGAAGATCTGGAGGAACGTTGTCCATGGGGTTGCAATGGGTCGGACACGACTTCGCAACTAACATCAACAATAAAAACTCAAATAGGTGTTTGCTAGATATTTGGGAGGAATGGAAAGACCATCTGTTGCAATATTTTCAGGATCAGACTCAATAAAGATAATAAGAATTAGAGATTTAAATATATTTCTCTTTAATAATAATAGGCATTCTATATTCGCTGAATATTCAAGATAGAAGCAAAGAAAATGGTGAGGGTGGCTCCTTATATATACAAGGGGTGGAGCCAGGAATGGGAGTGGTAAATTATGAATACATTAAAATCCAAAGAATAAGTTAACCCCTGATGTCCCATATATACATTATTTACACAATAGAGAATAAGGCATTTACATCTGACAAATCCCCCTCTAAATGCCGGTTCGCTATACAACACCAATTACATTCAGATTCAGGACAATATAATACATACAATTTAGAAGTTAAATATTTGTGCTGTTTAGAAGGTAAAGGCTTCGTTAATATGTCAGCTAATTGTTCAGAAGTATCACAATGTATTGCTTTGATGAACCCATCTTGAGATAATTGTCTCACGTGCTTAAATTTTATATCAATATGCCTGGACCTTTGTCCAATGGCATCGGATCTGGATATTTCAATGGCTGCTTTATTATCTTCATGCACAACAAAAGGTAATGCAGGTTTTTTCCAAACATCTGAGATCAAGTCATTGAACCATACAAGGTTATTTGCAGCTTTGGATAAACAAACATATTCCGCTTCTGTGGTTGAAGTGGCTACCAGTTCTTGTTTACCAGTGTACCAGTAAACTGGACAATCATTCAATAGAAAAATATAACCAGAAGTACTCTTTCTGCATGATGTATCACCAGCCCAATCTGCATCCGCATAACAGGTAATTTTTGGTTCTTTGTCATTATTAGGTTCTAATACTAAACAAAAATCTAATGTACTTTTCAAATATCTCAGAATTCTTTTGACAGCTTCCCAATGATACATGGTTGGTTTGCTAACATATCTTGACAATAAATTGAGAGGTAATGCAATATCTGGTCTGGTCCAATTAGATATATAAAGGAGTGAGCCTATAACTGATCTGTAAAATGTATTATCTTTAAATTCAGGGGAAGACTCATCAGTGTTTCTAAGGAAATCAGTTTGCATAGGAGTGTCACAGGTTTTGGCATTGTTTAAATTACATTTGTTTAGAAGTTCAATGATCTTATCTTTCTGAGTAAGTTTGAATCCCCTTCTAGTTTTGTTAATTTGCACACCAAGGTATTTATTCACTTTACCTAGAGATTTCAACGAGAAATGTTCGTTTAACTTATTTACAAAGATTTCTCTGCTCTCTTTGTGTTTTCCTATATATAAAATATCATCCACATAAATTAATACAAATTCAATATGATCATCACTCTTTTTTACAAAGAAACAGTTATCAGCAGTGGTAGCGTTGAAATCCATGGTCTTTAGTACTTTTACCAAGCAATCGTACCATCTCTTGCCAGATTGCTTTAATCCGTATAGACTCTTATTTAATAACCAAATTTCATTCTTATTAGTGTATTGACTATGTGGTGCTCTTACATATATTTCCTTATCTAGTTTTGCGTGTAAATACGCAGTCTGTATGTCATATTGAAATACGTCCAGATTGAGTGCAGATGCTACTACTAGAGCTGTTTTAACACTCTCTGTCCTCACCGTGGGGGAGTATGTGTCAGTATAGTCTTCTGGATATTTTTGTGCATAACCTTGTGCAACTAGTCTAGCCTTGTATAAAGTATTGCCTCCTTCTAGGTTCTTAATTTTATAAATCCACCTGGTACCTATAATTGTTTTATCCTTAGGTGCGATCGCAGGAGTGAATACATTTAATCCTTGCAAACTTTCCATCTCTTTTTTCATAGCTAGTTCCCATTTTTCTCTTTCTTCACGAGGGAGTTTTAATACTTCCTCATATGTATTAGGTGTTATTTGTTCTCCATTCATATGCATTATGTAATCTTTGTATTTACTTGGTATTTGATTTCTATTGTTTCTAATAGCTCTTTCAGGTTTGCTATGGTTGTCGTGCAAATATCTAGCTTCCTTTTTTGTTAATGTGTCTGTCTTTATTTTATGCTGACTATTTGTCCAAGTTTTGGTTTTGTTCTTATTTTTGTTAATGTTTTGATTTTCTATTGTCCCTTCCTCGCAAGATATCGCATCTTTGCATTTATTTGGAAATATTTCATTAAGGTGCAGTTTAGACCAATTGGCCTGCTCATGGAACACAGCTGTTCTGGAGACTATAAATTTGTTATTATTATCAATGAATCTGTACCCTTTGGTTCCAGTTTCATATCCCATAAATCTTAATCTTCTGGATACGTTTTCTCCCTTTCTCCTCAACTGCTTAGGTATGTGCACATCTGCAGTGACTCCAAATATGTGCATGTGTGCTAATTTAGGTTTCCTATTGTACATCACCTCATACGGTGTCTTATTCACAATACTGGACCAGGTTCTATTTTGAGTGTAATTTGAATAATGTAGGGCTTCTGACCAGAATTGTTTGCCTAAACCAGCATCCTCTAATGTGCATCTAATCATGGTTTGTAGTGTGGAATTCTTTCTCTCTGCAATCCCGTTTTGAAACGCAGAAAATGGATTGGACGTGAAATGTAGCATTCCCCTATCCTTTAACCATTGGGAGAATTCTTTAGACATGAATTCACATCCCCTATCTGTCATAATTTGTTTTATTTTGATATTATGTTGTGTTTCTATGCGTTTGTAGAATTCCTTAAATTTCTGAAAGGTTTCATCCTTGTGCTTTAATGTGTAAACAAAACCATAGCGACTATAATCATCCACTATTGTTAGAAAGTAACGTTTTCTATAGGTAATTGATGGAGTTAATGGACCAACTAAATCCATATGTACTAAGTCAAAAATATTGTTAGTTGATCTGTTAGATTTTTTTGGTCTGGGACTGGTTTTTAGTTTGGTGGATTTACATACTGAGCATTCCAAATAATTATCACAATTTTTTATTTTGACACCTTCTGCGTGTTCAGTCATTTTTTGAACTACAGGAAAGCTTGCATGTCCTAACTTCCTATGTAAGATGTGAGCACACTCATCATGAATTGGTTTACCTATTTTTGGTTTCTTCTCATTGTGTGTATTTTTGTGATCATGAGGTATTTTACATTCATCATTGTCACTGTTACTAACATTTTCATCATCTGCTTCAATACAATCTTCCATATTTGAATCAATGTTATGTAACCCTCTTTCTTTTGTTATTAGATAGGGTAGACCTCCTTTTATCATCACAGTGCCTATATTTGTTTTGTCCTTCTCTAAAGTTGCTTTCCCCTTTGAGAAAACTATATTGATGTCAGAATCTCTGCTTAGTTTTATAGCACTTAGTATGTTATGAGGTATTTCTGGGATTAATAATACCCCCTCTATTTTACCTAAACCAGGCAAGGTCACATTTCCTCTGCCTAATACTTGAACCTTTTCTTGATTAGCTACCTTTATCACAAACTTATCTTCTGTAAATGAAGATAATATACTTTTGTTGTTAGTGGTGTGATTGGTTGCACCAGAATCAATAAGCCAATTATTGTTCTCATTTTGTTGTGTTTTGGTGCTTTCTTGTTTGTTTAGTTCATTTAGTGACCCAGATTTTCTCTCTTTTGAATTTTCTCTACCCCCTCTACTTTCTCTGTAATTTGGTGGGCTTCTATATTTGTGTCTATCTGTGGAAGACTGTCTATAATTGTATTTGCTCCTATATTCTGGCCTATGTCTCTCCCTTGAGACTTTGGGGCAGTCTCTTCTACTGTGTTCCCTGGATCCACAATTGTGGCATCTAAAGGCTTCATTATATTTTTCTTGGAAAGCTACTTTCCTAAAAGATTTGTGTTCTGTTTGATTACTGGAACGATTTTTTCTTGAATTGTCTTCTGCTATCAATTTGTTAGATAGACTTTCTATGGTTAAATATCCTAAATTAATAGTATCTAAGTGTGACATAAAGCTATCCCATGATGAATCAAGTGAATTGATAATAACACTTTTCATTGTTTGATCTGAAATCACTTCCCCCCTCAATTGCAGCTCAGCTCTTATTTTGTTTAGAGATATCAAATGCTCACTTATAGAAACCTCTGGTTTCACTCTAGAAGAAAAGAAATCCTTAGACATTCTTGTAGTTGTAGCTACGCTATCGCTGTGAAATAGATTAAACATGCATTGAATTATTTCTGACACAGTTAGGTTTGATTTGATGCTATGATACATTGCAGGAGACACGCTAGATATTATTATGAAAAATGCTCTATGATGTAAACAATCTATTTTTAAAGTCCAAGGTCTTCTTGGAGGACTAGTTATAAAGAATAGTAAATTTTCTTTCATAAAAACAACCTGAAGTTGTTGATACCACTCTTGTAAATTAATGCCATCAATTCTAAGTTTTGGGAAGTCACTGGGTAAGTTCCCCACATTATTTTGTCCATTACTTACAACCTGAGGCAGTCCGTGGTCTCGCAAGTGCAGGAAATTACAGAACGGCATGGGGATGCTCGCAACGAGTCTGCGCGGTTCTCTGGCCAGTTCAAGTCTTTCGGGGCCGTCTACGTAGCTTTGCACATGCGCGTTGCTCATTTCTTCCTTGGCGTCGTCGAGGAAGGTTCTCTCCATTTCAGCTCTCTCGTTCCGCTCCTCTTCAGATGAGTCGGTCTCTGGTTCGGTTTTAGGGGTTCTGGTGGTGGCGACGGCTCTTCTCTTTCTTTCGTATGCGTTGGCACTTGATCCGGTCTGCGGTGTAGGACGGAATCGGCATGGCTCTCTGGGCTCAGGTGTCGTCGCCTTCGAAGTCAGGATGGGAGCGTGCAGGTCTCGAGTTGTCGGTTTGATCTCTTGCTTCTTCGTTGGTGCCTTGGAAATTTTCAATCTTGGCCCAAAAGCAGCAAAGAGCGTTTTTATTGCTGACTTTACTTGAGACTTTGTTAAATCGTCTTCACTTTCTGATTCTGGTTCTTCTGAAGAGTTTGAGTCTTCTTTTTCACTTTCGTCGTCTGATAGCGTTTTTCGCGCCAGAAATTTTGAACTGAGCGTTTTGATTGGCTCTGCTTCACTCTCTTTTGAAGTTCGTTGAAACCAAGATGGCTGCCATTCAAAATTTCGCGCGGGATCACATCTTTTCTTTTTCACAACGACTTTCTCAGTATTCATTTCACTCACAGTTTTTTGGTCTTTGGGTTTTTCTTTAACGACGTTTTTCTCTCTCGCTGCTCCGTTGTTCTTCAGCATTTCTTGGAGGTTCGCGATGAGGCTTTCATCGTTCTTCTGACTTTTTAGTATCTTCAATATCTCTGACCTGAGTTCGTTATTTTCTATTTCGATTTCTTCCTGGTCATTATTTTCATTTATCAGTTCTTCTTCTTCAGTGGTGTATTCTTCGGATTCTCTCGAAATCGCGTTAGTGGATTCGTTGATCATCTCTTGTTCAGTTTCTATTTCCTTGCTGTAGGCCCTGGTGTTGGGCCTATCTTTCTTAGACATTTTTAATTATTTATTGAGTCAATTAACCATCCTCTGCTACCAGCTTGTTGCAATATTTTCAGGATCAGACTCAATAAAGATAATAAGAATTAGAGATTTAAATATATTTCTCTTTAATAATAATAGGCATTCTATATTCGCTGAATATTCAAGATAGAAGCAAAGAAAATGGTGAGGGTGGCTCCTTATATATACAAGGGGTGGAGCCAGGAATGGGAGTGGTAAATTATGAATACATTAAAATCCAAAGAATAAGTTAACCCCTGATGTCCCATATATACATTATTTACACAATAGAGAATAAGGCATTTACATCTGACACCATCGTAGCTGGAGAAATAATGTTGTCTTGTACAGGTAGGTTTTTGCTTTTATTTTCCGGGAAGGTGTTAGGATCCCTCTCCTTTTGTTTTATCGACTATGTCAGGGGTGTCAAACTCGATTACATTGAGGGCCGCATCAGGGTTGTGTTTGACCATGGATGGCCCAGTGGGGGCGTGGCCAGGGTGGATGTGGCCAGCTTGATGTCACTTGTGTCATCTCGTGAATCTCTTCTTAAAAACCCTCCAGTTTTTGAAAGAGGGTCTCAAGAGGCCATCTATGTCAAAATTGAACAGCCCTCCCTCAACAGAGGAGGAGGGATACATCATCATCTATCTCTAGTCTACAATAGAATCCTTTCAGCAGTTCCAAGAAGGCTCCACGCCCATTTGCACCACTCAGATGACTCCGAGGACACAGATGGCCTCAACGACTCTCTACAAAAATGTAAATGATCAGCTGCCTGCAAGGAGTATAAATCCTTCCATTCCCCACCATCCAGTCAGAACTGAAGAAGCTTCCTGGATGAGAAGTGAAATGTCTTCAAAGAAAAAAACCAGGAAGTCCAGTTGCCTCTTGAAAAAAAGCACCTTTGGGACCTTCCTTCCTTCCTTCCTTCCTTCCTTCCTTCCTTCCTTCCTTCCTTCCTTCCTTCCTTCCTTCTTCCTTCCTTCCTTCCTTCCTTCCTTCCTTCCTTCCTTCCTTCCTTCCTTCCTTCCTTCGCCCACCTCAAAACCCAAATCAAATCACCCCACCCCCCAACAAGGTCCTTATGTACCATCTCTCCTGCAGCTACTTCTGAGACCGCAGTGGTGCACGTGTTTCTGATGTTCCCGCAGAGTGAAGAACATTTAAGTATGTGGGTCAAACGAAAAGGAGACAGTGGCTAAATCTCAGGAGCTGGGTGGAAAGGTCTCTCTCTCCCTCCCTCTTCCTCTCATCTCTCCCTCTCTATCTCTCCCTCCCTCCCTCTCTCTCCATGCAGAACCACTCTGAGCCAGGCCCAAGAGAATAGGAAGCCATGCAGAGGCCTCCGGAATCTGCTGATTATTGAGCTGATGTAATGGTGAATATTTATTGAGCCAAACTGAACCAGAGTAATTTTTTCTCCATGTCTTCAGTTTAAATGCCAAAAGATGAACTATATTTTTCATTGATCAATCTATATTATCTAAGTCCAGTCTCCACCCCCCCCTCTCTTTCTCTCTCTGTGGTCTCTCTCTATTATGTCTGTTTCCATAGTTTTTATCTACAAGATCTCTTTTATTATCTATCATCTATCTATCTCTATTTCTATCTCTATCTCTATCATCTCTATCTCGAACTATCTATCTATCTTCATATCTATCTATCTTCATATCTATCTCTATCTATCTATCTATCTATCTATCTATCTATCTATCTATCTATCTATCTATCTATCTATCATCTCTCTCATCTCTATCTATCTATCTATCTATCTATCTATCTATCTATCTATCTATCTATCTATCTATCTATCTATCTCTATCATCTATCTATCTATCTATCTATCATCTCTCTCTCTCATCTATTATCTCTCTCTCATCTATCATCTCTCTCTCATATCTATCTATCTATCTATCTATCTATCTATCTATCTATCTATCTATCTATCATCTCTCTCTCATCTATTATCTCTCATCTCTCATCTCTCTCATATCTATCTATCTATATCTATCTATCTATCTATCTATCTATCTATCTATCTATCTATCTATCTATCTATCTATCATCTCTCTCTCTCATCTCTCATCTCTCTCATCTATATCTATCTATCTATCTATCTATCTATCTATCTATCTATCTATCTATCTATCATCTCTCTATCTCTCTCTCCATCCATCCATCCATCTTCAAATACACACACACACGTCTGTGTATTTCTCTGGCTTTTATCTACAATCTCTCTCCTCCCCCCCTCTCTAATCTATGATCTTGTACAATTTGCTCTATAGCTTTTACTTCCCTCTCTCTTTCTATATTATATTATATATTATAAGGAGAAATTTCCTGACAGTGAGAACAATTGATCAGTGGAACAACTTGCCTCCAGAAGTTGTGAATGCTCCAACACTGAAAGTTTTAAAGAAAGTTGGATAACCATTTGTCTGAAGTGATGTAGGGTTTCCTGCCTGGGCAGGGGGTTGGACTAGAAGACCTCCAAGGTCCCTTCCAACTCTCTTATTCTATTCTATCTATGTACATTCTCTTTCTCTCTCTCTCTCTCTTTCCAGTTTCTGTCTAGTACAGTATCTCTCATCTACTTACAGTACATTATCTTTGTATCTTTCTATATATCTATCATCAGTCTCTCTATTTGACTGCATATTGTAGAAAATATGCATATTGTCGAAGAGTGTGAGCCCGATTGCAGTGGTGCTTGTAATTAATTAATCCCAGTGCAAGCCTGCTACGAAGGAATGGGAAGGATATCCCTTCAAACCATGGAAAAGCATTTATTAATGCCCGGGGACCACATTTTATCATTTGGGGGGACATGAGAACGACAGTGGTGGGAAGATAATGTAGATTGATTGGGCAATATCCTGCTTCTGGGCAAAATCATAATTAATTAATTGCTTTAAAAAAACACATTACTTTGCAGGGGAGAGGGGAGTGATTAATTTGTAAATTTATTCAGGCCTATAATTTAAAATGTAGCACTAATTTGCTGGGACTTCAGCTACAATATTTCTTTATTCACCTGTCCAGCTAGAGACCTCCCACTTCATCAAAGGGCTCAAAGTGATTAATAGTCAAAAGGAAAACACTAATGCAGAATTAGCGCTGATCTAATTCATCCAGGCAGCCTTAGCAGCATTTGTATATCCTACAGAACAATCCAAGTTGGAGACGTTCTTAAGATCAGGTGTTAGGGCTTTGCAAAGGTTGAGTGATGCCACCAAGAAGACAGGTCATCGGTGACAAGTTTTTGGGTCCCTCTTCTCACCTTGATTTCACGGGACATCACAAATTCGGTTGGGAAAGATGGCCCTTTAGATACTGCAGGTGACATACAGGCCCATATTTATTCTTTATTTTATTCTGTGAGCCACCCCGAGTCCCTCAGGAGAAGTGCGGCATATAAATATGACAATAAATAAAATAAATAAATAAATAAATATTGTAAAAATACAGGTTTTACACAGGCAAGAAAAACCAGCTGTAAAGGTACAAACTAGGTCAATGATGGCTAACATTTTTGCCATCGCGTGCCAAAAGCATGGGCAGTGGGGGGGGTCACACGTGCGTGTGCCCACACCCATAATTCAATCCCATGGTGCCCCGCCCTCCCGCATGTACATGCGACACCCTCCCCGTGCAACCCCTGCTTTTGGCATGGAAAAAGGTTACCAGTGGGCCCAGTAGGGCCATTTTTCACCCTCCCCAGGCTCACAACAGTACAAGTGATGGACCATCCCTAGCTCCTTGGAAACACAGTCCTTTCCACAATTCCAAAAAGATTCCACACCCATTTACACTATTTAAGTGACCCTAGGGGCACAGATAAGAGTTCCAAGTGGCCTCAGAGATGCTCAGAAAGAGCGCTAATGATCAGATGACTGCAAGGAATATAAATCCTTACATCCCCCTCCATCCAGCCAGAACTGAAGAAGTTTCTTGAATGAGAAGTGAAACGTCTTCAAGGAAAAACAAAGAGTGTCCAGTTGCCTCTTGAAAAAACACTTTTGTGACAGGGGTACTATTCGCTTACTTTCCCTACCGGTTCATAAATGTGAGCATGTGCGTGTCCACGCATGCGCTGGGCCTCCTGTGCATACGCTTTGCTGGTATGCGTGCCTTCCATGCAGGCACTCGGCATCAAAAACATGCCTAAATAGGATGGCATAGAGCCAGGGCGGGTGGGCGGGGCCATCCACAATTTCTGCAATTTCCGCTAGCGGTTCGGGTGAACCGGTCTGAACCAGCTGAATACCCCCTCTGCTTTGGGACAACCATGACCTGGATGACTGAGTTATCTCTATAGATGACCAAGAAATGGGTGTTTAATAGCTTAAATAGCATTCATAGTCAGGAGATTCCTCCTTATTTTGAGTCGGATCTCTCTGTGATACAATTCCTGTCATACCCTCAGGCACTATAGAGAATAAATTCACACACTTTTTCCTGTGAGAAACCTTCACTAATTGGAAGTCTGCCTCCCCTTAATCTTTTCTTCCTCAGGCTAAATGTACCAAGTCATTTTAATCAACTTTCATAAGATTTAGCCTCCAAATCTCTCGCCCCCATTTTTGACTTCTCTGCGTTCTTTATAGTTCCTCAGTATCCTTCTTGTATTGTGGTGCCCAAAACTGGACACAAGATTCAAGCTCTGAAGCAGTGGTGAAATCCAAATTTTTTTACTACCGGTTCTGTGGGTGTGGCTTGGTGGGCGTGGCTTGGTGGGCGTGGCAGGGGAAGGATACTGCAACATCTCCATTTCCACCCCACTCCAGGGGAAGGATACTGCAAAATCCCCCTTCCCACCCCACTCTGGGGCCAGCCAGAGGTGGTATTTGCCGGTTCTCCGTACTGCTCAATTTTTTTTTTTAATTTTAATTTGATTTATATGCCGCCCTTCTCCGGAGACTCAGGGCGGCTTACAATGCGTTAAGCAACAGCCTTCATACTTTTGTATATTTATACAAAGTCAGCTTATTGCCCCCACAAACTGGGTCCTCATTTAACCTACCTTAGAAAGGATGGAAGGCTGAGTCAACCTTGAGCCTGGTAAGATTCGAACCTTCAGTAATTGCAGGCAGCTGTGTTAACAACAGTGTGCTTTAAACCACTGTACTACCAAGGCTCTTTCCGCTACAGGTTCTCCAGAACCTGTCAGAACCTGCTGAATTTCACCCCTGCTCTGAAGTCTGGCCAATGCAACCTTATAGGGAGCTATAAGTTCAGCATCATACAGGTGGTCCTTGACTTATGATCACAAATGAGCCCAAAATTTCCATTGCTAAGCAAGAAGACGGTTGTTAAGTGAGTTTTGCCCCATATTACAACCTTTCTTGCCACGGTTGTTAAGTGAATGACTGCAGTTGTTACGTGAATAACACAGTTGTGAAGTGAATCTTGCTTCGTCATTGTCAGCCTCTATGATGCTTGCTTGCTATCGGCTGTCATAGTAACGGGGGTGAGTGGGGAGGATGTATAGGTATTTGGGAGGGGGAAGTGAGATGGTGGAGATGTCTCGTGATGTGACCGAATGAGAGGAAAAGGGAGGAATAGTCTCATCATCTTTGGCGCAACTGAATGGACTTGTTGATAGCCAGTCAAGGCCAACCGTTCTGGCATACCAGATGGATGGGACCATCTGAAGATGCACCTCACATGACACCTTGGGGAGCTGGGGATTGGACAGTCAGCCAGGGTCCTTGGGGGGAGGGATTTGGAAATACTTTCAATATGTAATTTTCGCGCCTATTGCCTCAGATCTTGCTCTCTTTTCATTGATATCAGTTCATGCTCAGTAAAAGTAACTTTCTCTACAAACATGGAGTTGGGGTTTTTCTTTCTTGAGTTTTGAACGGAGGCACACCTGACACCTTCCTTGTTAGAAGGTTGCAAAAGATGATCACACGACCCCGGGGCATTGCAACTGTCATAAGTACATGCCAGTTTCTAAGTGTCTGAATTTTGATCACATGACAAATGGAGATGCTGCAACAGTCATAAGTGTGAAAAATGGTGATAAGTCACATTTTTCAGTGCCCTTGTAACTTCTAACGGTCACTAAATGAATGGTTGCAAGTCTATATAATCACCTTAAGCGTATTTTGATAGCTCTGCTTTTGAAATCGAATCGAGTTAATATTGCAAGCTTAAAAATATATTGAGCATCAAAACCACTGGTATTCATAATTCATGGCATAAAGAATTGGAATATCCAATAAGAGTACATCAATGGATGCATGTTTTTCTTTGAACGTGAGGTTGAAATTAATTCATCAAATGTGTTAAGTTTATAAAGTTTAAATTCAGCTAAAATAAAATTTGTTGGAAATCAGCTAAACAATAGTTGGAGATATAGAGGAGAATATACTGGAAAATAGTCAAATTAATATGGAGTGAAAAAGAATATGTTGGAAGACAACTAAAATGAAGTGAAACGATTTTGAGATTATTCTGTGTAAAATGAAATGTGTAATAGATGATAAACTCAAGAAAATTAAGTGTAAATTGACAAAGTTTAAGATCTAAAGATTGGATGAAATGGGTCCAGACATTAAGAAATACAGATAGAATTTTGATTTATAAATTGAAATAAAAATAGAGTTGTATATATTGGAAATTAAGATTTGTGGTAAAATAGTAAGGTAAATACTTAGATTAAGAGGATAAAATATTTCTTAAATTTGTGTTTTGATATTGATGTTAAAAGAAGTAATGGAGAAAATTTAGGAAAGAGTTAGAATGAACTTTGATTTATATTTGGATATAAAAATGAGTGGAGTTTATTTGGGAATTAAGATTCGTGGTGATATGATAGTATGGCCTAAATTAAGATGTTAGAATTTATGTTAAAATTTTTTGTTTTGATTTGTAATTTTAAAAGATGCAATGAGGAAATTTTGAATGGAGTTTGTTAAAAAATGTAAGCGATTGTACCTATTTATGACCAGATCAAGACTTCATTCTTAAAAGATATATTTTATGTTTATGTTTGAAAAAAATAAAATAAAAAATATTTTTTAAAAAAAGTTTATTTATTTTTTTAAAATTTTTTTATTTATTTCTTTACAAACAAAGTATTAATTCACATACAGATCGCGACGGGAGCTTTGTATAAAGCTCCCGCCGCGATCTGTATGTGAATTAATACTTTGTTTGTAAAGAAATAAATAAAATTTTTTTAACTTCCGTCAAAATATATAAATAAGATATAAAATCTACACTAACCTTATTTTCTTTTTATTCTATTATTCAAACAAGCATACCATTGGTCCCAGCATTGAAAATATGCGGAGTCCTTTTGATCTCTCAAAATTTTTGTTAGCCTATCAGCTTCTGCATATTCAATAATTTTTCCCAAAATCAAATCTTCAGCCGGTAGGTCTTTCCCCTTCCAATATTGAGCAAAACATATTCTTGCTGCAGTTGTGATATATACAATCAGGCACCATATATTCGTGCCTATCTTATCTGGCCTGATATTTAATAGATAGTATTCTGGTTTCAATTGTAATTTATATTAGAAATCCAGTGATTTCTAATATCCATCCCTGTATAAGTCTCCAAAACTCAATTACCTTGGGGCAGGTCCACCATACGTGAAAATAAGTACCTATCTCCCCACATTTCCAACAGTTTGGGGAGAGTCCTGGAAACATTTTGGATAGTCGGGCAGTTGAACCTCCTAAAAGAATGCCTATGAACATTTAGGTTTCAGACCTTCTATGTTCGCAATGCAAAGAAATTTGAGGGTAGTTTACATCAAGTCATGTGATTTGATCTTGTTACTGGATTCTTATACAGGTAATCCTCGACTTATGACCACAATTGGGACCGGAATCCTTGTCCTAAGTCATTGCAGTCATAACTGAATATTTGTTTTGATAAAAGAATTTAATGATTAGCTTTATTACCCATTAGATAGCTGTGTAATACATTTTGAAATTTGATTTTCTTAATTCTTTTTGGTTTTTTACTAATAGATTTATTGTATACTGTAAAAGTGAATACCGGTATGTGTTTTTGGCTGAATGGCTACGGGGATCAAATAATCTTGACTAGACATTTTAAGGTCATAGCGGCCTTAATAATTTAATCCCTGTGAATATCTCTAAAACACAGGTTTGAAATCATTACACCCAGAAGTTGAAAAACAGAATATGCTTTGTTGCCATATTTTCAATGCATCTTTTGGCCTCCAAAGTTAGTTGATGACATAGTAACAATAATAATAGGTACTTTGGGTGCAATCCTAAACCATCGGCATTGATAAAATCACCATCAGTCAATTGTAACAGGCAGATTTACTTGGAACAGCTGTCATCCTAAAATGATATCTTTAACACCATCAAACAACAATGTCTGCTTATCCCAGATCCTTGGGAAGGACTCAATACGTGGATAAAAATGCCAAATCCAATCTAAGAATCTGGCTGACTGCAACCAACCATAATTATCTCTATCCCCCGTAAGATGAGTTTTGTTTGGAAAATAGCAGAGAAATTTGCTATTTGATGTTGTTCAGTCACTAAGTTGTGCCAATTCCTCCACTGTTTCTTGGCAGAATGGGCCAATGCACCAAGGCCAACTCACACACCCAACTCACCACAGCCAACTAGCCAATGGCAATTCACCACAGCCATCTTGCCACAGCCATCTTGCCATAGCCATCTTGCCACAGCCAACTACTATGGCCAACTCACCATGGCCAACTCGCCAAGGCCAACTCGCCACAGCCAACTCACCATGGCCAACTCACTACAGCCAATTCACCATGGCCAACTCACCAAGGCCAACTCGCCATAGCCAAGTCACCACAGCCAACTCATCATGGCCAACTCACTATGGCCAACTCGGCAAGGCCAACTCTCCACAGCCAAGTCACCATGGCCAACTCATCATGGCCAACTCACCATGGCCAACTTATCATGGCCAACATGCCATGGCCAACTCACCATGGCCAACTCACTACGGCCAACTCACCACAGCCAACTCGCCAAGGCCAACTCGCCACAGCCAAGTCACCATGGCCAACTCATCATGGCCAACTCACTATGGCCAACTCACTATGGCCAACTCGTTAAGGCCAACTCTCCACAGCCAACTCTCCACAGCCAAGTCACCATGGCCAACTCATCACGGCCAACTCACTATGGCCAACTCACCATGGCCAACTTATCATGGTCAACATGCCATGGCCAACTCACCATGGCCAACTCACCATGGCCAACTCACCATGGCCAAGTCGCCTTGGCCAACTTGCAGAGGGATCAATTGCCATGGCTAACTCACCACAGAATAACTCACCACAGGATAATTCAACCAAAATAAGAGTTAAATTAATTTCAATGGAACTGTGGTCAATAATAATAAAATAACATCAATCGAGAAATACTAAAGTTACAATAATTTCTACAAAAACGTAATCGCCAATAATAACCGAATGAAATGATTAATAGAGCATTGCATTGTCCCACTGTGAGCTATGCCGTGATGACTTGGCCACAGCGGGTTGGCCATGGCATGTTGGCTGTGGTGAGTTCTCCTAGACCCATCTCCTGGAGTTTGCCCAAATCCATGTTCATTGCGTTGATGACACTATCTAATCATCTCATCCTCTGCCGTCCCCATCCCCTTCCCATTTTGCCTTCCATCTTCCCCACCATCAGGGTCTTTTCCAAGGAGTCCGCTCTTCTCATTTGGTGGCCAAAGTATTTGGGCTTCAGCTTCAATCCTTCAGTCCTCCGGCTTTATGGACAGGTGGGGGAGGGGAATCAGTTCCGTGCGAGTGACTAGCAACCATGCTTGTGTGCACACAGCTCAATTTGCGCAAGCGGTGGACACGTGCGCCCACCACTCCCATAAATGGAGCATGCATGCATGCATGCCCGCTTGCCCATTGCTCATGTGGAACCATCCCCTCTCAACCCCCCGTGCCAGTCCGCAAAGCAAGAGGGGATGCATGTACATTCACACACGGTCACACACCATTTCTGCCACCCAGTTTTGAATGGCTCATGGGCCAATAGTGGACTGTAGGCTGGAGGTTATGGACAGAGGTGGTATTCAATTGGTTTGTACCATTTCAGGCGAACTGGTAGCGGCGACTGTGGGTGGGCCTGTCCACCCGACCCAGCGTAAAGCCGTCCTATTTAGCCACGTTTTCAAGGCTGGGCACATGTGCCGGGTGCATGCACAGAAGGTGTGCACATGAAGTGAGGGTGCACACGCGGGGCAAACCAGTGGTAAGAATATGTGACACCCACCGTTGATTATGGGACCCCTGTTCTAAAGAACAGTCAGAGTTGATTTCCTTTGCAGAGAAATATTTATCAGCAAGTCTTTGCATTCGGATGCACGTTCTAGATTTTGCATTCATGCTTAAATGAACTTTCCCCCCTGTTTGGCTGTGCTTTTTGCGAACCAATCCCTTAATGCACGTATAAAGCAGTGCTCTGTTGCCTTAGAGAGAGCATCTGACAATGTAAGTAAAGAAACATAATTTTGAGATGAGGAGCAATGCTAGTTCAACTTGACATCGCTGGGTATTTTCCAGAAAGGACAACTTGAAGGAAAGCTAAAGGGGTGGCAGAAGGAGAAAGCCTGAAGTTAATCTCACGTCTAAATTGCTACTTGAAGGGGAGAGAATGCCGGCCGTGTGAGATCAGATGAAGGATCAGAAGTAACTGCTTCCCATCTATCAGAACATCTTATTTATCGGAGCAGGTTAGGGACAGATCAGCCAGGAGGCCATCTGTGTGGTCACGAAGAGTTGACACCAACTTGATAGCTGATAAATCAATTTATCAGAAGGTGGAAAGCTTACGCTTTTAAATAAAATTGGATTGGTTGGAAGAGGTGTTACCAGACACTGATTTTTCACATTGTAGGCTAAGACAGCTCTCTTCCTAGATAACGTTATCTAGTATCACTTCTTTTATTTATTCATTTATTTGTTTGTTAATCTATCTATCTATCTATCTATCTATCTATCTATCTATCTATCTATCTATCTATCTATCTACCTACCTACCTACCTACCTATCTCTCTATATTCTCTCTCTCTCTCTCTCTCATTTCTATCTCTGTCTATCTATCTATCTATCTATCTATCTATCTATCTATCTATCTATCTATCTATCTATCTATCATCTCTCTCTACCTCTCTCATATCTATCTTATCGATCTAACTAACTAACTAACTAACTAACTAACTAACTAACTAACTAACTAACTATCATTTATCTATTTATCTATCATCTATCTATTTCCTCCCTTTATTATTTGTATAAATAACTCAAGGTGGCAAAAATATCTAATACTCTTTCCAGCCAGCTTTCCTGCCTAAGTGGCACTAGAACTCACCATCTCCTCCTGATTGGTCCAAAGACTTCCAGCCAGCTTTCATGCCTATGGTGGGACTAGAACTCCCAGTCTCCTGGTTTCTAACCTAATGCCTTACATATTAATCTTATTCAAGACCCCTCATTAATCCTATTCACTTGATCATAGCAAAAGGTAATCAATCCACCGAAATAGCCACAAGAGCCCTTAGATGAATTAGCACACCAATTGCTCAATCTTCCTATCTGAGATTACTTTTTTTTACTCATATTACTTTTTAAATATAAATCTAGACATATAAATTAGCATATTAAGACTACACGAGGATCTGTGCAGACACAGATCTTCCCACCATATTGCGATCATTTGACATATTATTCATTTATTAGCCTCGTTTTGATGATCTTGCTACCATTTGTATATAGTAGTAAATCTATGTAAGCATCTGAGCAGAGACTGACCATGTATCTGTGCCCAATCCTGGTTTTTTGATGGATATATTCAGGTGGGCTCAGCAGGGTTTGGGCAATCCTGTGGCCAACGATCGCCGGGGTTCAGTGAACCCCCAAATGTCACCCCTGGTTGGCCACGCCCACCCCGCCCCTCCCAGGAGTCTCATTCCTCACTCCTCATTCAAGTTAAATGCCCATTCATCATTCAAGTTAAGTGCAAGGGCCGCACAGAGAGTCTGGGAAAGAGAAAAACGGATGTCCCGGAAGTTCCTGAAGTCCAGAAATGGGCCTGTTTCCAGCCTCCGGAGGGTTTCCGGAGCCCGGGGGAAGCAGTTTTTGCCCTCCCCGAGGCTCGAGGAAACCTCCGGAGCCTGGGAAGGGTGAAAAATGCCCCCCACCACCACCGTGGTGCAGGCGGCTGACTAGGCCACACCATGGCCACGCCCACCCAGCAACGGAGCAGCGAACCCGTTGCTAAAGATCTGAAGCCCACCCCTGGATATATCGTGTTGTGGAGGTTAATAAAATCAATGAACTGTGAACCTTTGTCTCTATGAATTTCTACTTTAACAAATGAGCCTTTAAATCATTTAACAGTCAATGTTTTTATTTACATAATAAAAACATAACAATATCTATACAATTAATAAACAGCACTTAGTTACTATGATTAATTATCCTGTCAGCTATATATCTATATCTACATCTATTCTCTCTAAGCTATGTTATCTATGACTATTCTTCCTCAGAAGAAATATTATTATAAACCACCAGAACTGCTCTTCTAACAGACTTCCAAACTTCTCACAGTTGTTTAACAGAAGATCCTAGAAGAGTTAAGACCTAAGACCTAAGACCAACTAGCTAAGACGAGTGAAGATCAAAGAGCAAAGAGTTTCTGACAAGAATCTCTTTTTATACTGCTAACTATGACAGTTAGGGTAGGACCCTGGAGATTCAAACATATTAGCTGCCCTCTGATTGGCTTATGTATCTGTCCATTCCAAAAGCCATTAATAGGCACAGTTATAGAGAAATAAATTTTCTCTAACATATCGGTATGATACCTGCATTTCCATAACTTTGTTTTGGTCATTTTTGCCTCTTATATTTTAAAGTGTACACTGCGATATAAGAGAAGATACATGTCACACAGTGGAAGAAGGAAACCCAACTGCATCTATGGCCATTTCCAGCATCCCACAGTCACATGACCATGTTTTATGATGGTTTGTCAAAAAAATGGCACTTTGAGTTTTCAGAAAAAGTGCACCATTGAATCATTTAATGACCATCGCATTTGATTTCCATTCACCACATTTGCTTTCCATCTGTTGCATTCCCATGAGGGGCTACCACAAACAGGAGAGGAGGGGGTTAGCCTATTTTCCAAAGCACCAGAGGGCAGGACAAGAAGCAATGGATGGAAACTAATCAAGGAGAGAAGCAGCCTGGAATTAAGAAGAAACTTCCCAACAGTGAGGACAATTAACCTGTGGAAGTGTAGAGTGCGCACCGGAGGCCCGAACACCAGTTAGGGTGCATGCACATGCGCAGCTGTAGGTGAGTTGAGTGACAGCTCATGTGCCCGGAAAGATGGCTCTGTGTGCCACCTCGGGCACGCATATTTTAGGTTCGCCATCATGGGGATAGGATCTGCTGCTTGAGCAGGTGGTTGGACTAGAAGACCTCCAAGGTCCCTCTGTTGTTCTGTTAATGACCACTGCCCAAAAAATTGTAAAATTGGGTTGCTCATGTGACAGACTTGTTTTACAACCGTTACGACCTATGAGCTACATTACAGTCGTAAGTCAGGATCAAGGGTGGGTTCTACTTATCTTTACTACTGGTTCGCAACGGGATCGTGCACGTGCGCTGGCTTCCCGCGTGCACGCGCCTTGCTTCTGCACATGCGCAGATCGCCAATGACGACATCCAGGTCTGTTGGTGGGGCCTCCTGCCGGTTTCTTGCGAACCGGTCTGAACCGGGGGCAACCCATCACTGGTCAGGATTATCAATAGGATGTTTTTTCCCCCATATATATCCACTTCAGCCTCCTTGTCTTGTTTTACTTGTTTATGGGAGTGAGGGGGCACTCCCATGTGACACCTCTCCTGCGTGAGCTGCATTGGCTTCCAGTGGTCTTCCGGGTGCGCTTCAAGGTGTTGGTCACCACCTTTAAAGCGCTCCATGGCATGGGACCTGGGTATTTGCGGGACCGCCTTCTGCCGCCGATAGCCTCCCTTCGACCAATACGCTCCCACAGAGAGGGACTCCTCAGGGTGCTGTCAGCCAGGCAATGTTGGCTGTCAACCCCCAGGGGGAGGGCCTTCTCTGTGGCAGCTCCTGCCCTCTGGAACGATTTGCCCCTGGAGATACGAAGGATATCGGATCTCTGGGTCTTTCGCCGGGCCCTAAAAACTTTTCTTTTCCATCAAGCAGGGCTGGCGTGACCCCCCCCCCCTTTTTAGCCTTTTTTAGCTTTTTAAATTGTCAAATGGGTTTTAGTTTTCAATGTTTTAAATTTGGGGCCACAGTTATATAATTCTTTTAATAATTTTAAATTTTGTATTGGTATGTGTTTTAGTTCTGGCTGTGCACCGCCCTGAGTCCACTAGGAGAAGGGCGGGATATAAATTGAATAAAATAAAATAAATAAATTAAGCTCCCCTAAAATTCCTCTTTGGGGCTAAATTCTTCCCCCTTTCCCTCCCTTCCTCTGCCTTATTGTTATCTTAATTTTCTCTCTGATCGTTTTATGGTTGCCCTGTGCTCTGAGCTGTTTTACAGTAACTGTTTTACGATAGCTGTTCCACAATAAGTTCCTGTGCCAAGCCTTGGGAGGAGGAGTTGGGTCTGTTTTAAATCAAGAGAGCAGACCTTAGCTGCTCTTAATCAGTGGGCAGATAATTAATTTAGACTGCACTTGTGCAGCCGTTTTCAATCAAATTGACTTGCCCTAAATGGCCTGAGATTATATTTATTGGGGTGGGGGGCTAATTGGAGCATTTGAAAGAAGGATGCTGTAGCTTCCTGTTTTGCTGGTTCATTGAAAGGCCAGACTGAAGACACTTAACTGCAGGAAATACATCAACAATATATTTCTTGAAATAACTCTGTTCCAATTGTTTATCCCGATCAAGGCTAACCTGCTTTCTTTCTGCGTCTTAGTACAATAGTCCTGGATTTACAGCCACAACTGAGCCCAATATTTCCACTGCTAAGCGAGACAATGGTTAAGTTCAGTGGTGAAATCTAAAATTTGTTACTACTGGTTCTGTGGGCGTGGCTTGGTGGTGGTGGGGTAATGTGACTGGGTGGGCGTGGCCAATTATTTTTTACTTTTAAAATCATTTTTTCTACAACGTCTTCGGTGAAGAGGTTGTTAAAAAATGCTTTCAAAAGGCTCTGACGATCCCAACTTAGTTGCCTGATCAGCAGAGGCTTTTTTTCTTTTAAATGCCTCTGACGATCCCAGCTGAGGCGCGCGATTATCAGAGGCTTTTTTTTTTAAAAGCATTTTTTCGGCCGAAGAGATTGTAGAAAAAAATGCTTTTAAAAGTAAAAAAAACAAAAACTCTGATGATTGTGCGGCTCAGCTGGGCATGGGGGGTGGGCAGAGATTTTTGCTACTGGTTCTCCGAACCACCTGCCTCCATCGCTACCGGATCGGGCGATCCGGTCCGAACCAGGAGCATATCACCCCTGGTTAAGTGAGTTTTTGCCCCATTGTACGACCTTCCTTGTCACTGTTGATTAGTGAATCACTGCAGTTGTTAAGGTTAGTAACACGGTTGTTAAGTGAATCCGGCTTCCCTATTGTCAGAAGGTTACAAAAGTGGATCCGTGACCCCAGGACAACCAACCGTCACAATTATGAGTCTGTGAACAATGACCTAAATTTTGATCATTTGACCATGGGGATGCTTCAATGGCCGTAGGTGTGAACAATGGTCATAAGGTACTTTTTTCAGTGCCTTTGTAACTTCGAACGGTCTCTAAACAGATGGATGTAAGTTGAGGACGACCTGTAGTTGGTTTGCAAAGGATTTTTGAGACTTTTCCAGGAGTTGGTGTGATTGTGATTGTAAAGGAACAGGCTGCCCATGCCTATCCTAGATGGGGTCCAATATATTTCAGGGCCCATCTATTAGTCTACACAGCACCTGAAGGCAGGACAAGATGCAATGGACGGAAACTAATCAAGGAGAGAAGCAACCTAGGAGAAATTTCCTGACAATGAGAACAATGAACTGGTGGAACGGCTTTCCTCCAGAAGTTGTGGGTGCTCCAACACTGGAGGTTTTGAAAAAAAGAGTGCACAGCCATTTGTCTGATATTGTGTAGGTTCTCCTCCTTGAGCAGGAGGTTGGAGTAGAAATCCTCCAAGGTCCTTTCCTATTCTATTCTATTCTATTCTATTCTATTCTATTCTATTCTATTCTATTCTATTCTATTCTATTCTATTCTATTCTATTCTATTCTATTCAACTCACTCAACTCAACTCAACTCAACTCAACCCTACCCTACCCTACCCTACCCTACCCTATCCTATCAATGCCATTTGTATGACCCAAGAGACCCTCCTTTTCTTTCAGACAACTGCCCTATGGAATAGCATCCTTCAAAAATCCTAACAGCTCCAACCTTACTCTCTTCTAAATGAGGCTTACAATCTGACTATATCCCCAGGTGTGATGTGAGCTATTATGGGGCTGGTTTTGTTGTGTTTGTTTGTTTGTTTATTTATTTATTTTATGCAATTTATATGCCGCCCTATCTCCGAGGACTCAGGGCGGCTCACAACGGTAAAATGCATAGTTCCTTATTAAAATGATATAAAATTAAAATCCAATTTAAAACAGTTTAAAATTAATTAAAAAAAACCCATCAGTCCAGGCTATGGAACAACCAGGTCTTCAACTTGCGACGGAACGAGCGAAGGTCAGGGGCCATCCGGAGCTCCAAAGGAAGTTGGTTCCAGAGGTTGGGTGCGCCCACAGAGAAAGCTTTCCACCTGGGGGTTGCCAGCCGACACTGTCTGGCCGACGGCACCCTGAGGAGGCCCTGTCTGTGGGAACGCACCAGGTGATTGGGGATTGTCATTGGCTGCAGGGGGTCCGACAGATATCCCGGGCCTAGGCCATGAAGGGCTTTATAGGTGATAACCAGCACCTTGAACCTCACCTGAAGGGCAATTGGTAACCAATGCAAGCCACGCAGGAGGGCTGTAACATGGGAATGTCGGGACGCTCCCATCACAACCCGCGTGGCCGCATTCTGCACCAGCTGAAGCCTTCGAGTGTCCCTTTGCTGGATTTTCTTGTTCCTATTTATAATTCTGATAGTTGTCGACAACTATTTGTAGCTCAGGATTGAACTGTGGGGTCGTTGGTGCTCTCTGAGCCTGGTGGTTTTCTTACAGATGTTTAATGACTCAATTCGGTAACATCATCAGTACTACCATGTTTCTCAGAAAATAAGACCAAGCCTTATTTTCTTTTAGACTTGAAAATAAGCATTTGGGCTTATTTTTGAAGCGGTCTTACTTTTTTTGAGGTGTAGCAGGCCACTCTTTCTAGATCTCCACATCTTTTTTTTACATCGTGGCGACCAAAACTGGATGCAGTATTCCAAGTGTGGCCTTACCAAGGCATTATAAAGTGGTATTAACACTTCACGTCACCTTGATTCTATCCCTCTGTTTATGCAGCCTATTTTGCTTTTTTGGCAGCTGCTGCGCACTGCTGGCTCATATTTAAATAGTTGTCCACTAATAATATCACCACTGATGTTCTTGGAATTGGAAAAAAACTGGCTTTGATGGGTTTTAACCCCAACCTTCATTAGAAGAGACGGGGCTCCTAAATTTAATCCCCATCATTTAAAACAGCAGCCCCCAACCTTTTGGGCACCAAGGACCAGTTCCATGGAGAGAGGTTTTTCCACGGATGGATGCCGCCTAGTGCTGGTCCTCAGACTGGAGGTTGGGGACTCCTGACTTAAGAAAATCAGCAACAAAGAAAAAAATATTTGCTGTGAACTCTACATGGTGTCAGGAAGGGCATCCGGCCAGTAAATGCTCAGTTCCGTCCTGACTCTGACCTGAATTAAGGAGTTGTAAAAAGGGAGCTTTTTCATTTAAGAAGATAATAGTTCTATTATTACAGAAAGTCACATCTACACTTTGAACAAAGACCCCCAAGAAATGCTGTGAACTCTCTCTCTCTCTCTCTCTCTCTCTCTCTCTCTCTCTCTCTCTCTCTCTCTCTGATAATCTCCTGATTTCTGCAACTGAATCAGTACCGAATTATTTCAACCAATAATCTGGTTTCATAAAAGGTCATTTTCCATGCTCCTGGGTAACAAGGCTATTACGCTGCTCGTCGTCTAGGGTGGCCAATTTGTCTTACGAGATGATAGAAAATTGATCCAAGCATTTCATCCCTGTGCAGCTTTTCTCAGAGATGGGTGAAACTATCCATTTTTTTTTTTTTTGGCAAATCTCATACCTGGAATCATCTTCCTTTGAAGTGTGGCCTCTATTTTGTCTGTCTGGGTTCACACATGCATATTGTTGCTTCTAATTTTGCAGATTACTGACTCTTTTTGCAAGCAAGGTTTCCTGATTGTTTTGTACGCATCTAAAACAAAGGCGTGCAGATTTTTGCACAGATTTTTCCCTAGTTGTAGAATACCTGTAGTCCTCGACATACAACAGTTCATTTAGGGACTGTTCAAAAGTACAATGGCACTGGAAAAAGTGACTTACAGTCATTTTTCACACGGCCGTTGCAGCATCTCTGTGGTCGCGTGATCAAAATTCAGACGCTTGGCAACTGACTCATATTTATGACAGTTGTGGTGTTCCGGGGTCATGTGATCACCTTCTGACAAGCAAAAGTTAACGGGGAAACCGGATTCGCAACAACCATGTTGCTAACTTAACAACTGCAGTGATTCACTGAACTGTGGAAAGCAAGGTTGTAAAACTCACTTAACAACTGTCTCGCGTAGCAACAGAGATGTTTGGCTCAGTTGCGGTCGTAAATCGAGGACTACCTGTGTATGAATTGGAAGGGATCTTAAGGAGATCTAGCCAGAGGTGGGATTCACTTACCTTCCCTACCGGTTCGCAAATGTGAGCGCGCGCGGACTTCTCCGCATGTGCAGTGCTCACGCATTGCGTCTGGGCGGGTGGGCGGAGTCTCCCGCAGTCGCCGCTATTGGTTCGCCCAAACTGGAGAGAACCAGCTGAATCCCACCTCTGGATGCAGCCCAATTTGTTGTTCAATTCAAGAAGCCTCTAAACCAGGGGTATCAAATGCTGGATCCGGACCGCAGGTGCTTAGATCTGGCCCATGGGCCCACCTTGGAAATAGCGAAGGACTGGCCCGCGGTGCTTCTGCCAGCAAAAATGAAGCTCAGGTGGGCCGTGTGTAGCTTTCCTGAGCTCTGTTTTCTCTGGCAGAGGGTTGCAGGAGCCGTCGCAGCTGAAAACGGAGCTCGGGAGCCCATTTTCGCTGGCAGAATGCTCAGGCCACCACAGGCGCCACCTACAAAAGTGACATCAAGCTGGCCACGCCCCCCCCGGGGTCAAACACAACCCTGCTGCGGCCCTCAATGAAATCGAGGTTGACACCCCCGCTCTAAACCATTCCTGGCAGCCCAACTCAGTTTATGAACCTCCGATGAGAGAAATCCACCTCCTCTTTGACTGTGCCATTACTTAATACCTTTTACAGTCAAAAAAATTCTTCCTAATATTCAGCCAAAAATTGCCTTTCTTTAATTTAAAAACTTCGGTCTTTCCACTGACTTTAGTTTGCATATGACAAGCTTTAAAATATTTTTGGATCAATATCATGTAGTATCCCCATCTGTTTTGCAAGGGGAACAGATTCCTATCATTGGCCGTCGGTTTCTCATCCTATGTATAGTATCTTTTTTTTTTTTTGCTTTAATTTATATGCCGCCCTTCTCCGGAGACTCAGGGCGGCTTACAATGCGTTAAGCAATAGCTTTTATACTTTTGTATATTTATACAAAGTCAGCTTATTGCCCCCACAATCTGGGTCCTCATTTCACCTACCTTTGAAAGGATGGAAGGCTGAGTCAACCTTGAGCCTGGTGAGATTTGAACTTGCAGTAATTGCAAGCAGCAGATGTTAATAACAGTGCTTTAGTCCACTGTACTGCAGGCTCTTGATCTGTATCAGAGTATCACTGTACTACAGGCACCAATCTGTATCAATTGGTGAATATTTATTTTTTTTTTATTTGGATTTTATCCCAAGTTTTACTTTATAAGTAACTCAAGGCAATGGACGTAGCTAACGTTTCTTCCTCTTCCTCTTTTTCCCCACAACAACCCTGTAAATTGGGCCAAGAAAGAATGATTGGTCTAAAGTCACCTAGATGGTGACTTTCATGCCTAAAGCGGGACTAGAACTCACAGTCATCCAATTAATTGGCCCAAAGTCTCACAGTCATGCCTAAAATGGCACTAGAACTGAGGGTGTTCTGGGGATGGCAATACTAGAACTCACAGTTTCCTGAAGACTATCCTAATGTTACCCAGCCAGGTATCTAGTCCCTAAGGTGGGACTAGAACTCACACTCTCCTGGTGATTGGCCCAAAGTCTCCCATTCAGCTTTCATGCCTAAGATGGCACTAGAAGTGAGAGTGTTCTGGGGATGGCCCAGAGTTACCCTGCTGGCCTTCATACCTAAGGCAATACTAGAATTCACAGTAGCCTGATGACTGGCTTAATGTCAGCCAGCTTTCGCGCCTAAGGCGAGAATAGAACTCACAGTCGCCTAGTGATTGGCCCAAAGTCTCTCAACCAGCTTTTATGCCTCAGGTAGGACTAGAACTCCCAGCTTCCCGGTGATCGGTCCAAAGTCACCCAGTCGGCTTTCATGCCTAAAATGGGATTAGAACTCACAATCTCCTGATTTCTCGGTCAAACCCTTCAACACAATTTGGTTTTCAGTGTATAAATGCACACGTAAATAGTAGCGTGTTCAAATATAAATGGAATTAAATTTCCACAAGAGCATTTCCGATATTCTGCTCCCTCTAAAATGGAATTGGAAGTCCTAATTAGAGCACTGGAAGTTTGCAAGCTCTTTCTGCAATAATATTCACTGATATACATGATAATGTGAGGGAGTTCTTGAACCAATCCTGATGAGATCTCAAACTGATGCTTGGAGAATAGTTTAGATCCGTGATGGCGAACCTATGGCACGGGTGCCACAGGTGGCACACGGAGCCATATCAGTGGGCACGCAAGATATTACAGTAGCTCAGCTCCAGCACGCATGCGTGCGCCAGCCAGCTGATTTTTGGGCCTTCTGGTCCCACCGGAAGTAGGGAAATGGGCTGTGTCTGGCATCTGGGGGGTGGGGAAGGCTGTTTTTGCCCTCCCCAGGCTCCTAGAAAGCCTCTGGAGCCTGAGGAGGGTGAAAAACGGGCCTACTGGGCCCACTGGACTATCGTGTGTTAAAAGCTGGGGGGGGGAGGGCGTGCGCGCATGCGCAGGGCACATTGAATTATGGGTGTGGGCACGCACGTGGGCAACCTCCCCGCGCTCCCCCTCCCGCTTTTGGCACATGACGGTAAAAAGGTTAGCCATCACTGGCTTAGATTGAAACATACTGAGACAGAGTTCCTTTTCAATGAGATTGATCCCAGCCTTTTTAGGGTTATACAGGTAGTCCTCAATTTATAACAGTTCATTTAGTGACCATTCGAAGTTACAACAGCACTGAAAAAACTGACTTATGGCTGTTTTTCACACTTATGACCATTATAACGTGATTTATATTCAGATGCTTGACAAACAACTCACATTTATGACGGTGGCAGTGTCGCCGGGGTCGTGTGTGATCCCCTTTTGCGACCTTCTGATAGGCAAAGTCAATGGGGAAACCCGATTCGCTTAACAACCGGGTTAACTAATTTAACAACGGCAATGATCCGCTGAACCAACGTGGCAAGAAAAGTCGTAAAATGGGGCCAAACTCACTCAACAAATTGCTCACTTAACAACATAGATGCTGGGCTCAATTGTAGTCGTAAGCAGAGGACTACCTATATTTCCACTGAAAAAGCTTCTAGATTCACATCTCCTGCCAGAGCAACGGGTGAAAACAATGACCAAGGTGTAACCGGGGCACCAATCACCAACCTACAATTTTTCCTGCAATTGTGACTCATACCTTGATTGTCTCCTATTAGGGTTCTTACTACTAGCTCCATGGAGTGTGGCTTTAGCAGAATACTGAGAAGATACCACTGGTGCAGAATGCAACGACATGACTATTATCCCAAAGGTGCTTTTTTCAAGAGGCAACTGGACTTTCTGGTTTTTCTTTGAAGACATTTCACTTCTCATCCAAGAAGCTTCTTCAGCTCTGACTGGCAGCTGAGTCCAGCTGAAGAAGCTTCTTGGATGAGAAGTGAAAAGTCTTCAAAGAAAAACCAGAAAGTCCAGTTGCCTCTTGAAAAAAGCACCTTTGGGACAACTGTGACCTGGATGACTGAGAATCTCCAACGGACAACATGACTGTTAGTTTGGACAATCTGTTTATGCTGAATAACAGTTTTTGAGGACACCACACTGTCCACTGGTTGCTTTCCAAGTTAGGCTCAAAATGTTCACCTGTAAAGCTCCATGAAATAAGGCATTAGGATATATCGGGGTCTACCTTATTAAAACATACAAAGAATGGTTGCAGGAACTTGGTATGTCTAGTTTAATGAAAAGAAGGACTAGGGGGGTGACACGATAGCAGTGTTTCAATATCTCAGGGGCTGCCACAAAGAAGAGGGAGTCAAACTATTCTCCAAAGCACCTGAGGGCAGGACAAGAAGCAATGGATGGAAACTGATCGGCTTAGAACTAAGGAGAAATTTCCTGACAATTAACCAGTGGAACAACTTGCCTTTGGAAGTTGGGGTTGCTCCATCGCTGGAGATTTAGAAGGAGAAGGAGGAGAAGAAGAGGAAGAGGAAGAAGAAGAAGGAGAAGGAGAAGGAGAAGAAGGAGAAGGAGAAGAAGGAGAAGGAGAAGGAGAAGGAGAAGAAAGAGAAGAAGGAGAAGGAGAAGGAGAAGGAGAAGGAGAAGGAGAAGGAGAAGAAAGAGAAGAAGGAGAAGGAGAAGAAAGAGAAGAAGGAGAAGGAGAAGGAGGAGAAGGAGAAGGAGAAGGAGAAGGAGAAGGAGAAGGAGAAGGAGAAGGAGAAGGAGGAGAAGGAGCAGCAGCAGCAGCTTCTTGGATGAGAAGCAAAACGTCTTCAAAGAAAAACCAGAAAGGTTGGGGGTGCTCCATCGCTGGAAATTTAGAAGGAGAAGGAGAAGAAGGAGAAGAAGAGGAAGAGGAAGGAGGAGGAGGAGAAGGAGGAGAAGAAGAAGAGGAAGAAGAAGAAGAAGAAGGAGAAGGAGAAGGAGAAGGAGAAGGAGAAGGAGAAGGAGAAGGAGAAGGAGAAGGAGAAGGAGAAGGAGAAGGAGAAGGAGAAGGAGAAGAAAGAGAAGAAGGAGAAGGAGAAGGAGAAGGAGGAGATGGAGAAGGAGAAGGAGGAGGAGAAGGAGGAGAAGGAGAAGGAGGAGGAGAAGGAGAAGGAGAAGGAGAAGAAGGAGAAGGAACAGCAGCAGCAACTTCTTGGATGAGAAGCAAAACGCCTTCAAAGAAAAACCAGAAAGGTTGGGGTTGCTCCATCGCTGGAGATTTAGAAGGAGGAGGAGAAGAAGAGGAAGAGGAAGAAGAAGGAGAAGGAGAAGAAGGAGAAGAAGGAGAAGGAGAAGGAGGAGAAGGAGAAGGAGAAGGAGCAGCAGCAGCAGGTTCTTGGATGAGAAGCAAAACGTCTTCAAAGAAAAACCAGAAAGGTTGGGGGTGCTCCATCGCTGGAGATTTAGAAGGAGAAGGAGAAGGAGGAGAAGAAGAAGACGAGGAAGAAGGAGGAGGAGGAGGAGAAAGAGAAGGAGCAGCAGCAGCAGCAGTTTCTTGGATGAGAAGCAAAACGTCTTCAAACCAGAAAGTCCAGTTTGCCTCTTGAAAAAAGCACCTTTGGGACACCAGTGACCTGGATGACTGAGAATCTCCATAGACTTTTAAGAAGAGATTGGACAACCATTGGTCTGAAACGGTATAGGGTTTCCTGCTTGAACAAGGGGTTGGACTAGAAGACCTCCAAGATCCCTTCCAACTCTGTTATTCTGTTCTGTTTTAGGACGGACTTCCTCAACAGAGACCCTCACCTTGAAGAACATGTGGTCCCAGAAGCACATCTGCTTCCAACATCTGCCTGCATTCCAGAAAGCTATGCTACTTTAGCCAGCCTTTAACTGCTATTATAAGGTAAGCATTTTGGTTTTGAGGTCTCTCTTCAGAGACCTTTATCGATTGGGGAGGTTGATAAATATTTAACAATAAATACTTGCTGCTCAGCATTCTTTCAAAACCATGACACTCACATTGAAGCATTCTATTTAGCGACTTTTCTAGGGAGGAGGGTAAAATAACAAGAGTGTTGCAACCTCCAGAAAATGCTATATTTGGGGTCGTGTGGAAGAAAGGGGAAATTGGAGGTAAACGATGTCATTCCGTGCATGACTTCTCAGAAGTTCTACTGTATTCAACTGGATTCTTCCCTGAGTAAAGATGAGGAATTAGCAAAGCAGACGAGGGAAACAAATTTAGGGGAGAGAATCTGCCTTTCAAATTATTGCATGGATTTGTGGTGCTGGAAACACTTTCTGCTTCTTAATGTCATGCATTACACGCTAAGAGGGCTATAAAAGCAAAATGCGTCTCGATTCTGCTCTGGCAAATGAAAATCCCTTCATCCTCTTTGGATTTTTTCAAAAAGCAATTGCAACATGCAATTCTAAATTTGGAGCAGCAAACGTTTTGACATTTTTTTTGGATCCCATCGCTCTAGAGAGTTGGTTTAATGAATAGGGGGAAAATGTTCCTGATTGTTTTGCGCTGAAGTCGACACTCGGTTCTTGTGGATTACAGCTTTCTTTCTTTCTTTCTTTCTTTCTTTCTTTCTTTCTTTCTTTCTTTCTTTCTTTCTTTCTTTCTTTCTTCCTTCCTTCCTTCCTTCCTTCCTTCCTTCCTTCCTTTTATATTTCACTCTCTCTCCCTTCCTTCTTTCACTCTCTCTCTTCCTTCGTTCTTTCTTTCACTCTCTCTCTTTCTCCTTCCTTCTTTCCTCTCTCTCCTTCCTTCCCTCCTTCTTCCTTCCCTCCTTCCCTCCTCTCTCTCCTTCCTTCCTTCCCTCCCTCTTTCTTTTTTCTTTCTTTCTTTCTTCCTTTCTTTCTTTTCTTCCTTCCTTCCTTCCTTCCTTCCTTCCTTTTATCTTTCACTCTCTCTCTCCCTTCCTTCCTTCCTTCACACTCTCTCTTCCTTCCTTCTTTCTTTCACTCTCTCTTCCTCCTTCCTTCCTTCCTCTCTCCTTCCTTCCCTCCCTATTCCCTCCTTCCCTCCTCTCTCTCTCCTTCCCTCCCTCCCTCTTTCTTTTTTCTTCCTTCCTTCCTTCCTTCCTTCCTTCCTTCCTTCCTTCCTTCCTTCCTTCCTTCCTCCTTTCACTCTCTCTTCCTTCCTTCCTTCCTTCTTTCATTCTCTCCTCCTTCCTTCCTTCCATCCTTCCATCCACCCTTCCTTCCTTCCTTCTTTCACTCTCTCTCCCTTCCTTCCTTCCTTCCTTCCTTCCTTCCTTCCTTCCTTCCTTCTTCTCTTTCTTTCTCTCTCTCTCTCCTTCCCTCCCTCCCTCCCCTTCCTTCCTTCCTTCCTTCCTTCCTTCCTTCCTTCCTTCTTTCACTCTCTCCCTTCCTTCATTCCTTCGTTCGTCTCTCTCTCTCTCTCTCTCTCTCTCTCTCTCTCTCTCTCTCTCTCTCTCTCTCTTTCTTTCTCTCCCCATGTTGTTGTGAAAAATCCAACCACTTTCAAAGGGCAGAGGTGGACAAAATTATACAGAAGAGTAAAAGTTCACAGAACGAGTGACATAAAAACAAGAGAAAAATCAGTGCAATTCGGTTGGTTTGTACAGTGTAGGCGGTTGCCCAGTTTTTGTGCAGCTCCCAATTCTGATTTCATCAAAGCAGCTCATGCTCCACCTTGCTTGCATCCTCCAGTATTTCTGACAACACAGAGCAACGAAGCTGGTTTTGCAAACTGTGAACGCACTGAATGGCACTCTTAGACTTTTGCACTTTGTTCCTGTTCCCGTAGGACTGACCCGTTTGGAAGTAAGTGTTGTCAGCACACGTACCTTTCGTCTCTCTCTCCCCCCCCACCCCCCATGTTCTTCTGAAGAATGCACCCTGTGAAACAGTCTTGACACAAATGGTTGTTTTGCAAAGTTTAGTGAACTGGCTCAAGTCTTCAGGGACCAGCTGCACGCACGAATTCCAAACTGTCAAACAACATAGGGCACTGTGTGTGTTTAAGCATCTGCTGCCATCTGTCCTGACGAGGAAGAGCTTATGGATTTATAGAAAAAAACCCCACTCTCTGCCTATATTTGCTTCTCTCCTTCTCTTTTTAAAGCCGTTAACTAATCTCCGAATCGTAGGCATTAAATATAGCTAGACCCTGGCGCAATGGAGACAAGCTACTCACCCTAAGCTAAAAGAAAAGCAGGCAAAGAGACTCACCTGAATGGCAATCTTCAGCGTGGAATCATCCACAATCTGGGTGCAGACCAGCGAGTTGGGATCTTGGGGTATCCTGTAGATCTCGCCCATGATTAAGATCATCGGGATGGCGAGCAGGAAGGAGGCCACCCAGATGCAACTGATGAATTTTTTGGTCCGGCTCCTGGACATGATGCTCTTGGCTTTGAAAGGGTGACAGATGGCCATGTACCTCTCGACGCTGAGGCTGGCGATGTTGAGAGACGTCGCGTAGGTGCAAGCATCCCTCAGGAAGTAGTAGCACTTGCAGACGTCGTTGCCGAAAGCCCAGGGGTGATGGACCCAGATGAAGTTGTAGAGTTCGATGGGCATGCAGAGGAGGAAGATGAGCAGATCGGAGAACGCCAAGCTGGCCAGGTGATAATGCACGGTGCTTTGGAGGTTCTGCAGGGACTTCTTCCTCACCAGGGTGTAAGCAGTGATGGAGTTGCCTACCGTCCCCAGCAAGAAGAGCACCAGGTAGATGATGGTCACCATCACCTTGGAGTAGATGTCCGTGTTCACATCCAGATCCTCCTCGTTGGGTGGGATCATGGACCCAAGTCCTGAACCATTGGAGAGGTTCTCTGCTTCGGGCAGGACAGAATTAGCAGAGGGCAGTTGAAACTCACTCATAAGATATCCCAGCTGGTAGAGGGAAGAAGTTGTGTTGAGATGCATGATTTGGCTCCCCAGCGCTGCACCCAAGGAGAGATGCAGTGGCTCCTTCAGGTACCCAAGCTTATTTTTCAAGCAGGAGACGGTGTGGGAGATGCAGCTGGCACCTTCCTGCCTGGCAGAGTGAAGCAAAAAAAAAAAACACCTCCCACTATGCACCCTAAGAGGAAACTTGACTCAGTTTCATAGGAGAGAAAGGAGGAGCCTCCGGACCAGTCTCTCCGTTTCTGTGCAAGGGAGGGGAGGAACAGATTTAAGCAGCCCTCGTGCGGAGACGAGGGGCCAGAAAGCTGCAAGCAGCCGCTTCTCAGAGTGGATGCATCTTCACTCTGCAAACAGGCGGCTGTGTCTTTCCTTCGACCCTCCCTCTTCTCCCCCCCTCCCCTTTGCTCTCTGTGCAAGCCATGAATTCCCATTCCCTCCAGATGGGAATTGCAATAATGTGCTTTAACAGGTCATGCGCCTCCCCTCCTCGTAGGATGAGCAAAGGAGCGTAAAGGACACCCATCCGGTTTGCAAAACAGGACACACATAATTCTTCGCTAAAGATAGATTTACCCCTATTTCTCCATCCCACCTGCACCCGGTTTAAACATTTTATTTATTTTTTTATTTATTTACTTGTCAAGCATATATAAGATAACGGATAAAAATGTAAACATGATTACGAACACGTGAAATGGATACAAATAAAAAGGGACATTAGGAAGACATTTGGTCTTTTGCATCCACCACCTCTTTCTAACGGCGTTCCTTTTAACGTATTCGCTTTTCACACCTACCGTTTTTTAAAATGTTTTAATTTTCTGGTTGTTTTATATTATGGATTTCGAGATTGTAAGCCACCCAGAGTCACTGGATGGTGAGATGGGGAGCATATTTACTTATGATGTTATGTATTCATTCATAGCTCCCAATGACTGGTAAGATCCCACAGAGTTGGTCTCCTCCGGGTCCCTTCAGCTAAAAAATGTCAGCTGGCGGGCCCGCGGGGGAGGGCCTTCTCTGTGGCTGCCCCGGCTCTCTGGAACCAATTACCTCCTGAGGTCCAGACCGCCCCCACCCTATTGGCCTTCCGGAAAGCGGTGAAGACCTGGCTTTTCCGGCAGGCCTGGGGCCATTGATCTCGCTGCTGCAATCTTGCAAGACCCGGCCATGAATGGAGTGTATGGGTTTTTAATGTTTTTTTAAAACAACTTTTATGGTATATTGTTTGCATTATTTTTTGTTGTAAGCCACCCAGAGTCCCCAGAGAGTTGGGCGGCATAGAAATGAGACAAATAAATTTATAAAATAGTTGAGGGGTTGCCACAAAGAAAGGGGGTGGGTGGGTTTCAACCTATTCTCCAAAGCACCAGAAGGAAGAACAAGAAACAATGAATGGAAATGGAACAAAGAGAGAAGCAACCTAGAATTAAGGAGAAATTTCCTAATGGTGAGAACAATTCATCAGCGGAAGGACTTGCCTTTAAAAGTTGTGAATGCTCCAACACTGGAGGCTTTTAAGAAGACACTGGACAGCCACCTGTCTGAAACCATATAGACCGTAGGGTCCCCTGCAGGGGGTTGGACTAGAAGACCTCCAATGTCCCTTCCAACTCCGTTATTCTGTATTCTGTATATTGTTTCCAGCCATCTTTCTACCAAGGCCATTGTTTGCATGGATGTCCCAGGGTCTCTGGACTCTGACTGTTTATTAGATGGATAGATAGATAGATAGATAGATAGATAGATAGATAGATAGATAGATGATAGATAGATAGACAGACAGACTGATAGACAGACAGATGGATGAATGATAGATAGTAGATAGATAGATATAAGATAGATAGATATAAGATAGATAGATAGATAGATAGATAGATAGATGATAGATAGATAGATAGATAGAAAGAAGATATAGATAGATAGATAGATAGATAGATAGATAGAGATAGATAGATAGAAGATAGATAGATAGATAGATACGATAGATACGATAGAAGATAGATAGATAGATAGATAGATAGATAGATAGATAGATAGATAGATGATAGATAGATGATAGATAGAAGATAGATAGATAGATAGATAGAAGATAGATAGATAGATAGATAGATAGATACGATAGATAGAAGATAGATAGATAGATAGACAGACAGACAGACAGACAGACAGACAGACAGATGGATGAATGATAGTAGATAGATAGAAGATAGATAGATAGAAGATAGATAGATAGATAGATAGATAGATAGATAGATAGATAGATAAAGATAGATAGATGATAGATAGAAGATAGATAGATAGATAGATAGATAGATAGATAGAAGATAGATAGATAGAAGATAGATAGATAGATAGATATATAGATAGATAGATACCATAGATAGATAGATAGATAGATAGATAGATAGATAGATAGATACCATAGATAGATAGAAGATAGATAGATAGATGATAGATAGATAGATAGATAGATAGATAGATAGATAGAAGATAGATAGAAGATAGATAGATAGATGATAGATAGATAGATAGATAGATAGATAGATAGAAGATAGATAGATAGATAGATACCATAGATAGATAGATAGATAGATAGATAGATAGATAGATAGATAGATGATAGATAGATAGATAGATAGATAGATAGATAGATAGATAGATAGATAGATAGATAGATGATGGATAGTTTAGGTACCCCACCACTTTCAGCCTTACACAAGGTTACCAGACTGAATTTTTTTTTATAAATAGTAATTGTTAAATAAATTTCGTTCCATGCTAGAATAGGTATATGTTTCGATAAACGGGTTCCATAAATTGTCACATGTGTGCATATGTTTGTGTGTGTATACAGTGTGAATCGAGAAAGAGTGCTCTGTGCATGCACACAGGCAAGCATCACACACACACACAAATGCATACAGAAAGATAACAGGTCTGGAGCCTCCCTTTCCTTTAGAAGATGGAAGCAGATTTAGAAAGTCAGTGGATTAATGTTACAGATTCACTCTCTAGGTGATTAAGCTGTTTAATGGCAGAAAGAAAATAGACTGAATTGTGAACCAACAAGTCCTTGGCTGAAATGTTGGATCTGCCATAAACTTGCAATTAATTTCTTTATCACAACTTCCAACCTGCCCACAGTCATGGTTCTCTAGAGGGTGTGTGCTAAACTGTACGATATAAATTGAAAAATAAAAACCGGCAGCTTTACAGAGAGCTAAAAAACAGGCCGGTGATGACGTACAAGGCTCCTTGTTGCAGAATTCTATGACTGACCACAAAATCATTTAAAATGAGATATCTCCTATCTCTAGGATAAACTTTCTATATGCAGTAACCATGCTACAGAGCTTTTGATTTTTTATTTTTTTGGTACTTCCAACTGTTTCCCCCTTCACGTGACATCCTTGTCTGGGATGTATTTGCAGACTTGATTTTAGCAGGAGGGCCAGTTTGCTGTAGTGGTTAAGGCATCAGACTAAAAATGTGATGGTGAATCTATGGCAAGAGTGCCAGAGGTGGCACAGAGCGCCCACTCTGATGGCATGCAAGCCGACGCCCCAGTTCAGCTCCACTTCGCATGAGCGTGCGCCTCCTGTCAGAGTTTGTTGCAGAAATCACATCCAGAAAGCACACACAGATAACTGATTCAGCAGGACTCATTATCTTCCCTTTATATACAATATAACACATGAAGATAAATATACAATACCAACGACAGATTTTCCAGCGTGGTAGTAGTTACAAGCAAAACACCGGCAGAGGAGAGAACAGCAGAGATGAGTTTCACTTCAGCAGAGCAGAATAGTTTGCAGCTTTTTTTTAATTTTATTTTTATTTATTAGTCATATTTCTATGCCGCCCACTCTCTGAGGACTCTGGGCAGCTTACACCAAAGACAGTATACTAAATAGCATATTGCCCCAAACAATCCGGGTCCTCATTTTACCCACCTCGGAAGTGTTAGATCAGGCGCAGGAACAGAAGACGTGACCAGCTCGATACATGTAACAACTTTATTTACATAGTAACAAGTAAAGAAGACTGCTGGCGCGCTGCCGGAGCTCTCCTTATATTCGCTCCCGGCAGACGCACCGCCCCTAGACAGGGATTCAAATCTCCCGCCCGATGGCTGGCAGCCAATCAGGGCGGATGCCCTTATATGGACATAACACTCCTCCCCCCTTAGTCTGAACTGTCAATCTCGTTTACAAAAGTCACGTAGTCGCGCAGGTACGTAGGACGCCTCGGCACCCTAGCTGACCTGCGCAGTCTCACTTGTTCTCCGTCTCCGACCTGGATGGACGGGGCTCTGTCGTCTCCGGGCTCCCTCTCCGGAACCGGGCTTGGTTCGGCTGTCGAGTGAGCGGGGTCACCCCCAGCGCCTCCGGCCGGACCGCAGACCTTGGATGGCTGGTTCTGATGGTCTTCTTCCTGGCCTGTGGATCTGTTGCCTCGTCTCGGTGGCTCGGTTCCGACCCGGGAAGAGCGTCTGAGTCTCGGTAAGTCCATCGTTTGCTCCTCCCTGGTCTCCCGGGCGCTGCGATTCGGTTGCGGTTCGGCCTGGTGCCGGGTGGGTGGTGGTTCTGTTTGGTGCCCTCTGGACCGGCCCGCCGGCTGCGGGTGGTGCTGGCCCGTGTTGCGTTGTCCGACCTCGCAGGGGTGGCGTTGGTCTGCTAGGTCGGGCTGGCGTTGGTCTACCCCGTCTGGTCGGTGGCGGTCGACCTGGTCAGGCTGTTGTTGCGGCACTACCTCTGCGGGGCGGCGGAGGTCTCCCCTGCCGGGGTGGTGCAGGTCTACCTGGCCGGGTTGTTGTCGGCTCTCCCTTCCCCCTAGTCCCTGGTCTACCGTCGGGTGGTGCCTGGGGTCATCCGGGTCGGGGTGTCGTTTGTTGGCTGTCTTCTGTGATGGGCGGGGGTCCCCCACGTCGGTGATTCGTGTGCCACCCTCGCCCGTGGGTCGTGGGTTGCCCCTCTTGGCTGGGTCCCGGTCTACTCGCCTGGAACTGCAGTCTCCCTGGCTGGGCTGGCATAGGCTGCTGTAACTGGTGGGGTGCGCTGCTCCTCCTCTGGGCAGGTCCCGGTCTACCTGCGGGCTGGGTTGGTGGTCCCTGGCCTTGCCGTGCCCGGTGCCCACCTGGCTGGGTTGGTGTTGCCATCCCCCGTGCGGTTGGCCCCGGTCTACCTCGCTGGGCTGCCGGTGTGACAGCATTTGGTAGTGGGCTGGGCCAACCTTGTCGGGGTGGTGCTGCTCTGCCTCACAGGGGTGTGGTAGGCCTACCTCATCAGGGTGTTGTAGGCCTACCTCGTCGGGGTGTTGTAGGCCTACCTGGTCTGGGTGTGGTAGGCCTACCTCGCCGGGGTGTTGGAGGCCTACCTCGTCGGGGTGTTGTAGGCCTCCCTCGTCAGGCTGGTTTTCATGTGCCCCCCCCCACCTTTTTCGGAGTTGGTCGATGTGGCATCTCGTGAACTGTCCATCTTCCAACTCAACGATGTAGGATTTGGGCCCTGTTGTGCTGGCAACTTTCCCCTTCAGCCACTTAGGGGAGCCGCTGAAATTCAGCGCGAAGATTGAATCTCCTTTGCTGAAGGCGCGGAGCGGGCGGCTGGCGGTTGCGGTCACTTCCGGGCTGTATTGGGGGTGCAGCCGGTCCAAGGGTGACCTCAACCTTCTGCCCATCAACAGTTCGGCCGGGCTCTTGTGGGTGGCGGCGTGTGGCGTGATGTGCTGTGTGAGGAGGAAATTGTCTATGCACTCTTGCCAGTCCCCCGGGCCCATCTTGGTGAGGGCCTCTTTGGTCAGTCGGACCATGCGTTCGGCTTGTCCGTTTCCGGCCGGCCTGTAGGGGGCGGACAGGGCGTGGCGGATGCCCAGTCCTGCCAGGAAGGACTCCATGGCCAGGGATGTGAGCTGGGGGCCGTTGTCTGAGACCAGCACATCCGGTAGACCATGTGTGGCAAACAGGCGGCGCAGGGCTCGGATCGTCGCGTCTGTTGTGGTAGATGCCATGGGCACCACCTCGAGCCATTTGGAGAAGGCATCTACCACGATGAGGAGGTGTCGCCCTAGCATCGGACCCGCGAAGTCAATGTGGATCCTCGACCAGGGGTTGCTGGGGGTCTCCCACTTCGCGACTTCGGATTGCGGCGGCGCTGGGCGAACTTCTTGGCACGGGTCACATCTGGAGACCCATTGTTCAATGTCTCTGTCCATGGAGGGCCACCAGACATAACTCCGTGCCAGGGCCTTCATGCGGACGATGCCCGGATGCCCCTTGTGTAAGGTTTCTAGCGTCCGCCGTTGCAGAGTGCTTGGAATCAGCACCCTGTCTCCCCATAGCAGACAGCCTTTGATGGTGGACAGCTCCTCCTGTTTCCTGGCGAACGGGCTGAACCTTTCCTCTGGCTTTTCCGCTGGCCACCCTCTGAGGATCCAGGACTTCACTTGGCGGAGTGTGGGGTCCTTTTGGGTGTGGACGGCCACATCTGCGGATGACACCGGGCAGCTGGCGTCGTCATCAATGTGAAGTAGGTGGAGCGTGGGGGCTGGGTCCTCGACCGGCTTCTTCGACGGGCATCTGCTGAGGGCGTCAGCGTTCCCTATGGCTGTGCCTGGCTGGTGCACGAGCCTATAGGAGTAGCCAGCTAGGAAGATGGCCCATCTCGTCATTCTTGGGGACATGAAGGTCGGGGTTGGTTGGTCGCCTGCGAGGAGTCCCAGAAGAGGCTTGTGGTCTGTGACTATGGTGAAACGTCTTCCGTAGAGGTATTCGTGGAAGCGCTTCACTCCAGCCACGATGGCCAGGGCTTCTTTGTCCAGCTGGCTATAGTTCCGTTCTGCGCCGGACATTGTCTTTGAGAAGTACGCGATTGGGGCTTCCGAGCCATTGGGCAGGTCGTGGCTGAGGACTGCCCCCACCCCGTAGGGCGACGCGTCGCAGGTCAGTCTGATGGGGAGCGTCTCGCTGTATTGGATGAGGACGCTTTTGGACGTCAATAGTCCCTTGATGGCCCGGAATGCTGCTTCCTCTTCCTGACCCCACTTCCAGGAAGCCGATTTCCCCAGCAGACGGTGGAGTGGCTCAGCAACTGTGGCTTTCTGTTTTAAGAAAATGGCGTAGAAGTTGAGCAACCCAAGGAAAGCCTGAAGCTCCGTTTTGTTTTTTGGGCTTGGAGCTTCATGGATTGCTTCCACTTTTGATTTGGTGGGGTGTATGCCTGTGCTATCAATGAGGAAGCCCAGGAACTCGACTTCCTGTACTCCTATGATGCACTTGTCCCGCCTGACCCTCAAACCCTTGTCCTTGAACCGCTGCAGGACAAGCCTGAGCCTTTCAAGGAGTTGGGGTCTCGAGTCACCGGAGATGAGCACATCATCGAAGTAAGGCACCACCCCTGGAACGCCTTGGAGAAGGCGTTCCATCATGGATTGGAAGATGCCAGGGGCAGCGCTGACTCCAAATTGGAGGCGGTTACATTTAAATGCCCCTCTGTGCGTGACAATCGTTTGGGCCTCCGCCGTTTTGTCATCCACTGGCAGTTGCTGGTAAGCCTGGGCCAGGTCCAGTTTCGCGAAAATTGATCCAGATCCCAGGGAATGCAGCAGGTGTTGCACCACTGGGACTGGGTATGCGCTCTGTGCCAACGCCTTGTTGATGGTACAACGGTAGTCAGCACAGATGCGCACAGACCCATCATGCTTCAGTGGGGTCACAATGGGGGTCTCCCATGAGGCATGATCGATCGGTTCCAGTACGCCCTGGGCGATCAGCTTATCCAGCTGCTCATCTACTTTAGGCCGCAGGGCAAATGGAACTCGGCGGGGCTTGAGCCTGATTGGGGTGATTCCCTTGTCCAGATTAAAGGAGATTGGCCTCCCCACAAATTTCCCCAGCTTACCATCGAAGACTTCTTTGAACTCTTCGATGATGGAGTCGAGTTCGTCCCTGCGGATCTCGTGGATGCCCTGAAGTGAAAGTCCTAGAGGCTTGAACCACTCCACGCCCAACAGGTTCGGTCGGCTGTGCTGCACAATGGTGATGGGTAGCTTTCCATCGAAGTCGTTGTACTTCACATGGATGGTTGCTCTGCCTAGGATTTCAATGGGGTTTCCGTTAAAGTCCACAAGTTTGTCTTCCGGGGCTTTCAGCTGGGTTCTTTTGTATGCCGGTTTCAGCTGTTGTAGGTGCTGCCAGTCCATGATGGAGAAGGCGGATCCGGAGTCTACCTCCATCTTGCACGGAGACCCCTCTGCTAGCAGCGTCACGTGGAACTTGGTGGTCCCCTCGTCACTTGTGTGAGCAATGGTGGTGGTCTGGTGCACCGTTCTGTTTCGGGGATATTCCTCCTCCCCGCGCCGGGACTGGTTTGAGGACCGTTTGGATGTCCTCTGGTTATCTTTGCGATTTTCCCGGAATCGCGGTCTGGGCGGCTCCGGGGCTGGGTCTGTGGCTCTGCAGGCCTCGGCGATGTGGCCCCTCTTCAGGCATCGGCGGCAGGTCGCGTCCCTCCATCTGCAGGTTGCCCTGGGGTGGTCGCCTCTGCAGCTGCCGCATCGCTCTCCACGGTCGCCCTGCTGTGGTGTTTCCCGCCTGGGAGGGCGGGACACCTTGTGGACGGCCATTTCCTCATCAGACTCGGATTGAGTGGTTGCCTCGTCTGATGAGGTTGGGCCCGACTTGTGGATCTTATGGATCCCTCTTGCTTTTACCATTGCAGCGGCTGCTTGTTCGGACGTCTCCGCCGCTGTTGCCTCGTCGAGGACGTCTTTAAGCGGAATCCTCTTCCTGCTGAGGAATTTCTTTTGCAGCCCCACATCTCGCATTCCAAAAACAATGCGGTCCCGGATGGCGTTGTCCACATTGTCGAACTCACAGTTGGCAGCGAGTTGGCGGAGCGCTGCCACGAATTCTTTGATGGATTCACCTTCCCGCTGGTTTCTTTGCTGGAAGGTGAACCTGTTTGCGATGGGGGTGCCTGTAGGTGCATAGTGCTCCTGTAAGACGTCCTGCAGGTCGTTCCAGGACATCTCCTCGATGTCCCTAGGTGCCACGAGGTCCATCGCCATCTCTAGGACGTCCGATCCGCAATGAGCCAGGAAGAGGGCTCTTTTCCTCTCATCATCGAGGTTCTGGTATCCATTGCCTCGCAGGAACTGCCGGAATCGGACCATGTATGACCTCCACTTCTCCCGGGATGGGTCGAACGGGTTCAGCGCGGTCATCGGGGCTTGCGGGGTAGCCATTCTGGAAGTCGCTGTGGTGAAGTGACTTCAGCTCTTTGGGCGATCGTGCCGTGAGTCTTTCTCAGGTTCTCTTCTCTAGTCCTTCGTCGCCAGTGTTAGATCAGGCACAGGAACAGAAGACGTGACCAGCTCGATACATGTAACAACTTTATTTACATAGTAACAAGTAAAGAAGACTGCTGGCGCGCTGCCGGAGCTCTCCTTATATTCGCTCCCGGCAGACGCACCGCCCCTAGACAGGGATTCAAATCTCCCGCCCGATGGCTGGCAGCCAATCAGGGCGGATGCCCTTATATGGACATAACAGGAAGGATGGAAGGCTGAGTCAACCTTGAGCAGATGAGATTTGAGCCACTGATCTGCTGAACTAGCAGGCAGCTAAAGTAGCTGCAGTGCTGCACTCTTGAGGTAAAGAGCAAATAAAGAATAATGTAGATAAAAGAAATAATGTGAATAAAATAGGAATCATACAGAGTCAGATATATGGGCTCTGGGGGACCCTCTCTATTCACATTATTATAAGGGGAAGATGTGCTTGGATACATGAACTCTGAGAGACTCTATCTATTCACATTATTATAAGAGAGAAAGTGCTTGTTGGAAATTACATTAACAAACAGTTAAACCCTTTTAAGTGGTAATATATCTTCTGATACCTAGATGTCAAGGAAAGGACTGCTATATGGAAAAACATCTGAGTGACCTGACTGTGAATGACACAAAGACCTATATGTTACAAAGAGTTACTTAATCTAATGAACTTACCCAAGGATAGTAGTAACTCTCCCATTAGCGACTCTGAGCACTTAAGAAAAGTTGTGTGGCTAAGATAATTTTGTAAACTAAGATTAATGCTTTAAGTAATTAGATGAACTTATTAACAAGTGAATGTAACCATAGAAGGAAAATCGGATGTATGATCTCATGATTAACCATATATGGAAAATGTATGATCTCACTGAATCCTTTGTCTTAGAAATGTATAAAAACCATTGTATCAGAGTTCTTTCTTTGTTCAAAGCTTCAGGTACAAATCTGGCTCTGAACCTTGCGCAATAAACTGTCTCTGACTGGCCTTGGAATGTTTTTTAGTCCTTCCATTCCACAACACTCTAACCACTGCGCCACCTCGGCTTTTTGCACAGACTCAGAGCTAAGCCACGCCCGGTTTCAGTTTCCAAACAGTTCTCATTGGCTGACTTAGTTGCTATGCCTATATCATTGGCTGACCTTGTTACCATGCCCTATTCCAGGTTCATGAATATTCTGATTCTGACATCTCCTGCTGGCCAGCTGGTCTTCAGGTATCTGCTGTGAATGCGCGGGGGGGCGGGGCGCGTGCGGGGCAGGCCGTGCATGCATGCGAGGGGGTGGGGTGCATGCGTGGGGGTGTGCACATGCATGAGGGTTGGACACTTGCAGGGGGCTGCGCGTGCATTGCATTTTGGGGGCTCACACGTTTTGGGCACTCGGTCTGGAAAAGTTTAGCCATCACTGGACTAGAAGATTGGGAGTTCTAGTCCTGCCTTATCCATGAAAGCTAGCTGGATGACTTTGGGTCATTGACCAAGAGACTGTGAGCTCTAGTCCTGCTATATAGCCATGATAGCCATTTGAGCCAGTCACTAGGAGACTGTGAGTTCTAGTCCTGCCTTAGGTAGGAATGCTGGCTGGGTGACTTTGGGCCAATCACCAGGAGTTGTTGAGTTCTAATTGTGCCTTAACCATGAAAGCCAGCTGGATAGCTTTGGGCCATCCAGTGATTAGGAGACTGTGAGTTCTAGTCCTTGCATGAAAGCCAGCTGGGTGACTATCAGTCAGTCACCAGGAGACAGTCGCTAAACAAACAGCTGTAAGTTAAGGACTACCTGTATTAGAACAACAGGTGTTTATCACCTTGAAGAAGCTAAATAGTAAATAATAGATGCATGACTTGGCAGGTGACAACAACTAGTCCAATTTATGGGTTTAGAAGCTAAGCAATGTTAGGGTTGGGTGCAGGGGTGGGTTCTAATTTTTTTTACTACCGGTTCTGTGGGCGTGGCTTTTTTGTGGGTGTGGTTTGATGGTCATGTGACAATTCTTTAGGATTTAGCAGAGGTACTGGTCTACCAGGCTTTTAACTGCTTGCAAAGCTGTACCGGTCTACTCATTTATTTTTGAAGGCATTGGTCTACTCATTTGTTTTTGAAGGCATTGGTCTACTCATTTGTTTTTGGAGGCACCAGTCTAACAGGCATTGGTCTATTCATTTGTTTTTGGAGGCACCGGTCTACCACCACACTGCCTTTTAACACTGATCAGCTGTAGGGCGGCCCTTTGAAGCCCCATGTAAGAGTTTAAACAGTTTTTTTTCCTTCTAGCAATCAGCTGGGGTTCGGGAGGCAGCGAATACGTTGGGGGCAGGGCAAAATAAAAGGTAAGAATAACGTGGTGGCGGGCAGCTCCCGAACAAAGAGAATCGGTTCGGTGACGTCATAGCATCACTGCTACCGGCTCGGCAGAACCGGGCCGAACCGGGAGGATCCCACCACTGGTTGGGTGGGAGACCACTATTGTCTGTCGAAGTTGGAGGCTAGACTAGGAAATTGAAAAAAAATATATCTTAGAAGAAGACAAGCTGCCACAAGGTTTGCTATGTGTATGCACTGTGAAATGTGGGATTTGTGCGAACACACAATCCATTGCAGCACAATCAACGTAAACTACGAAAAGAAAAAAAAAAAGAAAAAAGGATGGAAATGAATCAAGGAGAGACGCAAGCTAGAATTAAGGAGAAATTTCCTGACAGTGAGAAAAATTAATCCGTGGAACAGCTTGCCTCCAGAAGTTGTGAGTGCTCCAACGCTAGAGGTTTTTAAAGAAGACATCGGACAGCCATTTGTTTGAAATGGTATAAGGTTTCCTGCCTGAGCAGGGGGTTGGACTAGAAGACCTCCAAAGTCCCTTCCAGCTCTGTAATTCTATTATTCTGTAAATCTGGATTGCCACCTGTTACAAAGCATTGTCCAAAAAAAGCTTTCTTCAGAATCGAAGCCAAATAATGACATGCTTTTTTCCAAAGATATTCATTTAGTCTAAGGGATCAATAATGCTGGACTTTTTATCCTTCCAATCAAGAGCCTTGGTGGCGCAGCGGATTAAAGTGCTGTTAATTAGCACTTAGCTGCCAGCTGCCTGCAATTACTGCAAATTCAAATCTCACCAGGCTCAAGGTTGACTCAGCCTTCTATCCTTTTGAGATAGGTAAAATGAGGACCCGGATTGTGGAGGCAATAAACTGACTTTGTATAAAAAAGAACACCGCTGGTGTGTGTGTGTGTGTGTGTGTGTGTGTGTGTGTGTGTGTGTGTGAAAGCCCTACTAAGCAGGTATATACAAAAGTATGAAGGCTATTGCTTAACGTATTGTAAGCCGCCCTGAGTCTCTGGAGAAGGGCGGCATATAAATCGAACCAATAAATAAATAAATAAATAAACCGTTTTTAAATTTAAAAATAACTTTAAAGGTAATTACAGTGCCAAGTGTTCTGTTTAATCTGCATATGTTTTAATCCATCGCTTTATTTTAACAGCATTGCCTTGCCCGTTTCTTTGGAAATGTTTTAAAAGTGAATTGGAAATTGAATACAACTTCTTTTTATTTTTTTCTAGTAATAATCTAGGACACAACACAAAATTAGGCAGAGATCATCATCCTTAAGCCATCTAGACCAGAAGTGGTAATGATCTGACTCTTGACCTAATTTTGTGTCATCAGCTCTTCTGCTGGCGATCAGGTTGGGCTGCTGTGATCTGTCCATCTTCCAACAATCCATTAGGAAAAATGGAAGGGAGAAAGAGAGTTTAAGGACATGCCAATTATCGTCACTGGATCCATTAACCATCAGATTTGGCTCCATCACTGCCAGCAGGCAACTTCTGATTTGTTTTCTTTCAGCAAATGTGCCCATCAATAGACAACAAAATCAATAGACAAAATAGATCGAATTCTGGAGTCAGTTCTATTTCTTGCTTCTTATGTGAGTAGCAAATTACAAGAGTGGTTAATTATCCTCCCTTCTCTCCGCCCCCCCCCCTATAATTTTACTTCTGATTTATTCATTTAGAGATTATTTTTTTAGATTTGATTGACACGGTATCAAGATTACAAAAGTCAGTCGGATAATCCCTTCCTACAGTTTAAGAGTCTAATAGAAAATTCTATAGAATAGAATTCTATAAAATAGAAAAAGTTGTACAGAAATAAAAAATGAGAGCCAGTCCCATGCTTAAGCCTCAGGCTAGAAATCAGGGGAGTTCTAGTCCCTCTTTAGGAATGACAGCCGGCTGGGTGACTTTGGGCCAATCATCAGGAGACTGGGAGTTCTAGTCCCGCCTTAGGCATGACAGCCGGCTGGGTGACTTTGGGCCAATCACAAGGAGACTGGGAGTTCTAGTCCCGCCTTAGGCATGAAAGCTGGCTGGGTGCCTTTGGGCCAATCACCAGGAGACTGGGAATTCTAGTCCCACTTTAGGCATGAAAGCCGGCTGGGTGACTTTGGGCCAATCAACAGGAGACTGGGAGTTCTAGTCCCGCCTTAGGCATGAAAGCTGGCTGGGTGCCTTTGGGCCAATCACCAGGAGACTGGGAATTCTAGTCCCACTTTAGGCATGAAAGCCGGCTGGGTGACTTTGGGCCAATCACCAGGAGACTGGGAATTCTAGTCCCACTTTAGGCATGAAAGCCACCTGGGTGACTTTGGATTAGTCCCTCTCTCTTAGCCCAACCCACCTCAGAGTGCTGTTGCTGTGGGAAACATAGGAAGAAGAAGGAATATTACGTACGTTCACCACCTTGAGTTATTTATAAATGCAGCAAAGGTGTGATAGGAATAAAATAAAATAAATAAATAAAATAAACAACACGCAAGTCAGCTTTTGTCCAAGGAGCTGGTACCTCCTGGGCAGCGTTGCTTGGAATGTAATAAAAAACCACATTTCACATCTGTTTGAAATCAAAGGCTGTAGTAAGGGGTGTGTAAACAGTCAACTTGATGACTTGGCCCATTGCAAACTGTCTGGCAGAAGATTCTGTGCAGGGATGATGCCAAAGACAGAAGGATTGGCACGACTACAGGGCATTGTATATGTATCTCAACAGCGTTGGCAGTGAAGCTGCATCACAGCCAATTAATTAATCACCCCCGGTTTCCCCTTTGGCTGCTTTTCAGCACGGACCTTTGTTTTTCTCCAACTCTGCTCCAAACTTGGAGAGAAGCTGGAAAAAAATGTACCCAAACCAGCAGAGATTCTTTGCAGGGTGACATTTTACGGAAGAGAGGAGAGAGTGGGTTTTATTAGCATCATTGGTTCCCCCCCCCAAGAGAGAAGAGTGGAAGGGAAGGGAAAGTAAAGAGCTGCTTCGCGGAGGATTTTCTTCAACTGCCGAAACAAAATCTTTTTTATTTTGTTTTGTTGAGCTGCTGCGTTTATGCAAACGGGGAGTCAGCTCAACGCAGGATGCAAAGGAGAGATGGCGTAATTCAATCTTTGGTTCATGTCTTTCAGTGTTAAAGCTTGAAACTGGCAAAGTAGACGAGGGGATACTGTAGAATAAAAAGTGCAGAGCTCACTCTGTGTGTGTATGTGTGTGTATGTGTGTCACTATTAACACAACTGGTTTAATCAGGTCAGGTAGAGATTAGCGGTTGCCTTTATTCAACATGCTTTCAGCTTGTTTAGCTTTAGCCTTGGTGAGCTTTTTAAAGTTTATTTATTAGATAACTTGCTTATTTATCTGCCTATGTATATATCTGTCTGTCTGTCTATCTTTTATCATTTATCTATCATCTCTGTCCCTTCCTCTCTCTCTTGTCTATCATCTCTCTCTCTCTTTCTCTCATCTATTACAGGGATGGCTAACCTTTTTGCCATCGCATGCCAAAAGCGGGGGGAGTGGGGGGCGGGGGTCACGCACGTGCATGCCCACCCCCATAATTCTATGCGCCTTGCCCCCTGCACATGCACGCATGCCCCTGCACTCGCCCTGCTTTTGGCACGCGATGGCACGGTGGGCCTGGTAGGCCCGTTTTTTTGCTCTCTCCAGGCTCCAGAGCCTTTCTATGAGTCTGGGGAGGGTGAAAACAGCCTCCCCACCCACCTCCAGAAGCCGGAAATGGTGGGACCGGAAGTCAGGAAATGAGCTGTTTCCAGCCTCCAGAGGGTCTCTGGGGGGCGGGGGGGGGGGGAATGGGAAGGCCGTTTTCACCCTCCCCAGACTCCTAGAAAGGCTCTGGAGCCTGGGGAGGGTGAAAAACAAGCCTTCCGGTCTCACTGGAAGTCATCAAAGAGAGCAAAAAATGGGCCTTCCCCACCTGCCCGGAAGCCCTCCGGAGGCTGGAAACAGCCTGTTTCCTGACTTCCGGTGGGCCCAGAAGGCCCGAAATCAGCTGGCTGGCACGTGCATGCGCGCCAGAGCTCAGCTCGTGTGCCCACCAATATGGCTCCATGTGCCACCTGTGGCACATATGCCGTAGGTTCACCATCACGGATCTATTATCTTACACATTATGTATCTCTATTCTATCTATCTATGTATCAGTCTGTCTATCTATTTGTCTGTCAATATCTATCTATCTATCTATCTATCTATCTATCTATCTATCTATCTATCTATCTATCTATCTATCATCTTACATATCTATTCTATCCATCTATGTATCTGTCTGTCTATCTGTCTATCTATCTATCTATCTATCTATCTATCTATCTATCTATCTATCTACGTATCTTCTATCTATCTACTATCTATCTACCTCTGAAGGACAAGCTGTCAAAATATAGACCTAGCTTTTATTAGGAATTGGGTATTTCTCCTCTGGTGAAAAAAAGGACTAGGTGGGACATGATAACAGTCTTCCAATATTTGCTGCCACAAGGAAGGGGAGTCAACCTATTCTCCAAAGCACCAGAAGGCAAGATAAGAAAGAAATGTTGGAAACCAATCAAAGAAAGAAGTAACCTAGAACTGAGAAATTTTCTGACAATGAGAACAATTAATCAGTGGAACTACTTGCCTCCAGAAGTTGTGAATGCTCCAACATTGGAAGCTTTTAAGAAGAGATTGGACAGCCACTTGTCTGAAATAGTTTACGGTCTCCTGCTTGAGCAGAGGGTTGGACTAGAAGACCTCCAAGGTCCCTCCCAATTCTACTATTCTGTGTTAGATAGCCACATAGAGATGCACACAGTTGAAACTAGAAAGGAAACATCTCTTTAAAAAGCCTGCATTGAAAGATCAATCAAAAACACCATCAGGAAATTTCCATATAAAAAGCTATGCCTGGGAAATGTACATTAAAATCTGCATAAAAACCTCCATAAATTAGAGAAAACTGCAAAGGCACACAGATTTGGGGTTGTTGTTGTTTTTTACGTGGAATTTAAAAAAAAAAATCCATTAAAAGAGATGCAACAGGATATTGTTTACCTAACAAAGACAGAATGTAATTTATACAGTTCTAGATGAGCCCAGTCCTGTACATGCTTTTAAAATTGTGAGTTGGGGAAAAGTATAAATTAGATTGAAATGCGTACAATGAACCTTCTTATCAAGTGGTTGGCTGTTTACTTCAAAAACTGTAGGAAGAATGTGTTTGCCTCTGGGTTTATGAGAAAGGACAGAGAAAAAGACAGGGGTGAACCACTTAATCTTCACCGAGGCCTGTAGAATAGAGGAAAAGGGAGGAGGAGACCTTGCAGATTTTTACTCCGTTGTTGTTGCCAACTCTAGGGGTCAGTGCTCATCTCCGTTTCAAGGCCATTGAACCAGTGCTGTCCAAAGTCATTTACAGGGTCATATGATGTCACAGAGTGCTGTTACCTTCCCACCATAGTGGTACCTATTTATTTACTCACATTTGCATACTTTCGATCGACTAGGTTGGCAGGAGCTGAGGCAAGGACGGGAGCTCACCCATCAGCCAAGTTATGTCAGCTGGCGACACCCAGGGGGAGGGCCTTCTCTGTGGGAGCCCCAACCCTGTGGAATGAACTGCCCCCGGAAATACGTAAGATCTCCGACCTCCGGGTGTTCCGCTGCGCACCGAAGACCCTGTTGTTCCGCCAGGCAGGGCTGTCAATATAATAATTTTAAATTGGGGTATTTTAATTTTTGGGGTTTTAAATCGGCCAAATCTATTTAATTATTTTAATTTTTAATTATTGTTGTGTCTTGTGTTTTTAAATTGGCTGTACACCGCCCTGAGTCCTTCGGGAGAAGGGCGGTATAGAAATAAAATTATTATTATTATTATTATTATTTGTGTGATGTTTGGGTCTCGAACCTGGGTGGCCAGTTTTCCAACCGACAGGCCTAATGTCTTAACAGCTGAGCCACCACATCAGAGTAGAGGAAGGTGCTTTTAATTTTTTCCCTTCTTAACTATATCCATACCCTGGAAAGACATAGTGAATTCATGACAGTCTTTCTGGGGAGGGTATACTATCAATAGAGAATTTCTGGTCTTTGACCATAAGTCAAATCCTCCTCCTCCTCCTCCTCCTCCTCCTCCTCCTCCTCCTCCTCCTCCTCCTCCTCCTCCTCCTCCTCCTCCTCCCCCCCACCACCACTACTACCACCATTGTCACCATCACATAAGCAAAAATGTCCTCCTTAGCCATCACCCATGACCCTCAGAACATGAACTTGATAACAGAGCAGATCCACCGAGGAGACGCTGGTCTCCTAGGTGCCTGAAATATAAGATACAGAAAGTGGGTGGAAATTTGTGGCTCTCCAGAAGTAGGTAAGCTATGAATCATCACAACAACCACTTCATAAATGCATGGCACAACACAGGAAAACAAACCCATCAGGACAAGACTCAGCAATCCATCTGCATTTAAAAGATGAAGGCCACTCTTTTGAAGACAGCAAAGTCCACGTTCTAGACAGAGAGGACTGCTGGTGTGAAAGAGGGGTCAAAGAGGTCATCTATGTCAAAATTGAACAGTCCTCTCTCAACAGAGGGGGTGGGATACGACATCATCTATCTCCAGTCTACGACACAGTCCTTTCAACAATTCCAAGAAGACTCCACACCCATTTGCACCACTCAGGTGACCCTAAGGACACAGATGACCCTCCAAGTGCTTCAACGACCCTCTAAAACAGTGTTTCTCAACCTTGGAAGCTTGAAGATGGGTGGACTTCAACTCCCAGAAACCCCCAGCCAGCAGCGCTGGCTGGGGGATTCTGGGAGTTGAAGTCCACCCATCTTCAAGCTTCCAAGGTTGAGAAACACTGCTCTAAAAGGATACAAATGACCAATTGTCTGCAAGGAGTATAAATCCTTCCATTCCCCCACCATACAGTCAGAGCTGAAGAAGCTTCTTGGATGAGAAGCGAAACATCTTCAAAGAAAAAACAGAAAAGTCCAGTTGCCTCTTGAAAAAGCACCTTTGGGACAACCAGGACCTGGATGACTTCTGCTTCACATTTCTTCAATTCTCTCTCTCTTATCCTTGAACCTCTACTGCATTCACTCCTCGTCACTTTTAGAGGAATACAAATCATTCCATTTCCATTGTCAGTTGAATTCCACACATTGATTTAAGGTTGATCCAAACCAAAAACACAATCCACTCAGTCCCTAAATCAGTTTGAAGGGCTCAGGGTTGCTGCACTAAAGTGATTCAGTGATTCAATTATAGATTCAACACATGGGGGTAAATTGACTGAATTTCCATCCAATCCTCAGACGGAAGGGTCTCACAGCCCTAAGAAGGGGAGATAACACAATAAAGGGGAAATTTCTTTTGAAGGCAGAGGAGGACAAAAAGGATAACTGAAAATAAGATAAAATGTTTGATTTAGAAAGAAGAGAGAAAGCCAGTTCGGTGTAATGGTTAAGGAACGAGGCTAAAATCAGACGTCCGTGAGTTCTAGTCCTGCCTTAGGCATGAAAGCCAGCTGGGTGACTTTAGGTCAATCACCAAGAGACTGTGAGTTCTAGTCCTGCCTTAGGCATGAAAGCCAGCTGGGTGACTTTGGGTCAATCACCAGGAGACTGTGAGTTCTAGACCCACCTTAGGCATGAAAGGCAATTGGGTGACTTTGGGTCAATCACCAGGAAATGGTGAGTTCTAGTCCTGCCTTAGGCATGAAAGCCAGCTGGGTGACTTTGGGTCAATCACAGGAGACGGTGAGTTCTAGACCCGCCTTAGGCATGAAAGCCAGCTGGGTGACTTTGGGTCAATCACCAGGAGACGGTGAGTTCTAGTCCTGTCTTAAGCACGAAAGCCAGCTGGGTGACTTTGGGTCAATCACCAGGAGACTGTGAGTTCTAGACCCGCCTTAGGCATGAAAGCCAGCTGGGTGACTTTGAGTCAATAGCCAGGAGATTGGGAGTTCTAGTTCTGCCTAAGTCAGGAAAGCCATCTGGATGGCCTTGGGCCAGTCACTCTTTCTCAGCTCAATCTACCTCCTAGGATTGTTTTTGTGGGAAAAATAGAAGGTGGAAGGTATGTTGGATATGTTTGCCACCTTGAGTTATTTGTACAAATAAAAAAAGTGGGGAATAAATAAATAAAATAAAGACCAGAACAGACATCCTAAGAAGATGTCTTGCAATGTGCTCTACATGGGGCTACCCTTGAAAAGTGTTAGGAGACTACAGTTGGTCCAGAACGCAGCCGCGTGAGCTCTCGTGGGTGCACCCACATTACACCAATTCTCCGCAAGCTGCACTGGCTCCCTATTGGTCTCCGGTCACAATTCAAGGTGTTGGTTATTACCTTTAAAGCCCTACATGGCTCAGGGCCAGGTTATCTTCGAGACCGCCTTCTGCCACATGGCTCCCAGGGACTGGTAAGATCCCACAGAGTTGGTCTCCTCCAGCTAAACAATGCCGGCTGGTGGGCCCGCGGGGGAGGGCTTTCTCTGTGGCTGCCCCAGCTCTCTGGAACCAGTTACCTCCTGAGGTCCGGACCATCCCCACCCTATTGGCCTTCCGAAAAGCGGTGAAGACCTGGCTTTTCTGGCAGGCCTGGGGCCGTTGATCTCGCTTTGCGATCCGGCAAGATCCGGCCATGAATGGTGTGAATGGGTTTTAATGTCTTTAAGGTATTTCATTTTTAAGTGTTTTTATAGTGATTTTTTGAGTGTATTGTGAGCCGTCCTGGGTCTTCGGAGAGGGACAGCATATCAATTGAATAAATAAATGAATAAATAAATAAAAGAGAACTATGATGGTCTATGGTAGCCAAAACAACAACAACAACCCCTTAAATAGAAATAAAAAACCACAAGGACTCTGATACCATGAACAAAATAATACCTTTTCATCAACTTAGTTACTTGGAAAAGGTGGCATCAAATTCTTGAATGTTTGCCAAAAGTCTTCCAATAATGAGACCTAAATTATTCTCCAGCAGATGTTAACTCTGCACCTTTCACTTCCTTAATTAGTGTGATTTATTTTGAATGTTAGAAATAAATGTGCTCCACTTGACTTTTTACCTTTTGTGTATCTGGAGCTTACGGACCAAGCCTGGGACATCTGGAGCTTATAGAACAAAGCTATCTCAAATGTTACCTTGATTCAGAATCTTAGAAAAATATCACCCGGAAATTGTAATCTGATTTATTAACATTACTGGGATTTTAAGTGGAGATTTGTTTGAGAGCTAAGGGAAAAATCTTACTGTATGTCAATGAAATTTACTTTGGGGATGCTGAAATGCGCTACAATCTGGAACACTTTATCCCTGTGAATGAAACTCTGCTTTTGTTTCCTTTCCAGGAGAATATTGAAGCATTCTGCACAGGGGTTGGTTGCTGGGGGTTCGCAGGGGTTCGGGAGAACCCCTAGCTAAGATTCTGTGCAGTTCAAAAGGGGGGCTTTTGCACAGGTTCGCCTGGTGCGCCAGTTACGCCCTTTCCTAGACAGGGATGCCCTCCGTACAGTCACTCATGCTCTCATTATTTCTTGGCTGGATTACTGCAATGCCCTCTACATGGGGCTGCCCTTGGGGTGCACCTGGAGGCTCCAGCTGGTCCAAAATGCGGCCGCCTGGGTTGTTATGGGAGCTTCCCGTTACTCCCGTGTGACACCTCTCCTGCACGAGCTGCACTGGCTGCCGGTTGTTCTTTGGATCCGCTTCAAGGTGCTGGTTTTTACCTATAAAACCCTACATGGCATGGGCCCAGGGTACTTGCAGGACCACCTCCTACCGGCCTCCCACCGCCCTATGAGGTCACATAGGGCTGCCCTCCTCCAAGTACCATTGGCCAGACAATGTCGGCTGGTGGCCCCCAGGATGAGGACGTTCTCAGTGGCCACACTGACCCTCTGGAATGAGTTACCCATCGGGCTCCAGACTTTCCGCACCGACCTGAAGACATGGCTGTTTCAGCAAACCACTAGAAGGCAGGACAAGAAGCAATGGATGGAAACTAAGGAGAGAAGCAACCTAGAACTAAGGAGAAATTTCCTGACACAATTAACCAGTGGAACAACTTGCCTCCAGAGGTTGTGAGTGCTCCAACCCTGGAGGTTTTTAAGAAGAGATTGGACAACCATTTGTCTGAAATGGTGTAGGGTTTCCTGCCTGAGCAGGGGGTTGGACTAAAAGACCTCCAAGGTCTCTTCCAAACAGGGGTAGGATTTAGCCTGTTCGTACCAGTTTGGGCGAACCAGTAGTTGTGACCTTCGGGTGGGCCTGCTCACCTGCCCTTGTGCTATGCCGTCCTATTTAGCTGCATTTTTAAAGCCACGCACATGCGTGCAAGTGTGCGCGCGAGCAAAGCACATGCACAGAAGGCAGTGCGCTCACATTTTTGGTGCTGGGGAGAACCGGTTGTTAAATTATCTGAAGTCCACCTCTGCTTCCACCTCTGTTCTTCTAATTTAAGTCAAGGATTACCTGCAACCCCTGGCAGAGACTTCATTTTTCCTTGGAAGACTGCCCATAAGCCGGAAGCAAATTCTCGATGTACTTCTTAAGCTTGTGATACCTTCAGCTGATGTATAGCTATACAAGTGAATTGTTAAGGCACCCCCCAATTCGTTTTCACCTCCTTAGCGCTGGTATAGAATTACTAGCCTTGAGTTGGAAACCAAGTCAACAAAGTGCCTTACTTTCTGATGAACGCCCCACAAACACCCCATAAACCACCGATGTTGTAATTGCATTCTTGACTGCGCATAATTTCTCCTTCTTATTTCTTCTTGTTTTCCCTATCGTCAGTGCACTAAGGGACCGGTGCAAAATTCAAGTGATTGCAGGGTAGTGATTTACAGCAATTGATTTATGCGCTTAATCACGCATGCCCTCGTAAAACAGACACGTCTTTGCAGCAAGTGCTATATGAACAGAAACTGGGTGGTTACTCATAAGTCTTGCAGTGGATAGTTTAATCGTTCCTGAAAGCCTCTAAGCCATTCATGGAAAGCAGGTTTTATAGGGCTGAACAGATGCTTGGTTCAACAATGCTTCAAATCAAGCCCACTTGCGGTTTTGCAAAGCAACGTAAAGGAAGAAAGTGAAGTAAGACGGGGGTTGGACTGGATGATTTCTGGGATCCCCTCCGACTCTGTTATTCTGTTCTGTTGTTCTGTTATTCTTTCTATGATCATCTGTACCCATCCCATGAAGCTCAAAGAAAATCCAGAAGGGTATAGGACCATGATGGCGAACCTATGGCACCCGTGCCAGAGGTGGCACACAGCTCCCCCTCTGATGGCAGGCGAGCCATCGCCTCAGTTCAGCTCTGCTGCATATGCACACACACCTCCCGCTGGCCAATTGGGTCTCTGCCACGCATGCACGGGGGCGGGGCGTGTGCAGTGGTGCGCGCGCATGCGCATGTGCAGGTTGCATGTGGGATGGGTGTGTGCATGCACAGGGGCGGGGTGCATGTTAGGGAATGGCTATTGCCTAACTGGTTGGGTTGGCAATATATATAAACCATCAATGCATGTTTGCAGTCAAAATGTAATGTATAGCTTTAAGGTTGTAATGCTGTATTGCATCATACTGTATTCTGATTGGCTAGCTCTGTAGCTCTGTAGCCAACGTAATTAGGAAGCTTGAATCATGGCTTATTTTTCTTATTACATTATTATTGCTACCTCTGCTCCTCTCCGCCTGTTCTCTCTGCATGATCAGTGATTGGTCATTGCTACTTGTTGTTTTCTACTGTTTTACTGATTGTTTTACTGCTGTACTAGTTCCTGTTTGCAACTCTAAAAATAACTATTTTATTGCATATGACTACAACAACTGGTAAGAAGACTTTGTTCTTGGAATATCCCTGGATTGACAGTTTAACTATCTTTATCTGTGTATGACTTGCATTGTTTTTTGGATTTTGCTTTACTTTTTCCTAAAAGTAAAAGAATATCACAACTCAGTGTGTCTGTGTATTGACAGTGCTTAGTCACAATCACTTTCAGCCATTTCTCATGTGCACAACCTTGCTACTCAAGGGTTAATCTGCGCATATTCCTTAACAGTGCATGCAGGGAGCCCCACCCCCCCCACACACATGTGGGGGGGTGGGGCGCATGTGAGGGGGTGCACGCATTGCATTCTGGGGGTGCAGTCCCGCGCATGTGCATTGGCACACATACGCATGCACTTTGGGCACTCAGTCCGGAAAAGGTTAGCCATCACTGGCATAGGATCTCTTGCCATGGGCAGGGAGTTGGACTAGAAGACCTCCAAGGTCCCTTCCAAACCTATTATTAAGAGCCTTGGTGGCGCAGTGGACTAAAACTGCTGTTAAAGTAGTACTTAGCTGCCAGCTGCCTGCAATTACTGCGAGTTCAATTCTCACCAGGCTCAAGGTTGACTCAGCCTTCCGTCCTTCCTAGGTAGGTAAAATGAGGACCCGGATTGTGGGGGCAATAAGCTGACTTTGTATAAAATAGAACACCACTTAGGGGGGCCTAAAAAGCCCTACTAAGCAGGTATATACAAAAGTATGAAGGCTATTGCTTAAAGCATTGTAAGCCGCCCTGAGTCTCCGGAGAAGGGCGGCATATAAATGGAACAAATAAATAAATAAATAAATAAATAAATAAATAAATAAATAAATAAATAAATAAATAAATAAATAAATATTATTCTATGTTTTATGTTCTAAGTGATCACATTGATTTGCTTAGCATTGTTCTGATGATCTCCTAGGATATTTCCAGCAGCTAAGGAGAACATTTTGTCTGCTACACCCGTTGTAAACATGCAGAAGCCTCCTCTGGTACTCCTAGCAAGCTATTAGAAGTGGTGGAGCCAGGTTAAAAATACACTGAATTTTGTAACATAACAGGTTTTCCCCAAGGTGCTCTTTCAGGAGGCAACTGGACTTTCTTGTTTTTTCTTTTGAAGACATTTCAATTTCTCATCCAAGAAGCTTCTTCAGCTCTGACAGGAGAGTGGGGAATGGAAGGATCTGGATGATTGAGAATCTCTACAGACTTACAATGGGTTTTCCTTGAGACACGTTCCACAGACGTTATTAGTGAAGATTCAGGACAGATTAAAGCAGCTTGAAGATGTGTGTCCTTCAACTCCTAGAGGTCCCCAGCCATCATACAGGTAGTCCTTGACTTATTACCACAATTGAGTCTGACATTTTGGTTACTAAGCAAGTCAGGTGTTAAGTGAGTTTTGCACTGTTTTTGTTCTGCCCCAGCTACGGACCCCAAAGAACGCAGCACACACAAAGTCTGTACAAACCTTAGTTTACTAAATTAAATCAGTCTTTTTCAAATAAAGGCTATTAATTAACTTTCTTAACAGCCTACAAGAATCCAAAGAATAAATAATTGTAATCTTACTATGGTTGGCAGAAAGCCCAGAAGCAATTTGCAGGAAACTGATAAGAGAACTAAGATCAAGACACGAAGGAGAGTGAATGAAATTGTTCCCTGCAAATTGCCTCAGTCATCGTCCTTCCTTAAATAGGCTAGGGGAGTGGCCAATTAGTCCCAAGCCTTACTCTCAAGGAGACCTCCTCCTGAGGAGCCTCTCCTGCCTTTTGGCTGCTCTTCGCACCCGTGCATCAAGAAGAGGCTCCTCCTCTTCTTCCTCTTCACTTATGAGAGCTTCTGGAGGTTCTGAAGGCCCTGGCTGAATCCCCGCCTCTGGCACCACTCCAGCCTCCTCATTGTCTGACTCGAGTGCCAGCTGCACAGGCTGCTGGCGCAGCACCACATCAGCCTCCTCGTTGTCGGAATTAGCTACTAGCTGCACAGGTCGCTGACGGGCCACAACAGTTTTACGACTTTTCTTGCCAGAGTTGTTATGTGAATCTCTGCAGGTGTTATGTGAGCAACATGGTTGTTAAGTGAATCTGGCTTCTCCATTGCTGGTGAGAAGGTTGCACAAGGAGATCACATGACCCTCAAGGATACTGCAACCGTCATAAATACAAATTTTAATCATATACCTTCACTACTGGTTCGGAACTGTGAGTGCGCGCGCGCTCACTTCGCAAAATCTTCTGCACATGCAGAGCATCCGTGATGATGTCCGAGTGGGTGGGCGGAGCCTCCCACTGCCGCCGCTACCAGTTCAGGGCGAACCGGCAGAAACTCACCACTGAAGGGGATGCTGCTGTAAGTGTGAAAAGCAGTTATGTCACTTTTTTTCAGTGCCATTGTAATTTCGAATGGTCACTAAATGGACGGCTGTAAATCAAGGACTACCATATTGGGCTGGGGAAGTTGCCAAGGTTGAGAAACAGTGCTCTGATTGGCCAGGAAAATTGAACCCTTGGACTGGAAAAACTTTGATCTGATCTGGAATGACTCTTTTTATCTTCCTCTCGTGCTGTGAGGCTCTTCTCTTGATGAAAGACCAAAGAATATTGAGAAAAGTTAAGGGGAAAAAAATCCCAAGATTATTGGCAAGTTTGCATGTCCCTAACTGTGAAAACACTAATTCAAGTTGTTAGATTAATCAGCAGGTTTCTTCTGATTCACTGTAAAAAAATTGTTTTTCTAAACTAATCTAAAAACTCTTGCCTGGTTCCTAAACAGTTGGAGATTTTGAAATGTTTCATTTGTCTTGATAGGAACCTCTACATTAGTTTTCTTGAGCATTAATAAGAGGATGCAATTTCTGTGAATAAACTCCCAAGCCTTCTTAAATTTGGAGAAATCTTTCACCAGTTTTCAGACTGAAGGCTACATTTGGCTCTTGAGTAGCATACAGATAATTAAGCTTCAGGCACAGGAAGGCAAACTAACAAAAATATATTTTGCTTTAATTAATGTATTTGGCTTTAGATGTATTTAGATTTAGAGGATGCCCAAACGACAATGCTACAAACAAAACTGGGCAGTTTACCCACTTAAAGTCACAAACAATGAAAAATAGAAAGAAAAAAAAAAGATTAGGAATGCCCAGAGTAGCAGGATACAATACCCATAAATGAAACAAAACAACACATCCATTTACATATTTGCAATTGTAAGTAGAGTTTTAATTCTATTTATTTAATAGACACAATTAATATGATTACCTCAGAAGGATTTAATACTTTTTTCTCTCATACTAAAAAAAGTGGCATGGCACCCCAAGTTTTGGAGAAGGGCAGGCATCTGTGGCTTCAGACTGGGTACCTTTGGATTAAGGATCTTAAAGTGTCTCAATGTCATTTAGATACCTATATACAGGGGTGAAATCCAGCAGGTTCTGACAGGTTCTGGGGAACTGGTAGTGGAAATTTTGAGTAGTTCAGACAACCAGCAAATACCACCTCTGGCTGGCCCCAGTGTGGGGTGGGAATGGAGATTTTGCAATATCCTTCCCCCAGGAGGGGGGAGGGAATGGGAATTTTGCAGTATCCTTCCCTTGGAGTGGGGTGGGAATGGAGATTTTGCAGTATCTATGCCACGCCCACCAAGCCACACCCACCAAGCCATGCCCACAGAACCGGTAGTAAAAAAAATTGGATTTCACCACCGCCTATATGATAATGCAAAATGTACTCATACAGAATAACACCTTTTCTTCCTAACAGGGCAAAGCTGAAAGTTTAAAATACATTTTACTTCTGTATAGGCCTAACATTTTTTTTCCATAATTTCATGGACATGTCCATATCCATGATGTTTTCTAGGAAACAAGCCTTCCCTTTTTGCAACCTTCTAATTTTTTAATTTGGGGTAGAGTCAGGGCAACGGGACGGAGCTGAATGTTTACTGGATGGATGCCCTTCCTGATGCCAAGGCAGAGTTCGCAGTAGATATTTTTTCTTTGCACCCTAGGAAAGAAACATCTGCCGCTACCTAGGATTGAACTATTGCTTAACGCATTGTAAGCCGCCCTGAGTCTCCGGAGAAGGGCGGCATATAAATCAAATTAAAAAAAAAACTCTCAACCTTCTCAGTGGGAGGCAAACGTCTTCACCACTAGGCCACCACACTGTTCTTTTCTAGAAAACAGTATGGAACTGGATTATTTGGATATTTCTACATGAGCTGTGGCGGAACAGTGGTTAGAAGGCAGTATTGCAGTCTAATTCTGCTGACTGCGAGCAGTTCAAATCTCACCAGCTCAACATTGACTCAGCCTTCCATCTTCCGGATTGGTAAAATGAGGACCCAGATTGGCAATAGGCTGACGCTTAGCGAGGTCTATAAAGTACCATGAAGCAGTATATACGTCTAAGTGCTATTGCTTTTGCTATTGCTATCTTCCTCCAATATATCTTTTTTCAACTTTCCAGCCTGGCCTTCAGCCCTGAGATTCGCTGATGGTCTCTCCTCCAAGCTCCATCCTGCACAACTTCTGAGACTAGAGAAGGCCAGCTAGATATTGCTACCAATTAAGAATAAACCCAAATGTTAAACTTAGTTCCTTGTAACCTCCTGGACATGCTGATATGGGATGATACAGAAGTGATTTCCCATTGTCTTCTTCTGGGATCTTTGTTGTTGTTGTCCTCTCAGTCTATACAACAGCTTTAGGCTTCCCAAATAATCAGCTATCCAAATATGAGAATAAAGAATAACAGAGTTGGAAGGGACCTTGAAGGTCTTCTATGTCAGGGTTTTGATCGATCCCATCCTGGCTATGAGATAATTACCCTGATTAATTAGAGGATGGACCATGGCTTTCTCCAAGTTGCAATATTCTGAAATAAAACCCGAAGAAGTATTCTCTAATAAAACTCTTTTATTTGTAAAAAGTAACAAAACACCTATCTATCTAATTAGCTACATTTTGGCAGCACTCCTCTGCCAGACCATTCCTGGCAGAGAGAACAAAGGAAAGAGTACTAATGAAGGAATGGAATGTAGGACATGCGCAGTAAAAATACTGATAAGGAACTTGGCAAAACTACAGTAAGTCTATTAGTCCAAAAATATGAAGCTCAGCTGGGAAATACAAGAATGCAGTGACATTCTAGTCCAACCCCCTGCAGTGGATCCTATACCAGTGGTGAAATCCAATTTTTTTTTACTACCAGTTCTATGGGCGTGGCTTGGTTGGTGTGGCAGGGGAAAGATACTGCAAAATCTCCATTCCCACCCCACTCTGGGGCCAGCCAGAGGTGGTATTTGCCAGTTCTCTGAACTACTCAACCACAGCTGCGTTATAAGGATATCTGCAAGAGGGACCTAAAGGCCCTGGGAATGGACATTAACAACTGGGAAACCTTGACCTCCGATCGTTCAGCTTGGAGGCTAAAGACGCAGCATGGCCTCCTCCAATTCGAAGAGACACTTGTTCGGCAGGCTGAGGCAAAGAGGCAGTCCCGGAACCAGCAAAATCTGGGGGCTGGGCAGGGGACAGAGTGTATCTGCCCTCAGTGTGGAAGGGATTGCCACTCTCGAATTGGCCTTTTTAGTCACACTAGATGCTGTTTTAGGACCTCTTTCCAGAGCATGATACCATATTCTCTTAAGACTGAAGGATACCAATGATGAACTACTCAAAATTTCTGCTACCAGTTCTCCGAACTGCTCAAGATTTCCACTACCGGTTCTCCAGAACCTGTTAGAACCTGCTGGATTTCACCCCTGTCCTATACCATTTCAGACAATTGGCTTTCCACAGTCTCTTCTTAAAAACCTCCTGTGATGGACCATCCACAACTTCTGGAGGCGAGCCATTCTGCTGATTAATTGTTCTTGCTGTCAGAACATTTTTCCTTAGTTCTAGGTTGGATCTCTCTTTTTTTTTTTTTTATAAATTTTTTATTGAAAATTATTAAAAAATACAGAAAAAATATAATAATATGGATAGAATTGCAGAGAGTAATATAATACATATAGAGTTTTAAAGTATCAATTTTCGCCTGGAGAAAGTACAAACTTCCATTAAGCTAACTCATCAAACGAAAGGAAGGTTTAGCCAGAAAAAAAATTCTCAATCGTCATGCAGTACTCCTGGAAGTATTTACCCACGTTCACATTAAGGTTAATATTTTCGTTCTTCTTAAGATTTCTTTTTTTGCAGCCAAGCATACCATCTGTCCCAGCTCCTATATAACCCCGATTCTTGTCTATCTCGCAAAAGTCCAGTAAGCTTGTCTGCTTCTGCACAGTCCATGATCTTTGCAATTAACATAGCCTCCGATGGGATATTTTTAGATTTCCATTCTTGCGCGAACGAGATCCTGGCTGCAATGATGATGTGGAGAGCGAGATACCAATTAGATTTGTTTAAATTCTCTGGTTTCATGCCTAGTAAAAATGTTTCCGGGTTCAAATCTATTCTACATCCTATAATTTCTAAAATCCATTTTTGAATTCTAACCCAATATTCTTTTGCTCGGGGACAGGTCCACCAACTATGAAAGTAAGTTCCCATAGCGGCGTTGCATTTCCAGCAAACCGGAGAGGTCCCCGGGAACATCTTCGATAATCTAGCCGGGGGCAGGTGCCATCTATATAGCATTTTGTATATATTTTCTGTTGCAATATTTTCAGGATCAGACTCAATAAGATTAGTGAGAGTTAGAGGTTTGAATATATTTTCTTTTATTTACAACAGGCATTCTATATTCACTGAATATTCACAGATAGAAGCAAGGAAAAGGATGCAGACAGCTCCTTATATATACAATGGGAGGAGCTAGATGTGGGAGTGGTGAATTATGAATACATTAAGAAGTGAAGAATAAATTAACCCCTGATACACCGTTCATATACTATTTACACATTGGAGAATAAGGCATTTACATCTGACAAATCCCCCTCTAAATGCCGATTCGTTATACAACACCAATTACATTCAGATTCAGGACAATACAAAACATACAATTTAGAAGTTAAATATTTGTGCTGCTTATAAGGTAAAGGCTTTGTCAATATGTCAGCTAATTGTTCTGAAGTATCACAATGCACTGCTTTAATAAATCCATCCTGAGATAATTGTCTCACATGTTTAAATTTTATATCTATGTGTCTGGACCTTTGTCCAATGGCGTCAGATCTAGATATTTCAATCGCTGCTTTATTGTCTTCATGCATAACAAAAGGCAAAGCAGGTTTTTTCCAAACATCTGAAATTAAATCATTAAACCATACAAGGTTATTTGCAGCTTTGGATAAACAAACATATTCTGCTTCTGTCGTTGAAGTGGCCACTAGTTCTTGTTTACCAGTGTACCAGTAAACAGGACAGTCATTTAAGAGGAATATATAGCCAGATGTGCTTTTTCTACATGAGGTGTCTCCAGCCCAGTCCGCATCTGCGTAACATGTAAGCTTTGGTTCTTTATTATCGTTAGGTTCTAACATTAAACAAAAGTCTAGTGTACTTTTCAGATATCTTAAAATTCTTTTAACAGCTTCCCAGTGATACATTGTTGGCTTGCTGACATGTCTGGATAATAAATTGAGTGGTAAAGCGATATCTGGTCTTGTCCAATTAGATATATAAAGAAGTGAACCTATGATTGATCTATAAAATGTGTTATCTTTGAATTCGGGAGAAGATTCATCAGTATTTCTTAGAAAGTCAGTTTGCATAGGAGTATCACAAGGTTTGGCATTATTTAGATTGCATTTATTTAAAAGTTCTATGATCTTATCTCTCTGAGTAAGTTTGAATCCTCTTTTAGTCTTATTAATTTGAACACCAAGATATTTGTTTACTTTGCCTAGAGATTTTAACGAGAAATGTTCATTTAGCTTAGTTACAAAAGTTTCTCTTCTCTCCTTATGTTTTCCTATGTATAAAATGTCATCCACATAAATCAATACAAATTCTATGTAATCATCACCCTTTTTGACAAAGAAACAGTTATCAGCAGTGGTAGCATTGAAGTCCATGGTTTTAAGTACTTTTACTAAACAATCATACCATTGTTTACCAGATTGTTTTAACCCGTATAAACTCTTGTTTAACAACCAAATCTCATTTTTGTTTGTGTATTGACTGTGAGGTGCTCTTACATATATTTCCTTATCTAGTTTTGCGTGTAGATACGCAGTCTGTATGTCATATTGAAATACATCAAGATTGAGTGCTGATGCTACCACTAGAGCTGTTTTGACACTCTCTGTTCTTACTGTGGGGGAATACGTGTCAGTATAGTCCTCCGGATATTTCTGTGCATAACCTTGTGCAACTAGTCTAGCTTTGTATAGGGTATTGCCTCCCTCTAAGTTCTTAATTTTATATATCCACCTGGTACCAATAATTGTTTTATCTTTAGGTGCAACTGCAGGTGTAAATACATTTAGTCCTTGTAAACTTTCCATCTCTTTTTTCATCGCTAATTCCCATTTTTCTTTTTCTCTACTAGGGAGTTTTAACACTTCCTCATATGTATTAGGTGTTGTAGGCTCACCATCCATATGCATTATATAATCCTTGTATTTATTTGGTATTTGATTTCTGGTGTTTCTAATAGTTTTTTTAGGTTTACTATCGTTATCATGCAAATATCTTGCTTCCTTTTTTGTTAGTGTATCTGTTTTTATTTTGTGTTGGCTATTTGTCCATGTTTTGGTTTTGTTTTTATATTTGTTGATATCTTGCTTTTCTATAGTCTCTTCCTCATAAGATTTTGTATCTTTGTTGTTATTTGGAAATATTTCATTAAGATGTATTTTAGACCAGTTGGCCTGTTCATGGAACACAGCTGTTCTGGAGACTATAAATTTGTTATTATTATCAATGAATCTGTATCCTTTAGTGCCTGTCTCGTAACCCATAAATCTGAGTCTTCTGGATACGTTTTCTCCCTTTCTTCTTAATTGCTTAGGTATGTGTACGTCTGCAGTGACTCCAAATATGTGCATGTGTGCTAATTTTGGTTTCCTATTATACATCACTTCATATGGTGTCTTATTTACAATGCTGGACCAGGTTCTATTCTGTGTGTAATTTGAATAATGTAAGGCTTCTGACCAGAATTGTTTGCTTAAGCCAGCATCTTCCAATGTGCATCTAATCATGGTTTGTAATGTTGAGTTCTTCCTCTCCGCAATCCCGTTCTGGAACGCAGAAAATGGGCTAGATGTGTAATGTAACATTCCTTTGTCTTTTAACCATTGGGAGAATTCTTTAGACATGAATTCACATCCCCTATCTGTCATGATTTGTTTTATTTTGATATTGTGTTGTGTTTCTATGCGTTTGTAAAATTCCTTAAATTTTTGAAAGGTTTCATCTTTGTGTTTTAATGTATAAACAAATCCATAGCGGCTATAATCGTCTACTATTGTCAAGAAGTAACGTTTTCTATAAGTGATTGATGGAGTTAATGGACCAACTAAGTCCATGTGTACTAAATCAAAAATTTTGTTGGTTGACCTAGTGGATTTTCTTGGTCTGGGACTAGTTTTTAGTTTTGTAGATTTACATACTGAGCATTCCAAATAGTTTTCACAATTTTTTATTTTAACACCTTCTGCGTGTTCAGTCATTTTTTGTACTACAGGAAAACTGGCATGTCCTAACTTCCTATGTAAGATGTGAGCACACTCATCATGAATTGGCTTACCTATTTTTGGTTTTTTTTCATTGTGTGTATCTATGTGATCATGAGATATTTTACATTCATCATTGTCACTGTTGCTAATATTTTCATTATCTACTTCAATACAATCTTCCATATTTGAATCAATGTTATGCAACCATTTTTCCTTTGTTATCAGATAAGGTAGGCCTCCTTTAATCATCACAGTGCCTATATTTATTTTATTCTTCTCCAAAGTCGCTTTTCCTTTAGAAAAAACAATGTTAATGTCAGAATCTCTACTTAGTTTTATGGCACTTAGTATGTTATGAGGTATTTCAGGTATTAACAATACCCCCTCTATTTTTCCTAGACCAGGCAGGGTTACATTCCCTCTACCTAATACTTGAACCTTTTCTTGGTTAGCTACCTTTATTACAAATTTATCTTCTATAAATGAAGACAATATATTTTTGTTATTAGTGGTGTGATTAGTTGCTCCAGAATCAATAAGCCAATTATTGTTCTCATTTTGCTGTATGTTAGTGTTATCTTGTTTATTTAATCCATTTAGTGAACCAGATTTTCTATCTTTTGAATTATCTCTGCCCCCTCTATTCTCTTTGTAATTTGGTGGGCTTCTATATCTATGTCTATCTATGGAAGACTGTCTATAATTGTATTTGTTTCTATATTCTGACCTATGTCTTTCTTTTGAAATCTTGGGGCAATCTCTCCTATTGTGTTCCCTGGATCCACAGTTATGACATTTAAATGTTTCATTATATTTTTCTTGGAAAGCTACTTTCCTATATGGTTTGTGTTCTATGTGATTGTTAGAACGATTCCTTCTTGAATTGTCTTCTGCTATTAATTTATTGGATAGACTTTCTATGGATAAGTATCCTAGATTGATTGTGTCTAAATGTGTTATATAATTGTCCCATGATGGATCAAGTGAGTTGATAATAACACTTTTCATTGTTTGGTCTGAAATCACCTCCCCCCTCAAATGCAGCTCAGCTCTTATTTTGTTTAAAGATATTAAGTGCTCACTTATGGAAACCCCTGGTTTTATCCTAGATGAAAAGAAATCTTTAGACATCCTTGTGGTGGTAGCTACACTGTCACTGTGAAACAAATTAAACATGCATTGAATAATTTCTGCAACAGTCAGATTTGGCTTAATGCTGTGATACATTGCAGGAGACACACTAGATATTAATAAGAAAAATGCTCTATGGTGTAAACAATCTATTTTTAGAGTCCAAGGTCTTTTTGGGGGACTAGTGATAAAAAATAGTAAGTTTTCCTTCATAAAGACAACCTGGAGCTGTTGATACCATTCTTGCAAATTAATGCCATCTACCCTTAGCTTTGGGAAGTCACTGGGTAAATTTCCGACATTATTAGGTACATTACTTACAACCTGAGGTAGTCCGTGGTCTCGTAAATGCAGAAAGTTACAAAACGGCATGGGGATGCTCGCAACGAGCCTGCACGGTCTCCTCGCCAGTTCATGTCTTCCCGGGCCGTCTGCGTAGTCTTGCGCATGCGCGTTGTCCATTTCTTCCTTGGAGTCGTCGTGAAAGGTTCTCCTCACTGCGGCTCGCTCGTTCCGCTCCTCCTCAGATGAATCGGTCTCTGGTTCGATTTTGGGAGTCCTGACGACGGCGGCTGTTCTTCCTTTTCTTCTGAGGGCGTTGGTGCTTGCTTCGGTCTGTGGCGTGGGGCGGTATCGGCAGGGCTCTCTCTGGGTTCGGGCGTCGGCGCTCTCGTAGTCAGGATGGGAGCGGGCAGGTCTTGAGGCATTGGCTTGCTCGCTCGCTTCTTCGTTAGCTTTTTAGTAATTTTTAGTTTTGGCCCAAATGCAGCAAAAAGCGTTTTCATTGCTGATTTTATTTGGTAGTTTGTTGAATCACCTTCACTTTCTGATTCTGATTCTTCTGAGGAGTTTGAATCTTCTTTTTCATTTTCGTTGTCTGATAACGTTTTTCGCGCCAGAAATTTTGAATTGAGCTTTTTGATTGGCTCTGCTTCGCTCACCTTGGAGGCCTGTTGAAACCAAGATGGCTGCCATTCAAAATTTCATGCTGGATCACCGTTTTTCTTCTTCACAATATTTTTTTCTGCAGTCATATCACTCACTATTTTTGGGTCTTTAGACTTTTCATTAGTGATGTTTTTCTCTCTCGCTGCTCCGCTGTTCTTCAGCATATCTTGGAGGTTCGCGATGAGGCTTTCATCGTTCTTCTGGCTCTTTAATAGTTTTAATATTTCTGACCTGAGTTCGTTATTCTCTATTTCGATTTCCTCCTGGTCATCATTTTCATCTATAATTTCTTCGTCTTCAGTGGTGTATTCTTCGGATTCTCTCGAAATTGCGTTTGTGGATTCGTTGGTTATTTCTTGTTCTGTTTCCATTTCTTTGCTGTATGCCCTGGTGTTGGGCCTATCTTTCTTAGACATTTTTAAGTTTTTATTGAGTCAATTAACCATCCTCTGCTACCAGCTTGTTGCAATATTTTCAGGATCAGACTCAATAAGATTAGTGAGAGTTAGAGGTTTGAATATATTTTCTTTTATTTACAACAGGCATTCTATATTCACTGAATATTCACAGATAGAAGCAAGGAAAAGGATGCAGACAGCTCCTTATATATACAATGGGAGGAGCTAGATGTGGGAGTGGTGAATTATGAATACATTAAGAAGTGAAGAATAAATTAACCCCTGATACACCGTTCATATACTATTTACACATTGGAGAATAAGGCATTTACATCTGACATTTTCCTTATAGGAAACTGACATTGTTAATTTTAAGGTTGTCCCCCAGATTTCTTCCCATTTTTCAAGTTCAATCGAGTATCCCAAATTTCTCCCCCAGGCAATCATTGAGTCTTTGATGACCTCCTCTCCAATCCAGTCCATTAAGAGGAATTGATAGAGTTTGGATAATACCTTCTCATCCTTCCCCAACAAGATCTTATCAAGTTCCTGTAGAGAATTATAAATTCCTCCTTTATTTTTATCCTGAGCTGTCCTAGATTGGATCTGATTGTATGACCACCAATCTAGCTCATAGCCTGTTGGATCCTTCAGGCAAAGTAAAATCTCGAAATATGCTGGGGGAATTAGGCTATGGGTTGGATCTCTCTTTAATGATCTTCCACCTGTTATTTCTTGTCCTGCCCTCTGGTGCTTTGGACAACAGTTCAATCACATTTTCTATGTGATAGCCCTGTGATGGCGAACCTATGGCACGCGTGCCACAGGTGGCACGCGGAGCCATATTAGTGGGCATGCCAGCTCAGCTCTGGGGCGCATGGGCGCACTGGCCAGCTGATTTTCGGGCCTTCTGGGCCCACCAGAAGTAGGGAAACAGGCTGTTTCCTGCCTCTGGAGGGCCTGGGGGCGGGGTGGGGAAGGCCCATTTTTCTTTCTTACCTGGCTCCAGATCCTTTCTGTGTATCTGGGAAGGGCGAAAACAGCCTTTCCCACTCCCTTGGAGGCCCTACGGAGGCTGAAAGGGCCCATTTTCCGACTCCTGGTGGGACAAGAAGTGACATTTTTTCCTGTCCCCAGCCTCCAGAGTCTCCTAGAGAGGCTCCTAGAGACTCCTAGAGAGGTTCTGGAGGCTGGGGACAGCAAAAAATGTCACTTCCTGTCCCACTGAGAGTTGGGAAATGGGCCCTTTCAGCCTCCGTAGGGCCTCCAAGGGAGTGGGAAAGGCTGTTTTCACCCTTCCCAGATACACAGAGAGGATCTGGAACCAGGTAAGAAAGAAAAACGGGCCTACCAGGCCATCATGTGCCAGGAGTGGGGGGGGGGAGGGGGGAGGAGGTTGCGCATGCATGGGCATGGGCATGTGCGTGCGTGACCCTCCCCGCCCCCCCTCTCCTGGCACGTGATGGCAAAAAGGTTAGCCATCACTGTGATATCCCCTCAAGTACTGGAAGAGTGCTATCATATTATCCCTAGTCCTTCTGTTCATTAGACCACGAGTCTCCAACTTTGGCCACTTTAAGACTTGTGGACTTCAACTCCTAGAGTTCCTCAGACAGCTTTGCAGGAATTCTGGGAGTTGAAGTCCACAAGTCTTAAAGTTGCCAAGGTTGGAGACCCCTGCATTAGACTATACATACCTAATTCTCTTGATCGAATTCCTAATCAGATCCAATCTTGTTTAGCTTTGTAGATCCACCCAGGTTGACAAGGGCACATACTTTGCAAAGTACAAACTGTGGACCAGACAGATAAATATAACATATTGCCCTACTTGAAATTTAAGATGCTGCAATCCAAGTGATGTGCCAATACGAATGAGCCAGGTTTGAATTAAATTTACAACAAAGGCATTCAGATGTGTGGGGCTCCATTTTATCATTTGCAGCAGCCAGTACATTTCCAATGGTGCTATTTCATATCCCTCTCTCAAAATGTCACTTTTGCTTCCCTTCAGTTTTATTTGTGAGCGGTGCAGATGTGACTGAGAGATTGCCTGTAGCATCGCTTAGTGGCCAGCTGCTGCTGTCTCCCTTCTCATTTCATCCCGTTTCAAAAACTTAGCCGTAATGAAATTGGAAGGGGATTTTCTTGAGAGCACCCACAATTCTGGAGCATTAAAAATAATCCGAACCCATCCATCCTCCTAAATTGCACCTTTTTAATGGTTTAATTCCAAATATGTTCTGGATGTACTTGAGATGTGGGGCTCTATGCACGCTTTCTAGTTGAAAGGATGGGAAAAGATGCAAATTGCAACCTTGCGTCTGTCAGGGCTCCAAGTAACACCCCCAATGAAAGAAAACTCTGAGGCTTGAGTTTCCTCAAAGCTACATTTTATTAGAAATGTCATATTGGCATACCTGGGAAAACCCGAATCGGGAAGCTTCCAGGTTTTCCCCACCCAAAGGAAAGTCCAAATCCCTGCCCAGCACCCACAAGTCCATCACATGGTCCAATCAAGCATCGTTCCCACTGGAGATGCCTCCCAGTTCCAGCCGGGGTGAAATGCTCCTGGATGGGACCGGATCGCCCGATCCGGTAGCAATTTCTCCCTGTGGTTCGGTGATCCGGTAGCAATTGCCACCCAGGTGTCATTACTTCCTGGATTTATTTATTTATTTATTTATTTATTTATTTATTTATTTATTTATTTATTTATTTATTTATTTATTATTCAAACTTCTATACCGCCCTTCTCCTTTCGGACTCAGGGCGGTGAACAGCCAAAATAAAAACATTTATACATAACATTACAATTAAAAATAGATTTAAAATAATTACATAAATTTGGCCCGTAATTTAAAACTTGTCAATTTAAAATCCGTATCAAAATTTTAAAACCAACCCTAAAATCAAGACAGACCGGCTAACTGAAAAAAGTAAGTTTTTAGGGCCCGACGAAAAGTCCGGAGGTCGGAGATTACTCGTATCTCTGGGGGTAGATTGTTCCAAAGGGTAGGTGCCACCACAGAGAAGGCGCTCCTCCTGGGGGTCGCCAGCCGGCATTGTCTGGCCGACAGCACCCTGAGGAGGCCCTCTCTGTGAGAGCGAACCAGCCGGTGGGAAGCTATTGGTGGCAGAAGGCGGTCCCGTAAGTACCCCGGCCCTAAGCCATGGAGCGCTTTAAAGGTGATCACCAACACCTTCAAGCGCACCCGGAAGTCCACTGGAAGCCAATGCAGCTCGCGCAGGAAGTAACATTAACCAGGAAGTAATGTTTTTTTTACCTCCTGTGCATGTGCAGAAGGTTTTGTGTGGAGATGGTGTTATCTCAGTCATTGGCAAACCGTGCTGAGTAGACAACATTACCACATGTCCTAATCTTCTCAGGAATGTAAGACAGGATGTCTGGCAGAGACCTTATCTCAGATATACAAGGCATGGGGGCCCAGCACGTAGCATTGTTTGTCACAGGAAATACATGAGGGAGACAGGAGGGGTCCATATGGACTTCACGAGCTTTCTTTTAGCCAATCAGTATCAGTAAACGTTGATTAATGTTTTGCCATGATAGTTGTAAAATGACAATAAAAAGAAGCCTTTTGAATGGAGTCAGGGCGCCTTCCCCAAGGTACCTCACACTGAGGGGCCTTCCCGTGAATCATCATCCTGCCTACGCATCTTTCTTCATCGAAACAACAGTTTTGCGCACGCACAGGTGTGCATGTGCATATGACATGTGCGCGCAAGAGAAAAAAGTGAGCATGCGCACAGCACATGTGCTTCCGAACTGGTAAGGAAAGTAAGTAGATTTCACCCCTGGTTCCAGCCTTCCAGGTGCAATGCAAGATGTCCTTGACCTCTTGAGAAAGGAATGTTATTATGACTATATATCACCTATGCTCCATATAATCCCCCCTCTCAGTTTCCCACAGTAGTAAATGTGGCAGGTCTGAAGGCCTAATACAAAAGATGGTTTCCAGGCCTGTCAGCGTCTATCTTCTGAATATTCTGATAGTGTAGTGCAAGGGTCTCCAAACTTGGCAACTTTAAGACTTGTGAACTTCAACTCCCAGAATTCCTCAGCCAGTCATGCTCCGGAATTCTGGGGAACTCCGGGAGTTTGGGAACCTTTGGTGTAGTACAGTGGTGGGATTCAATTTTTTTTTACTACTGGTTCTGTGGGTGTGGCTTGGTAGGTGTGGCATGGCTTGGTGGGCATGGCATGGTTTGGTGGGCGTGGCAGGGGAGGATACTGTAAAATCTCCATTCCCACCCCACTCCAGGGGAAGGTTACTGCAAAATCCCCATTTCCTTCCAATCAGCTGGGACTCGGGAGGCAGAGAATAGGTGGGGGCGGAGCCAGTTAGAGGTGGTATTTACTGGTTCTCCAAACTACACAAAATTTCCACTACCAGTTCTCCAGAACTGGTCAGAACCTGCTGAAACCCACCTCTGGTGTAGTAGAATGTAGTCTGGGGTCCAAGGAGGAAGGGGCTTTTCTCAGAGGGCAAAGAGGCAACAGAGCTTGGGATGTCTGGTAGGCAGAAGAGGGCTAAGGTGGCCTCTTCCTAGCAGTTCACTGAGCATACTTATAATTATGGAGATAGTGCTTTACTCTGGTAAGATTCTGTTTGTAGAAATTATGTTTACCAACAAAGAATTAAAGGGAGACTAGAATAGATTTATTTCAAGCTATTTCGCTCTCATCAGCTAGCTATGCCCTTCTGGGATTTGAACCTGGGCTACTTGCATATTAGGTAGATGTATTAGTCTCTAAACCATGGGCTCCCCTGGCTTTGACGGGTATATCAGGGGAGAGATTAAGTGGAAGCAGTATGCTCCTCCCATAATTGGCCCTGATAGACCGGTCCCACCAGAAAAAAACATTTATTCTGGCTGTAGGTGAGCAATAATGAAGAAGCTGCTCAACTCCACATGTCATTCTTAGGCCTTACATCAATCATGTCAGATGTGGGTGAAGTGCAGGACACCCACAATTGGTTGTGTTAAAGATATTGTTGTTGTGTTACCAACCAGCAGAGTGTAGAGCACAGAGAAACGTTGCTGAGAGCAATGAATAAGAGATGTGCAAACTGGTTTATCAAAACTTTACTTTATAGTGAAAAACAATCTCATAGTCTTTAAATCAATCCAAGTCTTTGCCAGTTAAATCAGTCCAGTGATACAAAATCTTCTTACCACACAAACAGTAGTTGGTTAGAATAACAAACTCATTCTGGTTCACAAACCACGATGGTAGCAGATCCATCCAACGATGATAGCACAATGGCTAGCAACTCCACACACAATGGTAGCTTATCATCAACTGAATACGTTACAGTACCTTCCTTAAATACGTTCACAACTAATTACAGCATGACTCAGCATTACAATGAATCAGCAGTGAAACTTTAAAGTCACATAATACGTTTTCAGATTAAAGTCACAGAACACATATATTGCCTGGACAACTTGTTCGGCTCAAACCATATCCTAACAGGTTGTGCTACGCATTCTGGACCAGTTGCTGCTTCTGGATGGTCTTCAAGGGCAGATCCATGTGGAACAGATTGCATGTTATGGGTGCTCCATCACTGGAGGTTTTTAAGAAGAGATTGGACAACTATTTGTCTGAAATGGTACAGGGCAGTGGTGGTGAACCTTTTTGGTACCGAGGGCTCAAACCATAATGCTGGAACCCTGAAGTGTTTGGGTTTCCAGTGCGCGCATGCACACTGGCCAACTGGTCTTTCTTTGCACCGGAGCACCGGAACCCTGAAGACCAGCTGCATGTGCATAGGCCACCTGATATTCTGGGTTTCCGGTGTGCAAATGAATGTCGGCCAGCTGGTCTTCATGTGCACCGGAGCACCGGAACCCCAAAGACCAGCTGACTGGGGTGCATGTGTGCCACCAGCCAGCTGGTCTTTGTGTAGACCAGAGCACCAGAAACCAGAAGATCAGGTGGCTGGTGCACGCATGTGCACCGGCCAGCTGGTCTTCGGTGTTCCAGTGCTCCAGTTAGCGCAAAGACCAGCTGGCGATGACATGCGTGCCCACAGAGAGGGCTCTGCATGCCATCTCAGGCACACATGCCATAGGTTCACCATCACGCGTAGGGTCTCCTGCTTGAACAGGGGGTTGGACTAGAAGACCTCCAAGGTCCCTTCCAGCTCTGTTATTATCTCCATTTTATAAGGGATGAACAGGATGAAGGTAAATATAACAGCATCTCTTTTTTAAAAAAAGGAATTTTAGTTCCAAGAATCCATTCCTCATCATGATGACTCCACCTCCTTGAATGCCATCTTTCCTTCCCCACCCCACGATTTTAATAGACCGTTGCCATTTCCAAACCACTACACAACAGGCAAAAATTCCAGTGTTGCAGCTCATAACAGTTTTGGGATAAAAAGGGAAAAAAAAACCACACTTCTTAGAAATGTTTGGTTCTTAGAAATGTTTTCTCAAACAGGAAAAACAAGTCCTGGTCAAGTTAATTTGCAGAGGACATCTTGTATTATCCAGAGATAAGCTTTCGTAGTGGAATCAAGGATGTTCACAGATATTTTCCGAGACATGCTAGAGAAAATGTTTAGTGTCGTAGGAGAGGAAGGAAAAGAAAACAAGTAGAATGAGAAGAAATGTTCCCAATTAAGGAACCCAGAAGCAAGAAATATCGACCAGATGTCTTCTCTCCAATGACATCCTGACATGTTTAAATCAGCTTCTGAAATGTTACACAGAACATGAGAAAGTTTAGATCTTCAGGGAACAAAATGTTTGTCACTATGAAGAGAGAATACAGATGGCTGGACCTCCAAGACTTTTTAGGGTAAGCGATGACAGCATATTTGTTGTTGTTCAATCATCTATTGCTCTTCTGATATGATGGACACCATGGTCCATACAAGGAGTGTGTCTATGGAGATTGTCAGTCATCCAGGTCATGGTTGTCTCAAAGATGGTTTTTCAAAAGACAACTGGATTTTTCTTTCTTTGTTTTTTCCGGTGAAGAACTGATGAAGGTTCTTGGATGAAAAGATCTTCAAAAAACCCAACCAAACAAACTCTAGCTGCCTTTTGAAAAAGCACCTTTGAGAATACCAGAAGTCTTATTATCTTATTGGCTGCTCTTTGGTTTTCTTGTATCTTCAAGCTTGTGTCATCAATGATAGCACTAAGCTATCCTATCTTCTGTTGGGCTCTTGTTGTTTGTCTTTGACTTTTCCAAACATCTGCATCTTCTCTAAAGATTCTGCCTTTCAATAGCTCAGGGTTGAATTGTGGAGTCCTTGATGCCCTCTGAGCTTGGCTGTTTTCTTGCAGACATTTCATTACCCAACTAGGTAACATCATCAGTGTTGAAATCCTCCGCAGATTGCCCCAGGTTTGCTGCCCATGCATGCACAGTGCGTGCCAAACGCATGCATGCACAGTGCGTGCCAAATGTGCACTTCATGCAGAAAAAAGAGGCTTAACAAGGTAAGTAAAGTAAAACAGTGAGTGGGGGGGAAACAGCTGTGCTGCAGGATTTCTTGCTTTCTAGCGAATATAAATCGCACAGCACAGCTGATCATTGGAAATACCGGTTCAGATGAACCAGTAGTTTATTTTAAACTACTGGTTCGCCCGAACCGGTGAGAACCAGTAGCATTTCACCACTGATTATCAGTGCTAGTAAGTGTGGCATTTGCTGCCTGTATATATACATAGAAGCTTGCCCTACCAGTTTGGGTCAAAGTGAAATTTTCTTCTTGGTTGTTCCTTAATTAAAATATTACTTTCTGCCTGACTCTTTGTTTGGTCCTAATCTCTGCTTATCTGTATGTGAGCAACTGGAGGGAATGTGTTCTCATCTTTTTGTTTCCTCCTAGATTTGTTATTGTCTCTTTTGAATGGTGTATATATGTGGTTTATCTCCATGTGTCTAATGTTGATTGATTTGATTGAATGCCAAGTTTCCAGGGTTCCCTAGAGTTTTTGAATTTGGTCTGATCTAGGACGCTAGTAGTTTTCCAGTTGAGTTTTGAGATTTTGAGGCTGAAACTTTCCCTTTGCATTGTCTGTGGACATGCTCAGTCATCCAGGTCACAGTTGATTCAAAGGTGGTTTTTCAAAAGGCAACTGGACTGATTTTGTTTCCTTGAGGAAGAAGATATTTTGCTTTTCATCCAAGAAGCTTCATCGGCTCTGGCAGGGTGGTGGGAGCTGTGGAGGGATTAATTCTGACAGGATTGGATGTGGTGATGGAAAGATCATGTTTCTTTGCAGTCATCTGGTCATTAGCACTCTTCCTGAGAGCTCTTGAGGCCACTTGAGGTTTATCTGTGCTAAGATTAGATGATGACCAATGTAGCTTCTTGGGTGAGAAGTTTTCTTCTTCTTCTTCTTCTTCTTCTTCTTCTTCTTCTTCTTCTTCTTCTTCTTCTTCTTCTTCTTCTTCTTCTTCTTCTTCTTCTTCTTCTTCTTCTTCTTCTTCTTCTTCTTCTTCTTCTTCTTCTTCTTCTCCTCCTCCTCCTCCTCCTCCTCCTCCTCCTCCTCCTTCTCCTCCTCCTCCTCCTCCTCCTCCTCCTCCTCCTCCTCCTTCTTCCTTCCTCCTCCTCCTCCTCCCTCTTCCTCCTTTTCTTCTTCTTCCTCCCCTTCTCCTCCTCCTCCTTCTCTTCCTCCTCCTCCTCCTCCTCCACCTTCCTCCTTCCTCCTTCCACCTCCTCCTGCCCCCTCTTCCTCCTTCTTTTCCTCTTCCTCCTTCTTTTCTTCTTCTTCCTCCCCTTCTCCTCCTCCTCCTCCCCTCCCCCTTTCCCTCCCCTTCTTGGAAAAAAAAACTCCACTTGCCTTTTGAAAAAACACCTTTGAGTTGCGGTTGCATTATTTGTCCAAAATATATGTATACATATTTCAACTTTAGCTTCACTGTCTGAGCTTCTGTACGTTACTGTGGTTTTACTTCATCTGATAGATATGCCCTTCTTACAATCCAAGGCATTTTCAACCAGTTTTTATCCAGTATAACCCCTCTACTAGAATACCAAGCTCAGTTTGGGATCTCGTTGCTTTTGCCTGGTTTTCAGCTTCCTGATATTGTTGACAAACGGATTTGTACAGAGAGGGCAAGAGAAGGATGAAAACACATCAAAGAGAAACTGGATTTTCCTTTGATGGAGCTCAAGCTAGTAGCTGAACCGGTAACATTGCTGTGCAAGACTTGGATATGGTAAGAAAAAGCCAGAGGGTTTTCATTTCAGTTCTCTAAAAGTTTCTTGAAAATTAAATGTGTTTCACAAATAGAAACTGTGTCTCTGAGTTAGAAGTGCACAGAATTGAGATTACTGGAGCTTAGTTCTGGTTAACTGTGCATAAGATTTATATTTCTGTTGCAATATTTTCAGGATCAGACTCAATAAAGATAATAGAAGTTAGAGATTTAAATATATTTCTCTTTAATCATAATAGGCATTCTATATTCGCTGAATATTCAAGATAGAAGCAAGGAAAATGGGGAGGATGGCTCCTTATATATACAAGGGGTGGAGCCAGGAATGGGAGTGGTAAATTATGAATACATTAAAGTCCAAAGAATAAGTTAACCCCTGATGTTCCATATATACATTATTTACACATTAGAGAATAAGGCATTTACATCTGACAAATCCCCCTCTAAATGCCGGTTCGTTATACAACACCAGTTACATTCAGATTCAGGACAATATAATACATATAATTTAGAAGTTAAATATTTGTGTTGTTTAGAAGGTAAGGGTTTTGTTAATATGTCAGCTAATTGTTCAGAAGTATCACAATGTATTGCTTTGATGAATCCGTCTTGAGATAGTTGTCTCACGTGCTTAAATTTTATATCAATATGCCTGGACCTTTGTCCAATTGCATCGGATCTAGATATTTCAATGGCCGCTTTATTGTCTTCATGCATAATAAATGGTAAAGTAGGTTTCTTCCAAATATCTGTGATCAAATCATTGAACCATACAAGGTTATTTGCAGCTTTAGACAAGCAAACATATTCCGCTTCTGTGGTAGAAGTGGCTACCAGTTCTTGTTTACCAGTATACCAGTAAACTGGACAATCGTTCAATAGAAAAACATAACCAGAGGTACTCTTTCTGCATGATGTATCACCAGCCCAATCTGCATCAGCATAACAAGTAATTTTTGGTTCTTTGTCATTATTGGGTTCCAATATTAAACAAAAATCTAATGTACTTTTCAGATATCTTAAAATTCTTTTGACAGCTTCCCAATGATACAAGGTTGGTCTGCTAACATATCTTGACAATAAATTGAGAGGTAATGCAATATCTGGCCTAGTCCAATTAGATATATAAAGGAGTGAACCTATAACTGATCTGTAAAATGTGTTGTCTTTAAACTCAGGGGAAGATTCATCAATGTTTCTGAGAAAATCAGTTTGCATAGGTGTGTCACATGTTTTGGCATTATTTAAGTTACATTTGTTTAGGAGTTCAATGATTTTATCTTTCTGAGTAAGTTTGAATCCCCTTTTTGTTTTGTTAATTTGTACACCAAGGTATTTGTTCACTCTACCTAGTGATTTCAATGAGAAGTGTTCGTTTAACTTATTTACAAAGATTTCCCTGCTCTCTTTATGCTTTCCAATATATAAAATATCATCCACATAAATTAATACAAATTCAATATGATCATTACTCTTTTTTACAAAGAAACAGTTATCAGCAGTGGTGGCGTTGAAATCCATGGTTTTAAGTACTTTTACCAAACAATCGTACCATCTTTTGCCAGATTGCTTCAATCCGTACAGACTCTTATTTAATAACCAAATTTCGTTCTTATTAGTGTATTGACTGTGTGGTGCTCTTACATATATTTCCTTATCTAATTTTGCATGTAAGTATGCAGTCTGTATGTCATATTGAAACACGTCCAGATTGAGTGCAGATGCTACTACAAGAGCTGTTTTGACACTCTCTGTTCTCACTGTTGGTGAATATGTGTCAGTATAGTCTTCTGGATATTTTTGTGCATAACCTTGTGCAACTAGTCTGGCCTTGTATAAGGTATTACCTCCTTCTAAATTCTTAATTTTATAAATCCACCTGGTACCTATAATTGTTTTATCCTTAGGTGCGATCGCAGGTGTGAATACATTTAATCTTTGTAAACTTTCCATCTCTTTTTCCATAGCTAGTTCCCATTTTTCTCTTTCTTCACGGGGAAGTTTCAATACTTCCTCATATGTATTAGGTGTTATTTGTTCTCTATCCATATGCATTATGTAATCTTTGTATTTATTTGGTATTTGGTTTCTATTGTTTCTAATATTTCTTTCAGGTTTGCTATGGTTGTCATGCAAATATCTAGCTTCCTTTTTTGTTAATGTGTCTGTCTTTATTTTATGCTGACTATTTGTCCAAGTTTTGGTTTTGTTCTTACTTTTGTTAATACTTTGATTTTCTGTTGTTCCTTCCTCGCAAGATATATTATCTTTGCTTTTATTAGGAAATATTTCATTAAGGTGCAATTTAGACCAATTGGCCTGCTCATGGAACACAGCTGTTCTGGATACTATAAATTTGTTATTATTATCAATGAATCTGTACCCTTTGGTTCCAGTTTCGTATCCCATGAATCTTAATCTCCTGGATACGTTTTCTCCCTTTCTCCTCAATTGTTTAGGTATGTGTACGTCTGCAGTAACTCCAAATATGTGCATGTGTGCTAATTTGGGTTTTCTATTGTACATCACCTCATATGGTGTCTTATTCACAATACTGGACCATGTCCTATTTTGAGTGTAATTTGAATAATGTAAGGCTTCTGACCAAAATTGTTTGCCTAAACCAGCATCCTCTAATGTGCATCTAATCATGGTTTGTAGTGTGGAATTCTTTCTCTCTGCAATCCCATTTTGAAATGCAGAAAATGGATTGGACGTGAAATGTAGCATCCCTCTATCCTTTAACCATTGGGAGAATTCTTTAGACATGAATTCACATCCCCTATCTGTCATAATTTGTTTTATTCTGATATTATGTTGTGTTTCTATGCGTTTGTAGAATTCCTTAAATTTCTGAAAGGTTTCATCCTTGTGCTTTAATGTGTAAACAAAACCATAGCGACTGTAATCATCCACTATTGTTAGGAAGTAACGTTTTCTATAGGTAATTGATGGAGTTAATGGACCAACTAAGTCCATATGTACCAAATCAAAAATATTGTTGGTTGATCTGTTAGATTTTTTTGGTCTGGGACTGGTTTTTAGTTTGGTGGATTTACATACTGAGCATTCCAAATAATTTTCACAATTTTTTATTTTGACACCTTCTGCGTGTTCAGTCATTTTTTGTACTACAGGAAAGCTTGCATGTCCTAACTTCCTATGTAAGATGTGAGCACACTCATCATGAATTGGTTTACCTATTTTTGGTTTCTTCTCATTGTGTGTATTTTTGTTATCATGAGTTATTTTACATTCATCATTGTCACTGTTACTGACATTTTCATCATCTGCTTCAATACAATCTTCCATATTTGAATCAATGTTATGTAACCATCTTTCTTTGGTTATCAGATAGGGTAGACCCCCTTTTATCATCACAGTGCCTACATTTGTTTTGTTCTTTTCTATAGTTGCTTTCCCCTTTGAGAAAACTATATTGATGTCAGATTCTCTGCTTAGTTTTATAGCACTCAGTATGTTGTGAGGTATTTCTGGGATTAATAATACCCCCTCTATTTTCCCTAAACCAGGCAAGATCACATTTCCTCTGCCTAATACTTGAACCTTTTCTTGATTAGCTACCTTTATCACAAACTTATCTTCTGTAAATGAAGATAATATACTTTTGTTGTTAGTGGTGTGATTTGTTGCACCAGAATCAATAAGCCAATTATTGTTCTCATCTTGTTGTGTTCTGGTGCTGTCTTGTTTATTTAGCCCATTTAGTGACCCAGATTTTCTCTCTTTTGAATTTTCTCTACCCCCTCTACTTTCTCTGTAATTTGGTGGACTTCTATATTTGTGTCTATCTGTGGAAGATTGTCTGTAATTGTATTTGCTCCTATATTCTGGCCTATGTCTCTCCCTTGGGACTTTGGGACAGTCTCTTCTACTGTGTTCCCTGGATCCACAATTGTGGCATCTAAAGGTCTCATTATATTTATCTTGAAAGACTACTTTCCTAAAAGATTTGTGTTCTGTTTGGTTACTGGAACGATTTTTTCTTGAATTGTCTTCTGCTATCAATTTGTTAGATAGACTTTCTATTGATAAATATCCCAAATTAATGGTATCTAAGTGTGACATAAAGCTATCCCATGATGGATCAAGTGAATTGATAATAACACTTTTCATTGTTTGATCTGAAATCACTTCCCCCCTCAATTGCAGCTCAGCTCTTATTTTGTTTAGATTTATCAAATGCTCACTTATAGAAACCCCTGGTTTCACTCTAGAAGAAAAGAAATCCTTAGACATTCTTGTGGTTGTGGCTACGCTATCGCTGTGAAATAGATTAAACATGCATTGAATTATTTCTGATACAGTTAGGTTTGGTTTGATGCTATGATACATTGCAGGAGACACGCTAGAAATTATTATGAAAAATGCTCTATGATGTAAACAATCTATTTTTAAAGTCCAAGGTCTTCTTGGAGGACTAGTTATAAAGAATAGTAAATTTTCTTTCATAAAAATAACCTGAAGCTGTTGGTACCACTCTTGTAAATTAATGCCATCAACTCTAAGTTTTGGGAAGTCACTGGGTAAATTCCCCACATTATTTTGTCCATTACTTACAACCTGAGGCAGTCCGTGGTCTCTCAAGTGCAGGAAATTACAGAACGGCATTGGGATGCTTGTAACGAGTCTGCGCGGTTCTCTAGCCAGTTCAAGTCTTTCGGGGCTGTCTACGTAGTTTTGCACATGCGCGTTGCTCATTTCTTCTTTGGCGCCGTTGTGGAAGGTTCTCTCCATTTCAGCTCTCTCGATCCGCTCCTCTTCAGATGAGTCGGTCTCTGGCTCGGTTTTTGGGGCTTTGGTGATGGCGACGGTTCTTCTCTTTCTCTTGTGTGCGCTGGCACTCGATTCTGTCTGCGGTGTAGGACGGAATCGGCATGGCTCTCTGGGCTCGGGTGTCGTCGTTTTCGAAGTCAGGATGGGAGCGTGCAGGTCTTGAGTTGTCGGTTTGATTTCTTGCTTCTTTGTTGATGTCTTGGAAATTTTCAATCTTGGCCCAAAAGCAGCAAAAAGCGTTTTCATTGCTGACTTTACTTGAGACTTTGTTAAATCGTCTTCACTTTCTGATTTTGGTTCATCTGAAGAGTTTGAGACTTCTTTTTCACTTTCTTCGTCTGATAGCGTTTTTCGCGCCAGAAATTTTGAACTGAGCGTTTTGATTGGCTCTGCTTCACTCTCTTTTGAAGTTCGTTGAAACCAAGATGGCTGCCATTCAAAATTTCGCGCGATGTCACATCTTTTCTTTTTTACAACTATTTTCTCAGTAGTCATTTCACTCACAGTTTTTTGATCTTTGGGTTTTTCTTTAATGACGTTTTTCTCTCTCGCTGCTCCGCTGTTTCTCAGCATCTCCTGGAGGTCCGCGATGAGGCTTTCATCATTCTTTTGGCTTTTTAGTATCTTTAATATCTCTGACCTGAGTTCGTTATTTTCTATCTCGATTTCTTCCTGGTCGTTATTTTCACTCATCAGTTCTTCTTCTTCAGTGGTGTATTCTTCGGATTCTCTCGAAATCGCATTAGTGGATTCGTTGATCGTCTCTTGATCAGTTTCTATTTCTTTGCTGTAGGCCCTGGTGTTGGGCCTATCTTTCTTGGACATTTTTAATTACTTATTGAGTCAATTAACCATCCTCTGCTACCAGCTTGTTGCAATATTTTCAGGATCAGACTCAATAAAGATAATAGAAGTTAGAGATTTAAATATATTTCTCTTTAATCATAATAGGCATTCTATATTCGCTGAATATTCAAGATAGAAGCAAGGAAAATGGGGAGGATGGCTCCTTATATATACAAGGGGTGGAGCCAGGAATGGGAGTGGTAAATTATGAATACATTAAAGTCCAAAGAATAAGTTAACCCCTGATGTTCCATATATACATTATTTACACATTAGAGAATAAGGCATTTACATCTGACAATTTCTGCCTCCTATATCATGTTCAAGTGATGCGGTGGCTTAGTGGGTAAGTCGCTGAGCTTGTCGATCAAAAGGTCAGCAGTTCAGCAGTTAGAATCCCTAGCCCATGTAATGAGGTGAGCTCCCGTTACTTGTCCCAGCTTCTGCCAACTTAGCAGCTCGAAAGCATGTAAAAAATGCAAGTAGAAAAATAGGGACCACTTTTGGTGGGAAGGTAACAGCATTCCGTGCGCCTTTGGCGTTGAGTCATGCTGGTCACATGATCACGGAGATGTCTTTGGACAGCGCTGGCTCTTCGGCTTTGAAACGAAGATGAGCACCGCCCCCTAGAGTCAGGAACGACTAGCACATATGTGCGAGGGGAACCTTTACCTTTATATCATGTTCATTTCACAATAGAGTTTGGTTGTTGCATTCTTTGCTATAAATAATAGTAAACTACTACACGATTAAACTTATTCTTGCAAGGACTAGGTGGGCTTTATCTGAATTCAAGTTAATATGGAATATAGCTTCTCTCTCTCTCTTTTTTTCCTGCTATTCCTTTGTAGAAGACCACTCCTGTGCTGAGGAATATGGTATGTTCTTGTGGACTCACAACTTGCTGCTTCTTATTGGAGAGGAAGTCACAGGGAGCTGTTGGAAGAAAAATCCATCTGGTTCAGTTCCAAGCTGGGAGAAAAAAACTGGAAACATGGAGGACAATTGGAAAGATGGTTTAATGATGAACAGATCCACCAGTGTTTATGGATCTGGTGCAGCTGACAAAATGGAGTTGAGAATGGGTTTCTTTTTTTATATACCTTCTTTGGGCTTTGTATTTGAACTTCCTGTTCCTGTGCAATAACATGTCTGTTGACAACATTGGCTGTTCAGATTGAGGTTACCGTATTTTTCGGAGTATAAGACGCACTGGAGTATAAGACGCACCTTAGTTTTTGGGGAGGAAAATAAGAAAAAAGCTGATTGGCAGGTGGATCAGCCTTCCGGAATACCCCCAATCAGCTGTTCCCAGAGGTTAATTTTAGCAACAGGTTCCTTGGTTGTGAGCTCCGTGCCTTGCTTTTTTTTTTTTTTTTTTTTGCCTTTTTTCCTGACTCTGAAAGTCTCTGAAACAGAGCTTCAGAAAAAAAGCCTCTGAAGCTCTGTTTGTGGGCTTCTTTTCTGAAGCTCTGTTTGGAGGCTTTTTCTTTTTTTTTGAAGCTCTGTTTAGGGGCTTCTTTTCTGAAGCTTTGTTTCTGATGCTTTTTTCAGCCTCTGAAACCTCTGTTTGAGAAGCTGGGTGGGGCTACCTTTGGAGTATAAGAAGCACCCAGATTTTCACCCTCTTTTTTGGGGGGAAAAAGGTATGTTTTATACTCAGAAAAATATGGTATGTAGGAGTTACAGTAGTGGCCAAAATTGTGGAAACCTTTTGGGAAAAGTGTATTTTCTAAAACTAGCTAATAACACCACTTTTTTTTTTTTTGGTGTAGTACCACAAAACTATATATCAATGGAAAAATAATTTAATCAAGAACGTAAGGCAATAACTTTTGTGAAGGATTTGCTTTTAGAATAGCAGTGACAGTATAAAGAAGAAAAGTGAAACAGGTAGAAAAAACGAGATGTACAAAAATGATCACCATGTCAGTGAATCCTTAGTTGGGTAACCTTTAGCATGAATGACGGCCTTACGACATCTTCCCATGGAGGGAACCAAGTCTTTTAGTTCTGCAGCTGTCATCATGTGAAACCAAGATTGAACGATGGCTTCTATTAACTGGGTTTTATTACTGGGTCGCTTCTGACTAACAAGTTTCTTTAGTCGGCTCCATAGATTTTCAATTGGGTTAAGGTCTGGGCTATTCCCAGGATATTCCAGCAGTGGAATAGGAATTATCTTGAAACTCCAAAAAAAAACCCTGGTGTTATTAGCCATCAAACCTCAAAAATACACTTTCCCCAAAAGGTTTCCACAATTTTGGCCACTACTGTATGTAAGGGTCTTAGCTGGACTAAATAGGCAAAAGAGGAAATACAAATCTTAGGTGCTTGTCTAAGCTAATTTTGTCAGCCTTTTTGTTTATTGCTTATCTGAGTTTCCCCCGGTGAAGTTTGGATTGTTCTAGGGATGGTGCAACGAAGGGACTTGTGTTCTGAAAGGGTGTTGGACAGTTCCTATTGTGCCTAATGACTTTCCTCCTGTGTTGGATCTTGGATGAGGGGGCTGCTTGTTCTAATCCTACCATTCTGCATTTGTTTCAAAATATCCTGCCTTGAATGGATTGCCAAATCTGCATTTCTAAAAGTTGGCCTCCTCAGTTTCTGCTTGGGGCCAGGGAGACTGGGGCTGTTTTCTGAATAGGCTTTCTTTCTTAATCTCCCAATCTTTCTTAATAGGCACAAAATATCTGCTCGGGGCTATTAAGAAAGACTAGGTCTGCTTCCTGATTCTAAAAAAAAAAAGTTGTTTCTCCATTTCTCATTTAAGGAAATATAATATTCTGCATTTTTAAAATATTCCTCAAAATATTTCATTCTTCGAGCGGGGGAGGGGCTTCTCACAGAGCTAGGCCCTCTTTAAAATTATATCCAGTGTGGCCTAGTGGTTAAGGTGGAGGTCCATCAGGAGAAGGTGAGTTCTAGTTCTACTTTAGGCATGAAAGCTGACTGGGTGACTTTGGGCCAATCACCAGGAGACTTTGAGATCTAGTCTCACCTTATGCATGAAAACCAGCTGGGTGACTTTGAGCCAGAGTTAGCTTGCTGTCAGGGTTCCAAAGGATGCCCTAATTAAATCACGAGTCAAGCTTCAAAAGAAATGCAGTTATTTATTAGGAGCTTCATGTCGGCATGTTCCAGGTGAAGCCAACTTTGACCCCCACTTAATTTATGCCCCAATCATGACCCTGTTCCCCCCCCCCCCCCGTGTGTCATCAATCACATTCGCCAACGGAGAAATTTCGCAGGTTGTAGAGATCACTCCTCTCCGGCTGCTGTGGGTAACCCTGGGAGACAGCCTTGAGAGAGATATGTCTGGAATATGCTTCTGTCTTTGGCTGCCATGCTGCTTTGTCGGTTTCCCATCCCCCTTGCCTATGGCAACTCGAGAGCAGGCCAGGGATGCTTTGCGAGTTGACACAGTCACTTTCTCCCCAGCCCAACCCACCTGATAGGGTTGTTGTGGGGAAAATAGGAGGAGGAAGGAGAACCGTGTATGTTTGCCCCTTGAGTTACTTATAAAGTAATAAGAGTAGGATAACAATATAATAAATAAATATAAATAAATATTCACAGTGAAAATGGACCCACATCATTAACTGTGTATCTCCGTTCCTTTTACAAATCTATTCAGGCGTATTTTATCCAACAGAGAGCATTTCCTCTGTCTAATGACAGCCTCAAGGCAAGCTGACAATTTGAGTCAGCGAAGACACAAACACCCCCCTACCCTCAAAAGCTTTCAATTAAATGAAGGGAGGTAGTAGGGTCGAATGAAGGCATTGGGAGATGGATAAATAAAAGATCCGGTCTTTGTCTCTGAACTATCAGCACTGCAGTCTGTGGTTTTTGAAATAGGCTAGGTCTTATCTTCCGCTGTACAATTGCATCTCCAGCAGACTGTTTTTTACGCTTTCTGTAAAAGTCCCAAAGGAAGATTGTTGGAAGTCTGAATTCAGCAGCAGCCCTTGTTAAAAGGAATGTTCCTGATGATCTGCAGACTGTTACAAAGAGTATCAAGTAATTAAATAGCAGCCGAAGTAAAGTATAGTGACAAGTAAAATGCATTTTTTTTCTTTGTAGAAAGCTAGCACCCGCCCCCTTTCCTGGAAGACTGAAATATTTTGAGAAATATTTTAAAAAGGCAGAATTTTAGATTTCCCTGGATGAGAAATGGAGAAACACGGTTTTTTTAAGAGGGAGAAAGCAGCCTCCACCTTTCTTAATAGTCCACAGCAGATGTCAGCACTTAAGAGAAAAATTCTCTGCGGCAAGGTTTGAACAAAGGTAGGATTAGCCCTCGGCTCTAATAGGAATTGCCCAACAGCCCCTTCATTGCATTAGCAGACCAAACTTCAATCAAACATAGCTCAGACAAACACCTAGTATTTGTACATGGCACCAGGGGGTCTGACAACAGCCAACAGAATACATGTTCTTGCACAGGAACAGGAAGCTCAAGTTCAACACTCACTGTGGCAACCCTGAATATGCTCAGTGATGGCTCCAGGGTTGACAGAGTAGTAGAAAACATTCTTTTGATCCTTAAAACACAAACTTATTTAACCCATGAATACCAACCAGCAATCAGAAGACATGGTGAAAACTTTTTAATTGCACAACATATGGAGAGACTTAACCATAGTTTCAGCTGGGAAACTGTGAGCAGCCTAGAACTAGCCAAATTGCAAAATGCTAGAGAATTCTTGGAAGCCTGGTACTCGGACAAATCAGCCATCAACAGGCACATAGAGATAAGCAACATTTACATAAGCATTCAAAAGAGACAATAAAAAAGCCAAAAAGAAAAACAAGAAACCCAAAACACCTCCTCACCAGCATTCAACACCCAAGATGATCAGAAATTAACACCAAGATTAACATTATAGTAACAATCAGGAAGCAAACAACAAACCAATCAAGGAACCACAAAGACCATTTCCACCAATACTAACGGCTTAAATCACTAGAACTGTGATGGCGAACCTATGGCATGCGTGCCACAGGTGGCACGCGGAACCATATCGGTGGCCATGCGAGTGTTGCCCTAGCTCAACTCCGGCATGCATGCACGCGCTGACCAGCTGATTTTCAGGCCTTCCGGGCCCACCGGAAGTCAGGAAATAGGCTGTTTCTAGCCTCCAGTGGCGTGGGGAAGGCCGTTTTCATCCTCCCCAGGCTCCAAGAAAGCACCTGGAGCCTGGGGAGGGTGAAAAATGGGCCTACTGGGCCCATCGTATGCCAAAAGCAGGGGGAGCGCGGAGGGGTCGCATGCACAAGCATGGGGGCAGGGCGCACTGAATTATGGGTGTGGGCACGCACACGTGCAACCCCCATGCGCAAACCCTGCATTTATTTATTTATTTATTTATTTATTTATTTATTTATTTATTGGTTCGATTTATATGCCGCCCTTCTCCGGAGACTCAGGGTGGCTTACAATGCGTTAAGCAATAGCCTTCATACTTTTGTATATACCTTTTGTATATAGTAGGGCTTTCGACCCCACCCTAAGCGGTGTTCTTTTTTTATACAAAGTCAGCTTATTGCCCCCAGAATCCGGGTCCTCATTTTACCTACCTCGAAAGGATGGAAGGCTGAGTCAACCTTGAGGCTGGTGAGATTTGAACTTGCAGTAATTGCAGGCAGCTGGTGCTACTTAATAGCACTTTAGTCTGCTACGCCACCAAGGCTCTGGTGGCACGCGGCAGCAAAAATGTTAGCCATCACTGCACTAGAATATAGAATGAGAGCAAACCCCCTTTTTTCTAGCACTGATGAGGTTACCTAGTCTGGTAATGAAATGTCTGCAGGTAACAACTAATGAGCTACAGATATTCTCTTCTACTGAAACTCATTTAATTTAAGAGCTGCCTAATGAAAAACAGAGATTGGGCAATCAGTGAAGATCCTTCCCTTAGCTATCTGTATTCCTTGGAGATCTAAACAACTCACTGGTGCAAAGAGATCACACAATCTCCAACAAGGACCTCATAAATAACTTCTCTTGTTGAACTTTTTTTCAGAATGGGAAGGATAGGAGGTTGTGTAACATTACATAACTAGGTAGCATCATCAATGCTGCCTGTTTATATATAGTAGTTTCCCCTCCTAATTTTGATGGGGGTGTAAGTTCCTTCTTGGTGGTTCCTTGATTAAGGTATTGTTTTAACTCATGGAGATAAACTATATTTAAACATCATTCAAAAGAGACAATCAGAAACCTAGGAAGGAAACAAAAAGATGAGAACACATTCCCTCCAGCCGCCCATGTGCAGATAAGCAGGGATTAGCACCAGACAAACAACTAGGCAGAAAACAATACACTAATCAAGGAACTATCAAGGAAGGAATCACACCCTTACCCAAGCTGGGTGAGCAAATTACTGTATATAAATAACCAGTGACGCCTATACTGCTAATCCTCAATTTATGTAATGGAGCCAGCCCTTTATGGTCATATGTCGTGACAGTCACTCATGTGACCAAACTGATTTCATAGCCTTTTTATTGTGGTAGTCATTAAGCAAATTACTATGGTTGTTAAGTGAACCCAGTGTTTGCTATAGGGCATTTTGGATGAAAACTGGAAGTAAATACCAGTTTGGGGCAAATATAATAAGAAACCTAGGAAGGAAACAAAACGATGAGAACACACTCCCTACAGCTGCCCATGTGTAGATAAGCAGGGATTAGCACCAGACAAACAATCATGCAGAAAACAATAGTCTAATCAAGGAACTATCAAGGAGGGATTCTACCGGTGTGACTGTTTTTCACACTTATGACCATTGCAGCATCCCCATGGTCACGAGAGGCCAGGCAAGGCGACGCGCCCCTCAACGTGAGTGACACTGAGTTGGCCATGCCCACCCAGTCACATGACCACCAAGCCACGCCCACAGAACCGGTAGTTTAAAAATTAGAATCCCACCACTGGAATCACACCCATTTTATATTTCTCTTTCTTAAGAGAAACACTATTATACATCTCTTCGTTAAGCTAAACATCCTTCCGCCTTCGTAAAACTTCCCTATCCCATGGAGGAAAAACAAGCATGATAATCCCAATTGGCAACTGCAAGGAGGGGACCCACTTGGAGGTGCCCACCGTGGGGAGGTCAGAAAAGTCAAGATGGTGCCCATGATGGTAGAGAAGAAGCTCTACCCTTTTGACATGCAATCCTTGTAGTTGTTGTGGCCCGTATGCGGCCTGTGCAACTAGTAGCTGATTCAGACAGCGAGGAGGCTGGTGTGGTGCTGCACCAGCAGCCTGTGCAGCTGGCACTCAAGTCGGACAATGAGGAGACTGGAGAACATGTGGTGCCAGAGGTGGGGATTCAGCCAGGGCCTTCAGAACCTCCAGAAGCTCCCTTAAGTGAAGAGGACGAAGAGGAGGAGCCTCTTCTTGATGCACAGGCACCCAGAGCTGCCAAAGCAGGAGTGGCTCCTCAGGAAGAGGTCTCCTTGAGAGCAAGGCTTGGGGCTAATTGGCCACTCCTTTAGCCTATTTAAGGAGGAATGCCGACTGAAGCAATTTGCAGGGAACAAGTTTGTTCACATACCTTCGTGTCTTGTCTTGCTTACCTTATCAGCTTCCTGCAAATTACTTTTGGGAATTCTGCCAACCATAGTAAGCTTTCAGTTATTATTCTTTGAATTCTTGGCAGCTGTTAATGCAATTAATTAACAGCCGTTGTTGTAAAAGACTGATTTATTCAGTAAACTAAGGTTTGAATGCACTTTGTATGTGCTGCGTTTTTTGGGGTCTATAGCTGGGGCAGAACAGTAGTTGATAAGGAGTTTCCACATGCTGCTTTAAAGTCTTCTTGGTTTTTTTAAAGTAATGCCTGCAGCTTTGTTGTTTTCTTTTAAGGCACAGTGAGATAAGACTTGCAGTCAAAGTAGTTGGCTTGATAGGTGCTAGCTGGGCCATATCGAAGAGGCTGAATGTTTCTTAAGCACTTTTCTGATTTTTTTTCCAGATTACCGTCAACGTAGAAGAACTCACCGTGTGCTGCTCTTACTGTTCCTCAGGGTTGGCTCCTGCTGATTGTGATTTTGTGAAAGTGATGGATGGTCTCCTGGAGTTTTAAATGAGATGTCACCACAGAACGAATAAAAATAAAACCTTCGCTAAGCTACCAACCTAATGCAGTTCAGATATTCCTAGCACGCAGCTGCCTCCGGAAAAGACACTGCTGTCATTGGATTTTATTAAGAATTTCTCCAGCTCTGGTTTCCTTTACAGGTGTTCCTCGTGTTGAGGAATTCGCAGAGCAACCCTTGAGTAGCAAGAGTGTGCACATGAAAGTGATTGAGAGCAGTTGCAAAATAACACAGAGATACACTGAGTTGTGTTTACTTTCAGGAAAAATAGTAATAAGGCACAGTCCAATAAACAGTCCAGGTCATACACAGATAAAGCAGTAGATAGTAAAACAATAGTCCAGGAATATTCCAATAACAAAGTCTTATTTATTTATTTATTTATTTATTTATTTATTTATTTATTTATTATTTATTATTTTTTATTTTTTATTTTTTATTTTTTATTTATTTATTTAGCTAGTTAGTTAGTTAGTTAGTTAGTTAGTTAGTTAGTTAGTTAGTTAGTTAGTTCAATTTATATGCCGCCTTTCTCCGGAGACTCAGGGTGGCTTACAATGCATTTAAAAAACCATTATAAAAACATTTAAAAGTAAAATATTAAAACCCATTCACACATTCATGGCCGGATCTCACAAGATCGCAACAGCGAGATCAACAGCCCCAGGCCTGCCGGAAAAGCCAGGTCTTCACCGCTTTTCGGAAGGCCAATAGGGTGGGGATGGTCCGGACCTCAGGAGGTAACTGGTTCCAGAGAGCTGGGGCAGCCACAGAGAAGGCCCTCCCCCGCGGACCCGCCAGCCGGCATTGTTTAGCTGACGGGACCCGGAGGAGACCAACTCTGTGGGATCTTACCAGTCGCTGGGAGCTATGTGGTAGAAGGCGGTCTCGAAGATAACCTGGCCCTGAGCCATGTAGGGCTTTAAAGGTTATAACCAACACCTTGAATTGTGCCCAGAGACCAATAGGGAGCCAGTGCAGCTTGCGGAGAATTGGTGTAATGTGGGTGTATCCAGGTGCACCCACGATAGCTTGTGTTGCTGCATTCTGGGCCAACTGTAGTCTCCGAACACTTTTCAAAGGTAGCCCCATGTAGAGCGTGTTACAATAATCTAACCATGAGGTGACAAGGGCATGAGTGACTGTGAGGAGAGCCTCCCGATCCAAGTAGGGTCGCAATTGGTGCACCAGACGAACTTGTGCAAAGGTCCCCCTAGCCACACCTGACAGATGTTGCTCTAATCTTAGCTGTGAGTCTAGGAGGACACCCAAATTGCGAGCCCGTTCTGAGGGGGACAATTCCCCCCCCCAGAACCAAAGATGGACAATCAACATAGTCTTTAGGAGGCAATACCCACAGCCACTCGGTCTTGTCTGGGTTAAGTCTGAGCCTGTTGACTCCCATCCAGACCCTCACAGCCTCCAGGCACCAGCACATCACATCCACTGCATCACTGAATTGATGCGGGGTAGAGATATACAGCTGGGTATCATCAGCGTATTGCTGATATCTCACCCCATATCATCGGATGATCTCACCTAGCGGCTTCATGTAGATGTTAAATAGGAGGAGAGAGAGGACCTAGCCCTGAGGCACCCCGCAAACGAGGGGCCTAGGGGTCGACCTCTGTCCTCCTACCAACACCAACTGTGACTGACCAGAGAGATAGGAGGAGAACCACTGTAACATAGTGCCTCCCACTCCCAACTCCCTTAGTCGTCCCAGAAGGATACCATGGTCAATGGTATCGAAAGCTGCTGAGAGGTCAAGTAGCACCAAGATGGAGGAATGACCCCATCTTGGGCTTGCCAGAGATCATCCATCAGTGTGACCAAAGCAGTTTCCGTGTTGTAGCCAGGCCTGCGGTCAGACTGAAAATGGTCCAGATAATCTGTTTCACCTTTCCCGCAGGAGGCTGTTGCGGCCGAAAATGGAGCCCGGGAGGGTTGCGTGCGGCCCTCCCGGGCTCCGTTTTCACTGGCAGAGGCACCACAGGCTGGTCCTTCACTGTTTCCAGGGTGGCCCTGCGGGCCAGATCTAAGCACCCCGTGGGCTGGAAACCCCTGATATAATCAGTAAAACCCAAAATCAAAGTTTCATTTTTTTTCCACCTCAAGCACAAAGTCCAGAAGTGGTTTCCAAGTAGAGAGTGAGTTGATGCATTCTTATGGGTGTTTCTTGCTGGAAGCCCACCGAAAAAGCCATTTTCTGGCAAAACAAATATCATAAATCATAACGATGAGCGAGTTTCCAAAAGCCAGAAATGCAGCCATGTGACTATGACGTGTGTGTGCGTTTGTGCTACAATAAGAATTATTACACACTCTCAATACACAATGAGCTCTCCTTGGTTTATTAATTCTATGCCAGAAGCCAACTGCCTGTTGCTGCTTTGATGCCACGTACAGATCATGGTATCAAATGAACCCCAAAATCACAGCATGAAACTTTAAATTAACATTTAGATATCACACAGAGTTATGGCAATGAAATCTAATTATCGTCTGTAACAGAGAGAGAAAAATACACTTCTAGGGTTGTGCTGGCATTTGCCCTACAAAAAATCCTGACTTGAGATCTATTCTCTTCCCCACCCATATATGGGACCAGCTGCGACTTTGCAACGTATGACACCAGCATAACAAATTATTTCTGAGAAGTATTCTGTGGAGATTTATTTATTCATTTTATTCATATATTGTTGCTGGTATCCTTACGATTTATGTTGACTGTTTCCTAATATGATTTGATTGCTTATTTGTTCCCTATGACTATCATTAAGTGTTGAACCTTATGATTCTTGATGAATGTATCTTGTCTTTTTATGTACACTGAGAGCAAATGCACCAAAGACAAATTCCTTGTGTGTCCAATCACACTTGGCCAATAAAGAATTGAATTCTATTCTATTCTATTCTATTCTATTCTATTCTATTCTATTCTATTCTATTCTATTCTATTCTATTCTATTATTCTATTCTATTCTATTCTATTCTATTATTCTACTCTACTCTACTCTACTCTACTCTACTCTACTCTACTCTACTCTACTCTACTCTACTCTACTCTACTCTATTCTATTCCATTCCATTCCATTCCATTCCATTCCATTCTATATCCTGCCTTTATTATTTTTATAAAGAATTCAAGGCAGCTAACCTATCTAGCACACTTTCATCCTGATATTTTTCCCACAACAACAACTCTGTGAGGTAGGTTAGGCTGAGAGAGAGTAATTGGCTCAAAGTCACCCAGCAGGCTCTCATGCCTAAACTGGGACTAGAACTCACAGTCTCCTGGTGATTGGCCCAAAGTCATCCAACTGGCTTTCATATCTTTAGGTGGGACTAGAACTCACAGTCTCCTGGTGATTGGCCCAAAGTCATTCAACTGACTTTCATATCTAAGGTGGGACTAGAACTCACAGTCTCCTGGTGATTGGCCCAAAGTCATCCAACTGGCTTTCATATCTTTAGGTGGGACTAGAACTCACAGTCTCCTGGTGATTGGCCCAAAGTCATCCAACTGACTTTCATATCTAAGGTGGGACTAGAACTCACAGTCTCCTGGTGATTGGCCCAAAGTCATTCAACTGGCTTTCATATCTTTAGGTGGGACTAGAACTCACAGTCTCCTGGTGATTGGCCCAAAGTCATTCAACTGGCTTTCATATCTTTAGGTGGGACTAGAACTCACAGTCTCCTGGTGATTGGCCCAAAGTCATTCAACTGACTTTCATATCTAAGGTGGGACTAGAACTCACAGTCTCCTGGTGATTGGCCCAAAGTCATCCAACTGGCTTTCATATCTTTAGGTGGGACTAGAACTCACAGTCTCCTGGTGATTGGCCCAAAGTCACCCAGCTGGCCTTCACGCCTAACGGAGGACTATAACTCTCAGTTTCCTGGTTTCCAGCCTGATACCTTAACCACTACACCAGACTGGTTCATTACAAATCACCGAGTGAGTTAGAAATATCAGTTTCAGAGATTTGACTACGTGAGCTTCAAATCGAAACTCCAAATCAAAACATGTCATCACAGGTCTATGGAGATTCTCAGTCATCCAGGTCATGGTTGTCCCAAAGGTGCATTTTTTCAAGAGGCAACTGGACTTTCTGGTTTTTCTTTGAAGACGTTTCGCTTCTCATCCAAGAAGTTTCTTCAGCTCCAGGAAAGCTCCAAGAAAGCTTCAAGAGCTGAAGAAGCTTCTTGGATGAGAAGCGAAATGTCTTCAGAGAAAAACCAGAAAGTCCAGTTGCCTCTTGAAAAAACCCACCTTTGGGATGTTATTACAGGGTTTTGGATTTCGGCCTAAGATGGTTTTGCCTTTATAGTTTACTTTTCAGCCGTTACACAGGTAGCCTTTTAATTTTAGTTTATTTCTTCTTGACTCGCCAAATCAGTGCCTCAACTCAACTTGAAAAGATAGAGTCTGTTGAAGAAATTTCCCATTAAGCTAGTGTTAGAGTGTTCCTCCAGGCCTTCCTGTCCTCTACCATCCTCTGGAGTCCATTTAAGCTCACGCCGACTGCTTCAGTGACTCCATCCAGCCACCTCGTTCTCAGCCGTCCCCTTCTTCTTTTGCCCTCAATCTTTCCCAGCATTAGGCTCTTCTCCAGGGAGTCCTTCCTTCTCCTTACGTGGCCAAAGTATTTGAGTTTCGTCTTCAGGATCTGGCCTTCTAAAGAGCAGTCAGGGTTGATCTCCTCTAGGATTGACCGGTTGGATCGCCTTGCAGTCCAAGGGACTCTCAGGAGTCTTCTCCAGCACCAGAGTTCTTTGGCGCTCAGCCTTCCTTATGGTCCAACTTTCACAGGCATCCATTGCAATCCTTTAATATTACTGTTCTTTTTTTATAAGAAGAAGAAGCTTAAATGATGAATATCACAGCAGCCTTTTGCTAAGGGCCTCCTTAACATATTTGCAGGCTACATGATAAATTTATTTTTCTTCCTTATCAAGAGTTGTTCCTCCTCTTAATTAGATTTAGCCCTCAAGCAGCATCTCAGATCAGAGCAAGGGGGAAGCAAATTCTCCCAATTTAAGCACAGGGGTATCTTCCCACACAGGATATTAAAGCTACAATTGCAATTGCACTGATTTTTAACAAGAGCTTCAAACTTAATCCATTTTAGTCATTGGATATTCTCACCAGCCTTCTGCATAATTAGATTTCACTTATCTTCAGTTGGCAACACTCTTGTCAGTGCTAAAGTATCTTTTTTCTTCCTTTCCTTTTTGACACATCCTCGTGTTTTATTCAGCACACGTAAAACTACATTTACAATTTAAACATGATTGGAAGTGGGGCTTTGAAAGTACTACCTCCATGTGATCTTAGATTTAACAGAATAACAGAGTTGGAAGGGACCTTGGAGGTCATTTAGTCCAACCCCCTGCTCAAGCAGGAGACTCTATACTATTTCAGACAAAAGTTGTCCAATCTCTTCTTAAAAACCTCCATTGATGGAGAACCCACAACATCTGGTGGCAACTCGTTGCACTGATAAATTGTTCTGACTGTCAGGAAGTTTCTCCTTAGTTCTAAGTTGCTCCTCTCCTTGATGACTTTCCACCCATTGCTTCTTGTCCTGCCCTCAGGTGCTTTGGAGAATAGCTTGACTCCGTCTTCATTGTGGCAGCCCCTCAGATACTGGAGCACTGCTATCATGTCTCCTCTAGTCCTTCTTTTCATTAAACTAGACATACCTAGTTCCAGCAGCCACTCTTCATGTTTCAGCCTCCAGCTCCCTAATCTTCTTGGTTGATTTTCCTATCTACAAATGAACATAGTAATTTTGTAAGTTTGCAGCAAAAGGGTACAGTGGATGACACTTCTTGGCTATATGACACAGTGGCCATGTTCCAGACACCACTGGATATTATGCCTTTCTTCAAACACTCCAAATTGTGCCATCAGTAGGAACTTTCCCATGGCTTAATTGAAGTGTTCCATCTCAAGACCCAAGTTAGCAGGCAATGGCATTCTTTGCTTGCTGCCTCAATTTCCTATGTTACTAGTCCTTGTAGTTCTTTGATTCTGTCACAGGTTCGTTTTCTTTCCTGAATGTTGACCCCATCCAGTTCAGTTGTGAGAAAGGGAAAGGGAAAGGGAAAGGGAAAGGGAAAGGGAAAGGGAAAGGGAAAGAAATGAAGGAAAGGAAAGGAAAGGAAGGGAAGGGAAGGGAAGGGAAGGGAAGGGAAGGGAAGGGAAGGGAAGGGAAGGGAAGGGAAGGGAAAGGGAAAGAAATGAAGGAAAGGAAAGGAAAGGAAAGGAAAGGAAAGGAAAGGAAAGGAAAGGAAAGGAAAGGAAAGGAAAGGAAAGGAAAGGAAAGGAAAGGAAAGGAAAGTGAAGGAAGGGAAGGAAAGGAAGGGAAGGGAAGGAAGGAAGGAAGGACAGGAAGGGAAGGGAAGGGAAGGAAGGGAAGGGAAGGAAGGAAGGGAAGGGAAGGGAAGGGAAGGGAAGGGAAGGGAAGGGAAGGGAAGGGAAAGAAAGGAAAGGAAAGGAAAGGAAAGGAAAGGAAAGGAAAGGAAAGGAAAGGAAAGGAAAGGAAAGGAAAGGAAAGGAAGGAGGGAAGGAAGGAGATGGGGAAGGAAGGAAGGAAGGAAGGAAGGAAGGAAGGAAGGAAGGAGAGAGGTATGAGAAAGAAGAACGGAAGGAGGAAGGAGGGGAAGGGGAAGAAAATATGAGGAAAGGAGGATAACACCATTTCATCATTTTGCTATTTTTCGACGAAAAGGGGAAATAATAGAACTCTGAGAATTCACCTAGTAAACAACAACAGAAAAAGGTTTCACTATTCCTGTGAATAATACATTTCATCAATGTACAAATAAGCACTATCAAAACCTATCAAAGGATAGAAGGCGATTGGCAGTTTCTTTCATAAACAGCAACATAGTCCAGTTGGGGAGAAAATCAGGAATCCCTCACTTTCTTAATGAACTAATTACGGCAACAGAAAATTCCCCTTACTGTTTCAAGACTCTATTACTCTACCCGAGCATTAAAAACAAGGTTGTGTAATCTGTGTAGTTTTTACTGCTTTGGATATGGCAGCATATCAGCTGGATATGGCATTTATCTTTTACTGGACAACCTCTCTCTCTCTGACCCACCTGGTTGACCATTAAATCCTGAAGGACCATTTGCTGAGGAAAGTCTACGTTTTAAGACAGGGAAATCTTAAAAGCTGCATGCAGATGGGGACTCTTCTCAGGCAGATGCACTAAAGTGCAGAAGTCCGTCTGTCACCTCCAGGAATAAAGAAACCTCAGGAAAATATCAAGAGAAATTTGAAAAGAATCTCAAGGACCCTGAGGACAAAGTTGAAAAATAAAAACGGCTTCCGGCGCCGAACAAGAGAAATCTTCTGAGAAATTGCAATGCGGTTTTGACAACCCTTAGTTATACGTGTTGCGCTTGGAATTCACTAGCTTCGTAAGTAAAAGAGGATATTTTTGTAGCATGAAACCTCTCCAGGTCTGCCCTTGAGTTTCTTTTAAAAGTTTTCTACATGCATCAAACTCAAGGGGATTTGATTTTGTAGGGCACATCACAAATAGACTTCAATGTACCGATGGAAGAGAATATTTGTAGCTCGGGGTGAACTGTGGGGTCCTTGGTGATCTCTGAGTTTGGTTGTTTTCTTGCAGATGTTTCATTACCCAACTAGGTAACAACATCAGTGCTAGAAGGGAAAGGTGTCTGTTGGGAGGAGGAGGAGGAGGAGGAGGAGGAGGAGGAGGAGGAGGAGGAGGAGGAGGAGGAGGAGGAGGAAGAGAGTGACTATGGAATCCTTGGTGATCTCTAACTTTGATTGAACAAAGAATGTTCTTTCTGTGCCAACTCAGAAAGCTTAAATTGCCCAAGGAGCTGCTGATCCAGTTCTACAGAGGAATTATTGAGTCTGTCATCTGCACCTCTATAATTGTCTGGTTTGGTTCTGCAACTCAACAAGACAGACACAGACTTCAGAGGATCATTAGAACTGCAGAAAAAACAATGGCTTCCAACTTGCCTTCCATTGAGGACCTGTATACTGCACGAGTCAAAAAGAGGACTGTGAAAATATTTACAGACCCCTCACATCCTGGACATAAAACTGTTTCAGCTCCTACCCTCAAAACAACGCTATAGAGCCCTGCACACCAGAACAACTAGACACAAGGACAGTTTTTTCCCGAACGCCATCACTCTGCTAAACAAATAATTCCCTCAACACTGTCAAACTATTTACTAAGTCTGCACTACTATTAATCTTCTCATCGTTCCCACCAACCTTCCTTCCTTCCACTTATGACTGTATGACTGTAATTTTGTTGCTTGTATCCTTATGATTTATGTTGATATTGTTTCCTGATTGCTTATTTGTAACCTATGACTATCATTAAGTGTTGTACCTTATGATTCTTGATGAACGTATCTTTTATTTTGTGTGCACTTGAGACCATATGCACCAGGACAAATTCCTTGTGTGTCCAATCACACTTGGCCAATAAAAAATTCTATTCTATTCTATTTCTTGCAGATGTTCCATTACCCAACTAGATAACATCATCAGTGCTAGAAGGGAGAGGTGTCTGTTGGGGTGGGGGGAGGAGGAGGAGGAGGAGGAGGAGGAGGAGGAGGAGGAGGAGGAGGAGGAGGAGGAGGAGGAGGAGAATGACTATGGAGTCCTTGGTGATCTCTGAGTTTGGCTGTTTTCTTACAGATGTTTCATTATCCAATTAGATAACATCATCAGTGCTAGAAGGGAGAGGTGTCTGTTGGGAGGAGGAGGAGAAGGAGGAGCAGGAGCAGGAGGAGGAGGAGCAGGAGGAGGAGGAGGGCGACTATGGAGTGTCTATGCAGTCCTTGGTAATCTCTGAGCTTGGTGGTTTTCTTGCAGATGTTTCATGATCCAACTAGGTAACATCATGTGCCAGAAGGGAGGAGTGTTGGGAGGAGAAGGACTGTGGAGTTCTTGGTGCTCTCTGAGCTTGGTTGTTTTCTTGCAGACATTTCATTACCAAACTGGGTAACATCATTATCTTCTGGCACTGATGATGTTATCTAGTTGGGTAGTGAAATGTCTGTAAGAAAACCGCCAAGCTCGGAGAACACGAAGGACCCCTCAGTAAAGGTTTCCTCTGGCTATAAGAACTGAACTTTGGATGGATTGTTCTGTATCATTCTTAGGCTGGGCCTGACACAACCCCAAGATTTAAAGGTCTCCCTGGACATCACTAAGTATATGGTGATGTTACCTATTTTGGTAATGAAACATCTGCAACAAAACAACGAAATTTAGAGAGCACCAGTATTCCATGGACTTTAATGTCTTTCCAGTTGTGTCTTACAAAGAGTGCTAATTTATCTTTTAAAATTGATAGGACAAAATGAGAACTGGCGGCTAAAACATATGAAGAATTATTAGAAATTCTGTTTATATAAAGCACCACACAGAGCAAACAAAGAGTACAGTCACCATGTGCTTTACTGCTCAACTATAGAACTGTAAGAGGAAACAGGAAACTCTACTCAGAACAAAAGAGTATAGAGTATATAGCATAGATCCAGATTTGTAAATATGACCATCTACTGGCTGCATACTACTGTAGTTGTTGCATAGAAATACATTCCAACAATGAATTCCAACAAGAATAGTTTCAAGAATTGGGTATGTCTAGTTTAATGAAAAGAAGGATGAGGGGTGACATGAGAGCAGTCTTCCAATATTTGAGGGCTGCCACAAAGAAGAGGGGGCCAAAACGAATCAAGGGGAGAAGCAACCAGTGGTGAAATTCAGCTGGATCTATCCACCTGCCCGGATGTCATCATGTCCCATTTTTTACTCTCTGCATATGTGCAGAAGGTTCTGTGCATGCATGGAGGAGGTGCATACAAGCGTAGCAAATGCGCGCATGCACACGCCACATTTGCCATCCAGTAGCGAAGGTACCGTATTTTTTGGAATATAAGACACATCTTATATTTAATATTTAATTTTTAAATATCTTTTAGTATTTTATACATTCAATTTTAAATTGGTTTTAAAAGTTTGGGGTTTTAAATTTGTCGGGGCCAAAATTATTTAATTTGATTTTATTCTACTTTTAAATTTGTATGTATGTGTTTTATTGTTTGGCTGTGCACCGCCCTGAGTCCTTCAGGAGTAGGGCGGTATAGAAATAAAATAAAATAAATAAATAAATAAATCTTTTCCCCCCTAAAATGGGGTGAAAATTTAGGTGCGTCTTATACACCGAATGTAGCCCTGCCCACCCATTGGCCCCCACCCTTTGGCCTCTGCCTCCCAGCAGTTACTCCTTGCAGCAAGCAGCAAGAAGAAACAGTTCCTTTCTGCTTCAGCACAACCTAATTAGCACAAGTTGATTGGATCGGCCTCCCGACTCTCAGCTGTTTTGCTCTCAGCTGTTTTGCACTGGCCTCTGCTGCTTGCTGCAAGGAGGTAAATTGCTGGAGCAGATTTTTTTTCTCCTTGTGCTAATCAAGCTATGCTGAAAATGAAAATGAAAGTAAAGCAGGCTGTTTGCTGTTTGCTGCAACGAGGCAAAATTGCTGGGAGGCAGAGGCAAATTTCTTTTTCTTGTTTTCCTTACCAAAAAAGGAAGGTGCGTTTTATAATCCGGTGAATCTTATACTCCAAAAAAATGGCAAGTGCATTTTACCCCTGAAAGCAACTTAGAAGGAAAGAGAAATTTCCTGACAGATAGAACAATTTATCAGTGGAACCGTTTGCCTCCACAACTTGTGGATGTTTCAACACTGGAGATTTTAAAGAAGAGATTGAAGAAGCATTTGTCAGGAATGGTAATTGTCTGCTTTAGCAGGAGACTAGAAGACCTCCAAGGTCCCTTCCGACTCTGTTTATTCTGTTATGTTCTGAAACACTGGATTAATTAAGGCAATTGACAGAGTAAAAGGAGAGGCCTCCCATGGGAAATCATATGTTTATGACATGAGTCTAACTGATCCAGAAACCTGATGGGAACAAAGAATTGAGTTGGGAAAAGGTTGATTATTGTCATGGGCTTGTAAAGAGTCTGCAAATTTCTTTATGTTTATGCAAATGAGAAATCAGGGAGTGTGAGGTTCAGTGTGCTGAAACAGTTTTTGTTTTGCTTTTGCTGTTTTTTAAAAAAAGAAGAACAGAGCTAGCTCCATTTATCAAAGAACTGCTAAAATGCTGCTTGGATGCCAGCTCAGCCTTTTGGCTAAGATCAAATGTAGTTACCTGTGATTTAAAAATTTGGCTGGTTTTCTTCCTAGAGCAAGCATTTTCTGTCTTTGCAGGATTGTAGCATTTCTAAGTATATGGTTTATATTTCTTCTCCTTCTCCTTCTCCTTCTCCTTCTCCTTCTCCTTCTCCTTCTCCTTCTCCTTCTCCTTCTCCTCCTTCTTCTTCTTCTTCTCCTCCTCCTCCTCCTCCTTGTCCTCCTTCTCCTTCTTCTTCTTCCTCCTCTTCTTCTTCCTCTTCCTCTTCCTCTCCTCCTCCTCCTCTTCCTCCAACTCTTATTCATGGATGCCTTCCTGCTGCTAGGAAAAACATCAGAAGCTGAAACTATTGGACGGCTCCTATGTTTTTAGGGATGGGATTCATTCTTCCAATTTGCATCTCCCACATGTGAATTTCCTGAAAAAGCTAAGTTCATTTTTACTGTATTTATGAAGACATTCATATCCAGCTGCCAATTTTGGGCTAGTAGTTAAGGCACGAGGCTAGAAAACAGAAAACTGAATTCTAGTCTCACTTTAGACATGAAAGCTGGCTGGGTAAATTTGGGCCAATCAACAGGAGACTGTGAGTTCTAGTTCTACCGTAGGCATGAAAGCCAGATGGGTGACTTTGGTCCAATTGCCAGCAGACTGGCAGTTGAAGAAGCTTCTTGGATGAGAAGTGAAACGTTTTCCAAGAAAAACCGGAAAGTCCAGTTGCTTCTTGAAAAAGAACATTGGGACAATCATGTCCTGGATGACTGAGAATCTCCATAGACAATTGCCAGGAGACTGTGAGTTCTAGTCCCACTTTAGGCATCAAAGCTGCTAGGTGACTTTGGGCCAGTCGCTCTCTCTCAGCTCAACATGCCTCACAGGATTGTTGTTATGAGGAAAATAGGATGAGGAAGGAATATTCACCACCTTGGAAAGGGTTGCAAGTAAATAAATATACAGGATGGATTGGAATGTGGATTTCTTCAGTCTCAATCCAGCACCTTCATCACTAATCCACATTACCTATCTTACACAAAGAAGACTGGAAGATGTTCTTCTTGCCCTCCCTTAACCATGTCTGCAGCACCCTCATCCACAGCCCTGAGAGGTCATAAAAGTTGGTAAAAAATAAAATAAAACAGCCTCGCCTCCTTCCTGTCCGGTTGCAAAGATTTTCAGTTTGCCCATGAAAGTCATTCCTAAACCTGTATTTGGCCCTGAGCTATGTGTCAGGGTTCCAACAGCCAACTCTGACCCCACATAATTTACGGTCCTAATCATGATCCTGTTTCCCCCCTCCCCCCAGGATGTGTCATCAATCACATTCACCAATGGAGCAATTTCGTGGGTTGTAGAGATCACTCCCCTCCAGCCGCTGTGAGTAACCCTGGGAGACAGCCTTGAGAAAGATATGTCTGGAATGCACTCCTGTCTTTGGCTGCTGGCTGCTTCGTCGGTTTCCCATCCCCCTTGCCTATGGCAACTCGAGAGCAGGCCAGGGATGCTTTTCGAGTTGACACTATGTCCTCACAGGAGAACTTTTGCTCTTCCAACTCATGTCCTTGATTTACAACCACAAATGAGTCCCAAATTTCCATTATTAAGCAAGACAATTGTTAAGAGAGTTTTTACCCCTTTTTACAACCTGTCTTACTACCATGGTTAATGGAATCACTGCAGTTAAGTTAGTAACCCGGTTGTTAAGTGAATCAGGCTTCTCCATTGACTTTGCTTGTCAGAAGGTTGCAAAAGTTGGATCACGTGACCCCAGGACCCGTGACTGCAACCATCATAAATATGAGTGAGTTGCCAAGTGTCTGAATTTTGACCACGTGACCACGGAGATGCTGCAATGGTCATAAGAGTGAAATATGGTCATAAGTCACTTTTTTTCGGTGCTGTTGTAACTTTGAAATGGTCACTAAATGAACATAAGTCGAGGACTACCTGTATAAGGATTGTTGTTAAATATTCTCAGCTAATTCCTAGACATCCCCTGGTATAAGAGGAGCAAAGCTCTCTCCAGAGAAAATTTAAAAACCAGATGGACTGAGTATCTGGAGGCGAAAAAAGAGACAATGTTTGCAGTCAATTGATCTAATTAGACAAACAATTGCAGCTGTCATTCTACAAGTCTATTCAATTATCGGCACCATTCAGCAGAAGACTGCCAGTTTCTCCAGTGGTCCTCTTGCTGTAGAAGTCAACACGGTGCAACAAATAGTTGTGGGAACATCACAGTATAAAAAAAGATGTTGAGACTCTAGAAAGAGTGCAGGGAAGAGCAACCAAGATGATCAGGGAACTGGAGGCTAAAACATACAATGAACAGTTGCAGGAACTGGGCATGGCTAGTCTAGTGAAGAGAAGGACCAGAGGCGACATGATAGCAGTCTTCCAATATTTGAGGGGCTGCCACAGAGAGAATAGGGGTCAAGCTATTTTCCAAAGTACCTGGGGCCAGACAAGGGATAATGGATAAAAACTAAATAAGGAGAGATTCAACCTGGAAATAGGGAGAAATTTTCTGACAGTGAGAACAATCAATCAATGGAACAGAAGTTCCATTGGAAATTGTAGGAGCTTCATCACTGGAGGCTTTCAAGAAGAGACTGGACTGCCATCTGTCAAAAATGGTGTAGGGTCTGCTTGGGCTGGGAGGTCAGACTAAATGACCTACAAGGTCCCTTCCAACTCTGTTAATCTGTATCTGAACATTCTGAGTGGTTAGCATCAGTTCTTGGCCAGGCATCTTGGTTTTCACTGTTAAAAAAAAAAATCAAGTCTTCTGTAAATTGTGCTCATTGTCCATATTTATCTCAGTGGGCATGCGAGCGTTGCTGTAGCTCAGCTCCAGCATGCATGTGTGCGCCGGCCAGCTGATTTTTGGGCCTTTCGGTCCCACCAGAAGTTGGGAAATGGGCTGTTTCCAGCCTCCGGAGGGCCTTCAGGGGTGTGGAGAAGGCTGTTTTCACCCTCCCCAGGCTCCTAGAAAGCTTCTGGAGCCTGGGGAGGGTGAAAAAACGGGCCTACTGGGCCCACTGTGCCATCACGTGCTAAAAGCTGGGGGGGGGAACCACATGCACAAAGACAGGGCGCATTGAATTATGGGTGTGGGCACACACGTGGGCGACTTCGCCGCGCTCTCCCCGCTTTTGGCACGTGATGGCAAAAAGGTTAGCTATCACTGGTCTAGAACAAGGGTGTCATCGTCACGGTCTTGTCACTTGACGTATCAGGACTTTTCCCCCCTTCGCTAAACTGGGCGGGGGTGGGGCCAGCACATGATGCATCCGGCCTGCGGGCCGCAAGTCTGACATCCCTGGTCTAGAAGACCTTCAAGGTCTTTTCCAACTCTGTTATTCTATTATTTTGTTATTCTGATCTTGGTCTGATCTCAAACAGCTAAACAGGATTAAACCTAATACTGTCAGCGTCCCAGCACTGACATATAATAAAGGGAGGAGAAGCCTGAACTTTTGCCTACTAAATCCCTTTGAAGATTCTGTCTCCTCAGAGATGGGAGGGGGGGGGAGACATTCCTGTGATCTGACGAAGAAGGGATCAGGAAAGTGACTTGGAAGATAGCCAATGAGAAGCAGAGAATTGGGGATCGGAAAGGGAGGGATTGGGGGGCAAAGGTCAGTACTGACTGCGAAAGAGCCAGGATCAGATTGCTGTGCTCAAATAAAGAGAAAATTTCCTTAAAGGTCGGCAGTTTGGAAATTCATTTATTTTGAGATAGCATTGAAACCTGACAAATACCCTGTTTCCCTGAAAACAAGACCTATCCTGAAAATAAGCCCTACCATGGTTTTTATGTATGTGCATAATATAAGCCCTACTCCAAAAATAAGCCCTACTTAACAGCCTGCACAGCCAGCCTCCTGTCCCACCGTGAGCAAGCAGAATAAGTGGGCCTCCTGTACATGGGGGAAAAAATAAGATACCCCCTGAAAATAAGCCCTAGTGCCTATTTTGGGACCCAAAAGAAAATACGACCCAGTCTTATTTTCAGGGAAACACGGTAAGAGACACCATATTGGACTGTGTCCATATTGGACACTAACAGGATGCATGAATCTGTCAATTACATGAAGTTATAAGGTGATATGAAGTCTTTAATTTGATTTGTATGACCAGACTTCTGATCCCAATAAGTGAAAGGTGTTAGGATTATGAAAATCTTCAAAAGGATGTATTGCCTTGTTGAAAGTCCTACAAAAATCCTGTTTTGTTTGCTTTTCTAACTTGAGCCAACCAATGAAACTCTGTAACCTCCATCCATAGCTCTTAATAGTACCCACCCAGGAAAAAGCCCCATGCTTTGAGCAGCCATAGAAAGGATTCTGGTGTATGGAAGATGGTGAAAACATGACCATGACTGCCATCTCGTGGGCATATGAAATCACTGCTAAAAGATTATATTATCTTTCTGAAAATAGAGTTTCCATTTCCTGCTTCAACAGCCAGAAATTATAGTCCTGATGGTGATGTGAACATGCATGATTTAAAAAAAAAACAAAAAACATTTCCCTGTTATTCTCTAAGGGTTTCTTTTTTTTGGCTTTAATGTGGAATTGCCGGTGTGTTTCGGCACATCGGAAAAGATTTTAAACATCTCCTTCAACTTCAACTTAAACCAGCTACTCCACAGCTCCTAACAGCTTCTTGGAGATATCCAGAAAGTTTTATTGACAACAGTGTGGAAGTAAACTTATCACTGTTTTCAATTTTGCAATTAGGCAATAATTGAATCCCTGTCTTTGTTCAGCATTATTTCAGGTTTGATTCTGTTGGGTTTTTGAAGTCAGCCAAGCTTGATTAGGAATGATAAGCAAGAGATATAGGTACTTACGGGGCCCTGATGGCTCAGCAGTTAAAGATGCTGAGCTTGTCAGTCAGAAAAACTGGCAGCCCGGGTTCGAGACCTAAGTGTCATGAGATGGAGTGAGCTCCTGTTCCTTGCTCCAGCTCCTGCCCACCTAGCAGTTTGAAAGCATGCAAATGCAAGTAGATAAATAGGTACCATTTCGGTGAGAAGATAACAGCATTCTGTATGCCTCAGTGTAGAGTCATGCTGGCCAAATGACCACGGAAAATGTCTTCAGATAACGCTGGTTCCTTCAGCCAAGAAATGGAGATGAGAACACACCTTAGAGTCATAACTGGACAGGGAAACTTTTACTGTTGCTGTAGGTCAGGGGTGTCAAATTCATGTCACCACGGCAGTGTCACGTGACGTATCAGGACTTTCCCCCCCTTCGCTAAACCAGACGTGAGCATGACCAGACGCTAAACCAGATGCGGGCCAGAAGTTTGACAGCCCTGCTGTAGGTTCTTATAACCTTTAGGTACGTTTCTGGGGACAAGGGAGGGGGTAGCTCAGAGGTCATTTACCCTTTCTGCAGTGGTGGGTTTCAACCGGTGTTACCACCGGTTCGCTTCATGCACACGCTTTGCGCGCACGTACTTGCTTCACTTGCGCGCATGCCAAGCTGCAACAAACATTGCAATTTGGAACAGCTGAGGCGCGGCAATCAGAACCTGCTGAAACCCACCTCTGCACTATGGGTACAATGTCTCCTGTTTGAGCAGAGTGTTGGATTAGAAGACCAGCTCTATTCTGATTGATTGATAAAATTGCCAAGGGTCAGATACCACTGAATAGATAACATCATTATCCTCATCGATAGAAGCTGATGTTTACTTTTTGATTTCCGGCAAAAATGCCCATTGTGGACAATAAATTTGGCTTAACAACTCTTGTGTTTGCTTAACCAGCACCAAAAAAGGAGATACAATTGGGTGCGATCACATAATGACCAGCATCATCCGCAACCTTAATTTCGGGTTTAATTCCAGTCGTACGTTGAGAACTACCTTCAACTGGACAAACGCAAGGGGACAATATTTCCATCTCTTTGTAATGAAATGTGGATCGCCTCAGAGCTGTAATGATGATTTAGGAGTGGTGAGACAAGGATCGAAGGGTTTTCTTCGTCTCTCTTTTTCGGACCAATTTATCCTTACAACCGAGTTGCTGTGGTGGAGATAAAAATTAATGAAGACTTTGAACTTAAGGAAAGAAGGGAAATAAATCTAACAAGCACTTGTGGTGTGCAGCAGAAGATTAGGGAGGGAAAAAAAGAGAAGCTATAAAGATTCTTTCCCAACCAATTCCAGCTCCAGACATACAAGGATTTGAAAAACATCTTCGATTAAAGCAGAGCGGTTGAAAGAAGCGATTGTCATCTTATACGGAGAATGACAATGAATAAAGTTAGATGGTAAGGTTAGTTTGTGGCGGTGGTGGGACTTGAATAACTTAACAACCGGTTCTCTGGATGGGTAGGCGTGGCCAGTTGGTCATGTTACTGGGTGGGTGACAGGGGTGGGTTCTAATTTTTTTTACTACCGGTTCTGTGGGCGTGGCTTATTTTGTGGGTGTGGCTTGGAGGTCATGTGACTAGGTGGGCGTGGCTAGCTGGTCAGAGTCATTTCTGGAAGGTCCTCGCACTTACGACCAGTCCTTGCACTTACAACCTGACTCATTTGTTTGCTTTTAACACTGATCAGCTGTAGGACGGCCCTTTGAAGCCCCATGGCAAGAGTTTAAGCAGTTTTTTTCCCTCTAGTCATCAGCTGGGACTCAGGAGGCAGCAACAGATTGGGGGTGGGACCAAATAAAAGGTAAGAATGACGTGGGAGGGGGGGGGAGGGCGGCGGGGGGGAGAACCGGTTCGGTGACATCATATCGTCACCGCTACTGGCTCGGTTGAACCGAACCGAACCAAGAGGAATCCACCACTGGTGGGTGATGTCACTCATGACACCCAGCCCTGCCTTTCAGCCACTTGCCTCAAAGGCAGAAGTAGGATTCAGCCGGTTGGGGCTAATCCCACTACTGGCTGTCCCTGCCCCCACCTATTTTTCGACCTATTTATTGGCTGTTTTGGGGGCTGTTTTCAAACTGTTTTTGGGACAGTTTTTGGTCTTTTTTCGGGCCATTTTCAGACTGTTTTTCAAGCTATTTTTGGCCCGGAAAATGACCCAGAAAACAAGCCAAAAAATGAGCAGGGGTGAGGGCAGCTAGTGCTTGGATTTACCGGTTCGCCGAACTACGCAGAATCTTAATTACCGGTTCAGTTGAACTGGTGCAAACCGGCAGTAGCCTATCTGTGCTTTGTGGTATATCTAACAAAGCACGGCTGCATGTTTTATTTTTACTCTGACTGTAATACACCATTACAGTATACAGGTAGTCCTTGACTTACAACCATTCATTTACTGACCATTCGAAATTACAACAACAAAAACATTGAAAAAAGTGACTCATGACTATTTTCGCATTTATGACCTTTGCAGAATCCTCATGGTTCGGTGATCAAAACTCAAATGCTTGGCAACTTACTTACGACGGTTGCAATGTCCCAGGTTGATGTGATCACCTTTTGTGACCTTTTTGTGACTTCAATGGGGAAGTCAGATTCACTTAACAACCGTGTTACTCACTTAACAACTGCAGCGGTTCACTTAACAAGAAAGGTCATAAAATGATGGCAAAGATCACTTAATTGTCTTGCTTAGCAACAGAAACTTTGGGTTCAATTGTGGTTGTAAATCAAGGATTAGTTGTAACTGATTTTATTGCTTCTGCATATTTTTAAATATATATATATTTTATTGTAATTGTGCTGGGAAAGAGGGTGTATTTCCATATTTCTATGTTGCTTAATATCCAATGACAGGCAAATGAAATCCATGAGCAATTTTTTTTTTTTAATTTGATTTATATGCCGCCCTTCTCCGGAGACTCAGGGCGGCTTACAGTGCATTAAGCAATAGCCTTCATACTTTTTGCATATTTTATACAAAGTCAGCTTATTGCCCCCACAAACTGGGTCCTCAATTTACCTACCTTAGAAAGGATGGAAGGCTGAGTCAACCTTGAGCCTGGCAAGATTCGAACTTACTTTAATTGCAGACAGCTGGTGTTGAATTACAGTGCCTTGTCCTCAGAGCTATCCAGGCTCCTTTTTCATATATCAAAAAACAAATCGCTTTGCAGAGCTAACAAAGCATAACTTTGCATAGATCCTCTATTTTTTTTACATAAGCTCCATGTCAAAATGGCAAGGGGCAGTACTATCATTCAGAAGCAATAAGACAAATCTTTGTTACATTACAGTACACTGAGAGAGAGAAAAAATATTTTGTTTTAAATAAAAGTAGGACCAAAGGGAGCTGTGGCCATGTTGTTTTTTTCTCAAAATCCTGCAAAAGAGGAATAGAATTCAGAGATAGCAATCCTTTGAATGCCCTTTGAAGACAAGCAAAGAATAAAAACAATGTTCCCTACTAAAGTTTGAAAATAGCAACGTTGAGTAACACTTTCCCATCTGTTAGCTGGTTAATTTTATTTATTGCTTTGTATATTGGTGTAAGAAATTCTGGGAAACCACTTTGCAATTCAAATATATACGATAGATGTGTCTTTTTGTTTGTTCGCATCCTGGCTTTATTATTTTTACAAATAACTCAAGGCGGCAAATGTAGTAATGCTCTCCCTTCCTCAACCCTTGGCCACGCCCACCCAGTCGGTCATTAGGGCAAAGATCCGGTTGTTAAATTATTTGAATCCCACCACTGGACTCATCCAATGAATAAATTCTTTTTCTACATGCAAATAAATAGCACGAGAGTTTTGTTCCACCTCCAAATGGAAATAGAAGCAAAACTCTTTCTTGCAGATGGAAAAAAAAAACAACCTCTCACCAATGGAAAAAGGCTCGGTGTGCATTTTTATTATTAGCACATTACTTTTTTTAAAACATGTGATATATCGCCAGCCCCAGGAACCAACATCTCATTTTCACGATCTCCCCTTTAACGACACAAATGAATGTTAGTTTCCTAGCCTTTGTGCTAAATATGTAGCTTGGAGGCTTAAGAATTCAATTTTAAAAATACAAAGAGAAAAAAAATCATTTACCTCCAGCAAAAAAAAAAAAAAAAAAAGGGGGGGGGGGGAGGGAATGGGCCTACCCATTTTAAGCCATTAAAAATCTTTTTTTTTAAAAAAAATAAAAATATAAGAATTCAAACATTTCCGTGGTGGCGCAGTGGTTAGAGTGCAGTACTGCAGGCTACTTCTGCTGATCACTGGCTGCCAGCAGTTTGGCAGATCGAATCTCACCAGGCTCAAGGTTGACTCAGCGGGCTATAAGCGGTATATAAGTCTAGGTGCTATTGCTATTTGCTCTCACTATGCATTTTGAACAAGTGCAAACCAACTGTTTGAGAAAAAGTTTGCTAACTGATTCTGTGTATTTTGTAATGTAAATTTGGCAGGTGGGTTTCAGGAGATTTTAAACATAACCAGTAAGAAACGAGCCTGTAGTACAATGGACTAAAGCACTGTTATTAACAGATTAACATCTGCTGCTTGCAATTACTGCAAGTTCAAATCTCACCAGGCTCAAGGTTGACTCAGCCTTCCATCCTTTCAAAGATAGGTGAAATGAGGACCCAGATTGTGGGGGCAATAAGCTGACTTTGTATAAATATACAAAAGTATGAAGGCTATTGCTTAACACATTGTAAGCCGCCCTGAGTCTCCGGAGAAGAGCGGCATATAAATTAAAGCAAAAAAAAAAAAATCTCTCTTTTTATCATGACTGAAATTTCCTCCTCCTCCTCCATCTTCTAGCCCAATCCCTGGTTGAGCAGGAGATCTTATACCATTCCAGACAAATGGCTATACAATCTCCTTGAAAACCTCCAGTGATGGAGCATCCACAACTTCTGAAGGCAATATCATTCCACTGATTCATTGTTCTCATTGTCAGGAAATTTCTCCTTACTTCTAGGTTGGCTCTGTCTTTGAAGGTCATCACTCATCATTTCTTGTCTTGCCCTCAGGTCCTTTAGAGAATAGGTTGTCCCCAGTGGTGGGTTTCAAATTTTTTTACTACCGGTTCTGTGGGTGTGGCTTGGTGGGCATGGCTTGGCGGGCGTGGCAAGGGAAGGATACTGTAAAATCTCCATTCCCACCCCACTCCAGGGAAAGGATACTGCAAAATCCCCATTTCCTCCCGATCAGCTGGGACTTGGGAGGCAGAGAATAGATGGGGGGCGGGGCCAGTCAGAATTTTTACTACCAGTTCTCCGAACTACTCAAAATTTCCGCTACCGGTTCTCCAGAACTGGTCAGAACCTGCTGAAACCCATCTCTGGTTGTCCACCTCTTCTCTGTGACAGCCCCTTAAGTACTGGAAGGCTGCTATCATGTCACCTCTAGTTCCTTCTCTTTCTTAGACCAGGCATACCTGGTTCCCTCAATTGTTCATTGTATGGATTTTTGGGAAGTGACTAGACATTTTTTAGGCTAAATATACAGTAGTGGCCAAAATTGTGGAAAACTTTTGGGGAAAAGTGTATTTTCTAACACTAGCTAATAACACAACTTTTTTTTTTGGGAGTAGTACCATAAAATTATACATCAATGGCAAGATAATTTAATCAAGAATGCAATGCAATAACTTTTATGAAGGATTTGCTATTAGAATAGCAGTTATAAAGAAGTGAAATGAGATATACATAAATTATCACCATAGAAAAAACAAAATATACAAAAATTATCACCATGTCAGTTAATACTTAGTTGGGTAACCTTTAGCATGAATGATGGCCTTACAACGTCTTCCCATGGAGCGAACCAAGTCCTTTAGTTCTGCAGCTGTTATAATGTGAAACCAAGATTGAATGATGGCTTCTATTAACCGGGTTTTATTGCTGGGTCGCTTCTGACTAACAAGTTTCTTTAGTCGGCTCCATAGATTTTCAATTGGGTTAAGGTCTGGGCTACTCCCAGGCCATTCCAGCAGTGGAATAGGATTATCTTGAAACTCCCCCCAAAAAAGTGGTGTTATTAGCCACCAAACCTCAAAAATACACTTTCCCCAGAAGGTTTCCACAATTTTGGCCACTACTGTAGACAAGCTTTAACAAAGAAACAGGAAACCAACCATGGCTGCTGTGATGACCAGGTCTTCACTGATGGTCACAAAATTGACCACCTGTTCATCACTCATTGAAGGGTTTCCAGCAGTAATGCTAGTGTTTTGAGTTGTTGTGTGTGACATCAAAGCTATGTTAGATAGTTCATCTATGACAATGTTGTGGCCTGTCAGCGGCCTGTGCAGCTAGTAGCTGATTCTGACAGCGAGGAGGCTGGTGTGGTGCTGCACCAGCAGCCTGTGCAGCTGGCACTCGAGTCAGACAATGAGGCTGGAGAAGATGTGGTGCCAGAGGCAGGGATTCAGCCAAGGCCTTCAGAACCTCCAGAAGCTCCCTTAAGTGAAGAAGATGAAGAGGAGGAGCCTCTTCTCGATGCACGAGCGCTCAGAGCTGCCAAAAGGCAGGAGTGGCTCCTCAGGAGAAGGTCTCCTTGAGAGTACAGCTTGGGGCTAATTGGCCACTCCCTTAGCCTATTTAAGGAAGGACGACGACTGAGGCAATTTGCAGGGAACAACTTCGTTCACTCTCCTTTGCGTCCTGATCTTAGTTCTCTGCAAATTGCTTCTGGGCTTTCTGCCAACCATAGTAAGATTACGATTATTTATTCTTTGGATTCTTGTAGGCTGTTAAGAAAGTTAATTAACAGCCTTTATTTGAAAAAGACTGATTTAATTTAGTCAACTAAGGTTTGTACAGACTTTGTGTGTGCTGCGTTCTTTGGGGTCCGTAGCTGGGGCAGAACAGACAAGCAGATTTACTCCCGCAAGCTACTGCAACATTGCAACCATCAAGCAATGACCAATATTAATATTATTATTAATAATAATAATAATAATAATAATAATAATAATAATAATAGTACCTAAGAAAGATTTCACATTTTTAATCAACAAACGATAGGTTGGCTAGACAATATTTATACCTCATTTATACCAAAGATTTTACACCAGCTTGAATATGTGGTCGAGTGCATGGTGATGGTTGGCTTCTTTAGTGCTTTATAAAGGAATGGTATAAAGTTATGTTTAGCCCTTCTTTAAATAAATTAATACTGTAAGAAGTGGAGAGAACGGATAGCACAAATCTTGAGGTCAGATCTGGTGTCTAAATACAAGATCAAAACACTCCATAAAGCGAGGGTCTTTCACTGAGCAAGTCAAAACAAAAAAAACTTCCTGCAACCTGCAAAAATTGTTGCTTTCCATTTTCTTTTTTCTTTTAATATTCCAAGACCATCTCGGAATTGCAGTCCAGATCCAGGAGAAAATGAAACTACTCATCTCTTCAAGATCCTTAGCTCCCTCTTTTCACAGTGGAAAGACGAGGATTCAAGTTTTGCCATGTGCTTTTGCTGCTTGTGAAAAAAAAAACACACAAAAAAACAATAATAGATCTTCACGAAATTGCTTTTTCCTGCAAAAGGAGGAAAAGAAGTCAAATCTGCAAGAAGAGATGAGCAAGACATTCTTTTGCCACAGTTTCTGGGCAATTATGAGAAAATTGTTTGTGATAACCCAAAGGTTATACGTCGCCGTCGGAAGGCCCATGTGAAGATTTACTCTCCTGGAGATCAGAGGTGCCATTTTCGGAGACAGCCGAGCTGCTGTGGAGAGATTCTGGGGAAGGGGCTTTGTAGAGCATGCAGGCCAGTAGGAAGAAACACGAGCCCATCACCTGTAAGACATCCAAATTTTGGTTTTTAATCTTTCAGCAAGAACGCCGTTCCTACGTGTCCCCAGTTTCTCAGAATACAAAAAACAAACAAACAAAAAGATTTATTTATTTATTTATTGGTTCGATTTATATGCCGCCCTCCTCTGGAGACGTCAGGGCGGCTTACAATGCGTTAAGCAATAGCCTTCATACTTTTGTATATACCTGCTTAGTAGGGCTTTCGCCCCCCCACCCCCCCAAGCGGTGTTCTTTTTTATACAAAGTCAGCTTATTTCCGCCACAATCCGGGTCCTCATAGATAATAGGAGCTGGAACTGATTGTCTCCTTGGATGAACTAAGCGAGTCTAAAACATTAGCACGATGCTTCCCCAGATTTCAAAGTACAGTTAGTCCTCAACATGAGTGGTCCTTGGTGCTCTCTGAGCTTGCTTGTTTTCTTGCAGATGTTTTATTACCAACTAGGTAACATCATCAATGCTAGTATTAGCTAGCTAGATGATAGATAGATAGATAGATAGATAGTAGATAGATGATAGATGGATAGATAGATAGATAGATAGATAGATAGATAGATAGTAGATAGATGATAGATGGATAGATAGATAGATAGTAGATGATAGATGATAGATGATAGATAGACAGATAGATAGATGGATAGATAGATGATAGATAGATAGATAGATAGATAGATAGATAGATGATAGATAGTAGATAGATAGATGATAGATAAGATAGTAGATAGATAGTAGATAGATAGTAGATGATAGATAGATAGACAGATAGATAGTAGATAGATGATAGATGGATAGATAGATAGATAGATAGATAGATAGATAGATAGATAATGATACAGAAATATATAGCTAGACAATTAGATGATTAGACAGACAGATAGACAGATAGATATGAAGGATTCTTGGTGCTCTCTGAGCGTGCTTGATTTCTTGCAGACATTTCATTACCCAACTAGGTAACATCATCAGCGCTAGTGCTAGCTAGCTAGATGATAGACAGACAGACAGACAGACAGACAGACAGACAGACAGACAGATAGATATGAAGGGTCTTTGGTGCTCTCTGAGCTTGCTTGTTTTGTTGCAGACATTTCATTACCCAACTAGGTAACATCATCAGGGCTAGTAAGGAGTGCTGTTTGCTGTCAGTTTGCTTGAAGGTCACCAAGGTCCCTTCCAGTTCTCTTCTGATTGACCGAACTACAGGTAGTCTTTGACTTGCAACCACAACTGAGTCCAAACTTTCCGCTGCTAAATAGGACAGCTTTTAAGTGAGTTTTGCCCCATTGTACGACCTTTCTTGCCACAGTTCTTAAGTGAATCACTCCCGTTTGCTACCTTAGTAACACGGTTGTTAAATGAACCGGACTTCTCCCGTTGACTTTGCTTGTCGGGTTGCAAAAGGTGATGGATGACAAGACACTGCAACTGTCATAAGTATGTGCCAGCTGCCATGCCTCCCAATTTTGATCATGTGACTGTTGCAACGGTCATAAGTGAAACATGCTCATAAGCTGCTTTCCCCCCCCCAGCGCTATTCTAACTTCAAATGGTCACTAAACGAATGGTTGCAAGTCGAGGACTACCCTTTAGAAGAGTTTTGTACGGTGGACCTGCCGAGAGGCAATGAAATTTTGGAAGAATATTCTGAAGTGGCTCAATGAAATGTTGGGGCAACATATACAATTACGTCCTGAGATATTTTTATTAGGGATAAGACCCGAAAATGTTAATAGAACGGCATGGTACCTGCTGCTGCATATAACAGCAGCTGCAAGATTGGCATGGGCCCAATACTGGAAGATGGATGGTAGCCCACCTGAACAAGTAGTAATTCAGAAAATAATGAATTGTGCGGAATCAGATCGACTTACTATGTTACTGAAAGGACGGGGGGGACACAGATTACTATATATCTTGGAATCAATGGTATAATTGGATGTCAAATCTGGACCGGGGCTCCTTGCGCACAGTCACTCATGCCCTCGTCACTTCCCGTCTGGACTACTGTAACGCTCTCTACATGGGGCTCCCCTTGAAGAGCACCCAGAGGCTCCAGCTGGTCCAGAATGCAGCCGCGCGGGTGATTATGGGAAAGACTCGATGCTCCCATGTAATACTGCTCCTGCGCAAGCTGCACTGGCTCCCGGTGGTCTTCCAGGTGCGATTCAAGGTGTTGATTGCCATCTTTAAAGCACTCCATGGCTTAGGACCCGGATACTTACGAGACCGTCTTCTGCCACCGATAGCCTCCCATCGACCAGTACGCTCCCACAGAGAGGGACTCCTCAGGGTGCCGTCGGTCAAACAATGTCGACTGGCGACCTCCAGGGGGAGAGCCTTCTCTGTGGGGGCACCTGCCCTCTGGAATGAGCTGCCCCCGGAGATTCGTAGGATCCCTGACCTTCGCACCTTTCGCCGCGCCCTCAAAACGCTATTGTTTCACCAAGCAGGGCTGGCCTAAATGCTATTTTAATGGGTGGTTTCTATTTTAGCTCTTTCGGCCAAATTATTTAATATTTTTAAATTGTCTTTTAACTTTCATACAGTTGTGGGTTTTATTTTTGGCTGTACACCGCCCTGAGTCCTTCGGGAGAACGGCAGTATAAAAATTTAATAAAATAAAATAAAATAAATAAAATAAATCGAGCTATAAATAGAGATATTGGATAAGCATGTCAATTGATATATGTAATAGACTTTTGTACATTATCCTATATATGTAATGAGACAAGTTTATTTCCTTCTCGCGTTGTGATGTAAACTGCTATAAATTTAATGTTTGTTGGATGTATAAGATAAAAAAAAAAAGAAGAGTTTTGTATCGAGGGCTCCTTAAATGAGCTGCCATAATCTACATGGCAGCTCAGCTTAAGGGACATTTTATTTAACGTTAATTAAGCTATAGTGATATATGAGCAGAATTAGAATCCGTGGTGGTTAGAATGCAGTATTGCAGGCTAACTTCTGCCTGCAGCCAGGAATACGATCCTGACTGGCTCAAGATTAACTCAGCCTTCCATGGTCGGTAAAATGAGGACCCAGATTGTTGGGAGAAATATGATGACTCTGTAAAAGAGTCGAGAGGGTGTTGAAGCAGGGGTGCCCAACATGTGGGCCATGGGACATTATCGGGCCGTGGCCTATTCACAACCAGGCATGAGTGGAGGGCCCTTCTTTCCCCCCAGCCAGGCCGCTAACCCACAAAAGTTAGGGACCCCTTTTGTAAAGCACTAAGGTAAAGGTAAAGGTTCCCCTCGCACATATGTGCTAGTCGTTCCCAACTCTAGGGTGTGGTGCTCATCTCCGTTTCAAAGCTAAAGAGTCAGTGCTGTCCGAAGACGTCTCCGTGGTCATGTGACCGGCAGGACTAAACGCCAAAGGTTCACGGAACGCTGTTATCTTCCCACCAAAGGTGGTCCCTATTTTTCTACTTGCATTTTTTTTACGTGCTTTCGAACTGCTAGGTTGGCAGAAGCTGGGACAAGTAACGGGAGCTCACCCCGTTATGTGGTGCTAGGGATTCGAACCGCTAAACTGCCGACCTTTCGATCGACAAGCTTAGCCACTGAGCCACTGTGTCTCATTTGTAAAGCACTATGAAGCGGTATATAAATCTATACAGTAGAAATGTGCTATTGTTGTTGCTATAATCCGGAATTACCTTGAATATCAGACCAGCGATCAGGGTATATCGACTCATGGAGGAGTTTTGATAGACATAACAAGATCCTTGTTCACCACATTGACTCTGCCACAGAAGACACGACTTGTCAATCATCGACCCAAAAGCAATGGGGCCCGGGATGCTCCCTATCAAAGGACAGGAAAGGAGAGGTGTCGTATATATCAAGGATTTCATATTACACAAATTACTTCTGGAATAGCTGGAGTGTTTGATTCCGCAGTGTCAATTGTATTTCATCTTGTCTTTGTTGGAACCAGATTTATTTTGAAAATTTCCACTGGCCAACTTTTTTTTTTTTTAATTTGATTTATATGCCACCCTTCTCCGGAGACTCAGGGCGACTTACAATGCGTTAAGCAATAGCCTTCATACTTTTGTATATTTTATACAAAGTCAGCTTATTGTCCCCATAAACTGGGTCCTCAATTTACCTACCTTAGAAAGGATGGAAGGCTGAGCCAACCTTGAGCCTGGGGAGATTCGAACTTGCAGTAATTGCAGGCAGCTGAATGTTAATAACAGGCTATTAGTCTGCTATGCCACCAGGCTCTTCATAAATGGGAAAAAATTACTCCGAAAGAATAAGCGGTAAGACAATATTAACTCAGAATGGTTCATAACCTCTTTCAAAAAAAATACCAGTTCCAAGATCAACCTTATATATGATCCCAGTGACAGCATAACAGCAAAAGTGTCATTCTTCACAAAATGAGCATTTCTAGCTCAGCGTCTATACAGGCAGTCCTCGACCTATGACCACAATGGAGCTCCAAATTTCCACTGCAAAGTAAGTGAGTTATGCCCCATTTTACGACCTTTTGGCCACAGTTCTGAAGTGAATCACAGCAGGTGTTATGCGAATAATGCAGGCGTTCAGTAAACCTGGTTTTCCCTACTGACTTTGCTTGTCAGAAACTGGTTGGGAAGGTCAGTAATGGTGATCACATGATCCCCGGATATGGCAGCCGTCATAAATACATGCCAGTTGCCAAGCATCCAAATTTTGACCACCTGACCATAAGGATGCTGTAATGGCCATACGTGTGAAAAATGGTCGCAACTTCAAATGGTCACTAAACGAATGGTGGTAAGTCAAGGACTACCTGGACCATATTCTGACATGCCAAAATTTCAGCAGTTTAGAGCAGGGGTCCCCAACTCCAGGTCCGTGGACCTGCACCAATCCGTGGCATGCCAGCAACTGGGCTGTGCAAACAAGCCTCATCCGTGGGAGGCAGGCAGCACAGTAAACCACGTCCTTGCAGGTCCATGGAAAAACCTTTCTCCATGGAACTGGTCCTTGGTGCCCAAAAAGTTGGGAGCCATTGATTTAGAGCAGAGGTGTCAAACTTAAGGCCCGTGGGCTGGATGTGGCCTTCGGGGTGCTTAGATCTGGCCTGCAGGGCCGACCTGGAAACAGCAAAGGATCGGCCCACGGTGTCAGGGTTCCAACAGATGCCCTAATTAAATCATGAGCCCCGATCCAAGCTTCAAAACAAATCCAGTTATTTATTAGGAGGTTCATGTCTGCACATTCCCAAGTGAAGCCAGCTCTGACCCTACGTAATTTACACCCCAGTCATGACCCTGTTTCTCCCCTCCTCCCAGGGTATGTCATTAATCACAATCTCCAACGGAGCAATTTTGCAGGTGGTAGAGACCACTCCTCTCTGGCCGCTGTGGGTAACCCTGGGATACAACCTTGAGAGAGATAAGTCTGGACTATGCATCTGTCTTTGCCTGCCATGCCGTTTAATCCCCCCTTGCTTATGGCAAATTGAGAGCAGGCCAGGGATGCTTTGCGAGTTGACACATGGTGCCTCTGCCAGTGAAAATGTCCCTCCCAAGCCCTAGTTTTGCTGGCAGAGGGTTGCAGGAGGCCGTCGCAGCAGAAAACACAGCTTGCAAGGGCTCCGTTTTCACTGGCAGAGGGTTGCAAGAAGAGGTTGCAGCCGAAAATGCAGTTCGGGACCTCGTTTTTTGCTGGCAGAGCGCTCGGGCCACCACAGGCGCCCCCGACACAAGTGATCACTGGCTGTGCCCACCCTGGCCACGCCCACCTCAGCCCCCTGAGGTCAAACACAACCCTAACGCGGCCCTCAATGAAATTGAGTTTGACACAGGGTGAAATGCTCCCGGTTCAGACCGGTTCAGCCAAACCGGTAGCGATGGCAGCCAGTGGTTCAGAGAACCGGTAGCGATAGTGGCACGAGGCTCCGCCCACCCACCCGGTCGTCGTTACTTCCTGGTTTTAACCAGGAAGTAACCTGTTTTTTACCCTCTGCGCATGCGTAGATGGTCCAAGTGTGCACATGATGTGCATGCGCGCGCGAGCGAAGGGTGGCACGTGCGCTTCCAAAATGGTTGGGAAGGTAAGTAGATTTCACCCCTGGTTTGACACCCCTGGTTTAGAGTATCCTAATTAAGACAAAACATGGAGAAGGCTACAGATTTTGTCTGGATACTATACCTAGCGTTCTCACAACAATCCATTGGATTCCTAGTGCAAATGACCTCTGTCTGTCGGAAACACACCTAGGAGACATAAAACCAACATTTAAAAACAAAGGCAAGCAGGATCAGTTAAAGAGTGATTCCAACACAGCCATTCTGTATTTTCCCCCATAACATTAAGTGTGAGAGTGAATTAACCATACAAAGGATGAGTAAAACGTGCCGGACAAAAGCCAGTCATCTCTTGGAGAGGGGACAAGCAGAAAATGACAAATTTGTGTTGTAACGCAAATGCCATTTCTTATGTACAGGTAATCCTCGACTTAAAGCAGTTCATTTAGTGACGGTTCGAAGTTACAATGGCACTGAAAAAAGTGACCATTTTTCACACTTACAACTGTTGCAGCAGCCCGATGGGCGCATGATCAAAATTTAGACATTTGGCAAGGTGTTGTGGCCCGTCAGCAGCCTGTGCAGCTAGTAGCTGATTCAGACAGTGAGGAGGCTGGTGTGGTGCTGCGCCAGCAGCCTGTGCAGCTGGCACTCGAGTCAGACATTGAGGAGGCTGGAGAAGATGTGGTGCCAGAGGTAGGGATTCAGCCAGGGCCTTCAGATGCACGGTCCCCTAGAGAGTAAGGCTTGGGGCTAATTGGCCACTCCCTTAGCCTATTTAAGGAGGAACGCTGACTGAAGCAATTTGCATGGAACAACTTCATTCACATACCTTCATGTCTTGTCTTGCTTATCTTATCAGTTTCCTGCAAATTTCTTCTGGGCATTCTGCCAACCACAGTAAGCTTTCAGTATCACTTTGAATTCTTGGCGGCTGTTAATGCAGTTAATTAACAGCCGTTGTTGTAAAAAAGTGGTTTATTTAGTAAACTAAGGTTTGAACAGACTTTGTGTGTGCTGCATTCTTTGGGGTCCGTAGCTGGGGCAGAACACAAGGTTGTAAAACAGGGCAAAACTCACTTAACAACTGTCTCACTTAGCAACGGACATTTTGGACTCAATTGTAGTCGTAAATCAAGGCGTACCCGCACTTGTACACACAGATAGTCCTCCACATACGGCCCTAATGGAGACAGCTCATTATAGTAGTTTGCCGTAACGGTTGTAAAACAGGTTGGTCACAGGTTTGCAAGTTAACAGTAACAACGTTGGAAGGGACCTTGGAGGTCATCTAGTCCAACCCCCTGCTCACGCAGGAGACCTGTACTAGGGATTCGAACCGCCGAACTGCCGACCTTTCTGATCAACAAGCTCAGTGTCTCAGCCACTGAGCCACCTAGTCTCACCCTGACCCCATTTTGCAATGTTTTTGCAGCAGTCATTAAGCGAAGGCCATGGTCGTTAAGCGAACCAGTGGCTCACCATGGGTAGAGTTTTGCTGAAAAGCAGAACTGCCAGTTTTGGGCCAAACTGTCATAGAACGTGGTCACATGACGGTGGGACATTGCAAATGGCTGCGAATGTGGCTGTGTGTGGCCAAGCGCCTGAAATTTGGTCACAGGACAATGGAGGGGATCCAACTGCTGGAACTTTGAAAACTTCATAAATCCCCTTTTTCAGCTCGGTTATTATTTCAAATGACGGCTGAGCTACCAGTCGTAAATTGAGGACTACGTGTACAAGCAGAAAAGGGTCGATCCTGAATTATGACATGATTATGCAGGTTCCATCCTTTAGAATAGGGGCCCCAAACCTGTGGGCTGCAGCCCACTAGCGGACCGCAGCCTACCATGTTTTCCCGAAAATATGACCTACTCCGAAAGTAAGACCCAGCTTGATTTTTACACATGCACCAGTGGTGAAATGTAAAATTTGTTACTACCGGTTCTGTGGATGTGGCTTGGTGTGTGTGTGTGGGGGGTAATATGACTGAGTGGGCGTGGCCAACTTTTTTTTTTTTTTAACTTTTAAAACCATTTTTTCTACAACCTCTTCGGCTGAACCAAACTGAAACTATAACCAAAGTTTTTTGCCCATGCTATCATTGTTTCTTAGCCAGGCAGGCTGGGGAATTCTGGGAGTTGAAGTCCCCAAGTCTTAAAGTGGCCACGTTTGGAGACCCCCGATTTAGATGGCTTAAAAAACATCCTTTTTGGCTCAGCTTTGAGAAAATAAGTCTGATTTCCCTGTAGCTTACCGCAATGTAGCTGTTAACGCAGGAATGCTACTTAGGAATGTGAAGAGAATGATAACAAACATGAAAACCAAGAGAAGAGTCCTTCTTTCACATGAAGATGTACACTTCCCTGCCATAGCCAGGCTGGAGACCGGAGTGTTGGGTCCAATAATGCAGCTGCATTCATGATAAACCTTGGGAAACAAGGAGACTAGTCAGTGGTGAAATCTGAACTGGTTTCCTACTGGTTTGCTGCTTGCGCATGTGCGCTGTGTGCCAAGCGCACACTGTATGCACACGTGCAGTGTGTGCCAAACGCACGCCGCATGCGCCTGCACACTACACGCCAAAAGGAGGCTTGGGTAAGTAGAACAGTGAGAGGGGGATCAGCTGTGCTGCGCGATTTAGCTTCGCTAGAAAGCAAGATTTCCTGCTGTTTAGCAAAGCTAAACCGCATGGCACAGCTGATCGTTGGAAGTACCGGTTCGTCTGAACCGGTAGCTTTTTTAAACTACCGATTCGCCTGAACCGGTAGTTTTTATCACTACCGGTTCACCCGAACCGGAATGAACCGGTAGCATTTCACCCGATAGTAGTTTAGAACAGCCACTACACACTGTAACACAGTGGTGTCTATTTCTTTTGTCTGGCCAATGTTACTCAGGGGAAACAAACCACAGGTGAGCGGTACAGCTCATATTTTGCATGCAAATATTCCAAAATTCAGCCCACAATATCCGGTTATACATGTACAGCATCTGGTCTGTACATGACTGAAGGAACTGTTATGTCTAATCCAGGGGTAGGCAACCTTAAATACTCAAAGAGCCACAAAGGTCCTAACCAGGAGCCCCCCCGTTCAATTCTGGAGCCGACCAGAAATCCGGTTCCTCCATCATAGAGTCTCCTCCTAGAGCAGCATCCTTTTTCCTCTACTTGTCCTAACCGAAAGCCCTATCAATTGTGGAGCTGACCGGTGACAGGGAGCCACAGCAGAGGGATGAAAGAGCCACATGCGGCTCCAGAGCCACAGGTTGCTGACCCCTGGTCTAGTCTAATGAAGAGAAAGACTAGGGATGATCAATCAATCAATCAATCAATCAATCAATCAGAAGAGAGCTGGAAGGGACCTTAGAGATCTTCTAGTGCAGACCCCTGCTCAAGCAGGAGACCCTATGCCATTTCAGACAAGTGGCAGTCCAGCCCCTTCTTAAAAATTCATTAAATTCATTAAATTCATTCTTTTGTTATAATGCATCCTAATTTACAATTTACATATTCATCCTAATATTCACACCATCTCATCTCTCTCCCTTATTCGGTTATCAATCCATCTATACCAAAGTTCCCACACCGTAGAGTATTCCGAGTCCTCTTTCTCGTTCTGCTCTAGAGTCAGTTTATTCAAAGTCAGTTTATTTTGTCTTCTGCAACAAACAGAGGTTTGTTCAAACGGGGAAGAAATCCCATCCATCACAATGTCTTTTTGTTTTTGTTTTTTTTTAAAAAATCTTTCTCAAGGACAAATCTGCCTATTTGGTTTTGCTATCATAACTGCAAGTGAAACTATGTCAAACAAATCGGGCACTGCAATAACATCCATTTTCCCACGAAGGACTATCTCTTCCCAGCAAACCAGTCTGGCTGCGTTAGATCCCATGCAGAAAGTCCAAAAGATGCTTTATCAAGTGTTTTTTTCAAAGGTGCTTTTGCAAGTGTTTTTGAATTCCGTTCAGTTCAGAATAGAGTTGGAAGGGACCTTGGAGGCTTTCTAATCCAACCCCCTGATCAAGCAGGAGACCAGACAAGTGGCTGTCCTGTCTCTTTTTACAAACCTCCAGTGATGAAGCACCCACAACTTCTGAAGGCAAGTTGTTCCACCGGTTAAATTGTCCTCACTGTTAGGAAGTTTCTCCTTAATTCCAGGTTGCTTATGGCAGTGTTCCAGTATTTAAGGGGCTGCCACAAAGAAAAGTGGGGGTGGGAGTGGGGGGTCAACCTATTTTCCAAAGCACCCGAGGGCAGGACAAGAAGCAATGGGTGGAAACTAATCAAGGAGAGAAGCAATTTAGAACTAAGGAGAAACTTCCTGACAGTTAGAACAATTAACCAGTGGAACGACTTGCCTCCAAAAGTTGTGAATGCTCTAACACTGGAAGTTTTTAAGAAGATGTTGGATAACCATTTGTCTAAAATGGTGTAGGGTTTCCTGCCTAAGCAAGGGGTTGGACTATAAGACCTCCAAGGTCCCTTCCAAGTTCTAGTTCTAGTTCTAGTTCTAGTTCTAGTTCTAGTTCTATCCTATCCTATCCTATCCTATCCTATCCTATCCTATCCTATCCTCTCCTATCCTATCCTCTCCTATCCTCTCCTATCCTATCCTATCCTATCCTATCCTATCCTATCCTATCCTATCCTATCCTATCCTATCCTATCCTATCCTATCCTATCTCCATAGACATAAACACAGAGAGTCAATCTCAGTTCTTTGGTTAAACATCAACAGGGTTTGGATATGAGAAGGACTTGGAGAACAAGCGAAGGCTGACATCCCACACGCACCTTTTCCCCGCTATCGTGGTTTATTGATGCTTTCTTGCAACCAGCATGGCAGGGCGAGTAATAAGTGATGCCATCGTTCCCACACACGGGATTGTAGGTCTCACGCAGGCAATGGCAGTCCATGTTGCAGGGGTCAGACAAGTTGAGATGACCTTGCGGGAGGATGCTAAACAAAACAGATCATTGGTCAATGTCTTTTCTTTCTAGCATCATCAGTTGGGGGACGCTTGAAAACAACATGCAAGGCAAGGAGGAGATTTACCCAGCGAAGGGTTACTGATATATCTCAATAGTCATTCAATGCTAGTTTGAGACCAGCAAGAAGTGGCATTCTTGAGCTGGGGTGGTGCAGTGGTTAGAATGCAGTATTGCAGGCTGACTCTGCCCACTGCCAGCAGTTCGATCCTGACCGATTCAAGGTTGACTCAGCCTTCCATCCTTCTGAGGTTGGTAAAATGAGGACCCAGATTGTTGGGGGGAAATATGCTGACTCTGTAAACCGCTTAGAGAGGGCTGTAAAGCACTATGAAGCAGTATGTAAGTCTACTCATGTCAGTCATGAGTGTACAGCATCCTTGGGCACCTACTGTATCAAAGTCTCATACCTCAACTGTAATATCTGTCCTGCCCCCTCCCCCTTCCCATACATTTATTTTAGTGGTCAGAATTGAGCATAAGGCAGTGTCTGTATACTTCCAAAATACCTCTCTGGAAGACTGTAAGGAAAATCCAAATATTATAGTATTTGTGGATTATTTATTAAAAATCTAATGTCTGTTACACAGTTGATCTTCTCTGGCTGCCACTCTTCCATAGAACAGGAGATGGATGGATGGATAAATGGAAAGTTTGATAAAGTAGATGATAGGGAGTAGGTGATGGATAGATATAGTACCGTATATGCAATAGATGATAAAGGATAGCTAGATAGACAGACAGACAGACAACAATGATAGATGGACATAGATATTGTGGATAGGATGGATGGATGGATGGATGGATGGATGGATGGATGGATGGACAGATAGATATGGGTAATATCTATATCCAGCACAGCTAGCTTGGTGGCACAGCAGACTAAAGTGCTGTTAAATAGCACCAGCTGCCTGCAATTACTGCAAGTTCGAATCTCACCAGGCTCAAGGTTGACTCAGCCTTCCATCCTTTCAAGGTAGGTAAAATGAGGACCCAGATTGTGGGGGCAATAAGATGACTTTGTATAAAAAAGAAAACTGCTTAGGGGGCCCCAAAAGCCCTATTAAGCAGGTATATACAAAAGTATGAAGGCTATTGCTTAACGCATTGTAAGCCACCCTGAGTCTCCGGAGAAGGGCGGCATATAAATCGAACCAACAAATAAATAAATAAATAAATATACCGTAGTTACAGCAGGTAAGACAAATGATAGAAAAACAGATAGATGACTGATGGATACAGACAGACAACACAGATATATGGACATAGATACTGTAGATAGGGCAGGGATGGGTGAGTGGATACTATGGATGAATGGATAGATAGATGTATGGATACTGTGGATGGATGGATGGATGAATAGATGGATACTGTGGATGGATGGATGGAGAGAAAGATACAGATAACACAGCTAGATAGATATAATTTTAGTAGATAAGGCAGGTGATAGATGATAGATCGACCGACCGACCGACAGGCAATGTGATATTATTCTTTTGTAGCTTTCTTTTGGAGTAGCCTCCTTTGCAAAGAGATTGTTCTTCCCCAGCTTACCTTCCGTCATGCATCTGGGTTACTCCAGCCATGGGCATATTGGGGCAATCAATAAAAAAGATGAAAATTGCAAGCAGACTCGACATGGTGCACATGAAACAAAACTTGATGATCCCTGAGCAGCGCAGCTTAAACTTGTTCACGATGAACCCTCCGAGGAAAGTGCCTCCTCCTCCTGCCGGAACCACAAGGTAGCCTTCCAAAGGAGAGGAAAACAGGTCTGTCGTTTTTCCAATCTAATTCTTTGTGATTTAAACCATATTCAATTTCCTTTAGAAGCTTATTAAATTAAAATTTAAGCCATCGTATTAACCTGCCATTCATTGGGATCCCAGTCAAAACGCAAGGATGGTTAAGAACTGCAAAGAATTGCAGACAAGTCTCTACAGGTAGTCCTCGACTTACAACAGTTCACTTAGTGACCGTTCAGAGTTACAACAGCACTGAGAAAAGTGACTTGATTTAGGACTATTTTTCACATTGATGACTGTTGCGGCATCCCCATGGCCACGTGATTTAACATTCAGATGGTTGACAACTGACTCAACTTATGACTTCAATTGCACCCCAAATTTCTGTTGCTAAGCAGGATAGTTGTTAAGTGGGTTTTGCCCCATTGTACGACCTTTCTTGCCACAGTCATTGAGTAAATCACTGCAGTTGCTAACTTAACAACATTATTTTAATTAGATATGGGCCAAATTATTTAATATTTCTTAAATTGTTTTTTAAATTTTATATCTGTGTGTTTTATTTTGGCTGTACACCGCCCTGAGTCCTTCTGGGAGAAGGGCGGTATATAAATTAAATAAATAAATAGATAGATAGATAGATAGATAGATAGATAGATAGATAGATAGATAGATATGGTTGCTAAGTGAATCTGGCTCCCCCATTGACATTGCTTGTCAGAAGGTCGCAAATGGGGATCCCATGACCCCGGGACACTACAACCGTCATAAGTACGAGTCAGTTGTCAAGCATCTGAATTTTGACCATGTGGCCATAGGGTTGCTGCAATGGCCGTAAGTGTGAAAAAAATGGTCATAAGTCCCTTTTTACTGTTGTGCTGTTGTCACTTCGAACGTCACTAAATGAACTGTTGTAAGTTGAGGACTACCTGTACTTGGCCTGACAGTACTTAGAACCTTCTGTGGGGAAAATATTTTAAGAGTTCAACAGTGCTGAATAAATGAACAATCGACACTTTCAGCAGGGGGCAGCATCTGGCCAGCTGTGAGTCGGCCAAGTTGAATCTGGTTAGTATTGGGAGGGAACCAGGAAGCCAAGACTCTGGACTAAATTTGTAAATTGAAAAGAGCTTATTAGAACATTTGCAATAGCAAACCAATATACGGGGGCAGTTTTGGGGGCCCCCAAGAATGGCCCCTTTAACACCACTTCTCCGTGACCTGCATTGGTTGTGGGTCTGCTTCCAGGTGCAATTCAAGGTATTAGTGATCACCTTTAACGCCCTTGGTGGCATGGGTCCAGATCAGTGGTGGGTTGCCCCCAGTTCAGACCAGTTCGCAAGAACCAGTAGTAAAAGTGAGGGGAGGCTCTGCCCACTGACCTGGACATCATCAGATGTGATCTGCGCATGCAGCTGGCACTCGAGTCAGACAATGAGGAGGCTGGAGAAGATGTGGTGCCAGAGGCAGGGATTCAGCCAAGGCCTTCAGAACCTCCAGAAGCTCCCATAAATGAAGAGGAAGAAGAGGAGGAGCCTCTTCTCGATGCACGGACGTGCAGAGCTGCCAAAAGGCAGGAGTGGCTCCTCAGGAGGAGGTCTCCTCAAGAGTAAGGCTTGGGGCTAATTGGCCACTCCCTTAGCCTATTTAAGAAAAATGACGACTGAGGCAATTTGCAGGAAACAACTTCGTTCACTCTCCTTCGTATCCTGATCTTCGTTCTCTTATCAATTTCCTGCAAATTGCTTCTGGGCTTTCTGCCAACCATAGTAAGATTACGATTATTTATTCTTTGGATTCTTGTAGGCTGTTAAGAAAGTTAATTAACAGCCTTTACAGTTGCAAGAAAAAGTATGTGAACCCCTTGGGATTACATGTATTTGTACAACCCTGGAAAAATGAGGAAACTCTTACAGATGAAAATATAATTTAAAAGATATTAGACTGTGGAAATGGATAGGTTAACATTAAAGATAAAGAAGACACAGAATATGTTTTAACATGGGATTTGTTTTACCAATGGTTAGATAATAGAGGTAGAAATTAGAAGCTGGAAGAATACCACTATGTACAAGTAGATAATATTATTATTACTATTATTATGTATAAGTAAATTGACCCAGACAATACACTGTTTACTAAGCACTTATGTATGTTAAAGAAAAATGTATAATTTTTTTTCCCCCAAAAAAAGAAGTTGTGGGAGCTTCATCACTGGAAGCTTTCAAGAAGAGACTGTGCTGCCATCTGTCAGAAATGGTGTAGGGTCTCCTACTTGGGCGGGCGGGGTTGGACTAGATAACCTACGAGTCCCTTCCAACTCTGTTAATCGGTAATTTGTAATCCCACCTCCCTCTACTCCATCCGCATCCTCCCCACTTGTCATCAGATTTTAATGTTTTCATTTTAATTTATTTATGTTTTAATGTACTGCATAAATACATTTTTGCAACCAAAAGCCTTCCAGAGTTACCCTGTGGTAAGATGGGCAGCCAATAAATTTTATAAATCAATTTTATAAAAATAAATAAAAATAATAATAAAAAAAATTAGTGCCTAGGAAACGACAGGTAGTCCTCGACTTACAGCAATTCCTTTAGTGACCATTCAAAGTTATAACGACACTGAAAAAATGTGACTGATGACCGTTTTTCGCGGTGACAACCATTGCTGAATCCCCGTGGTCAAAATTCAGACGCTTGGCAACTGGCATGTACTTATGACGGTTGCAGTGTCCCAGGGTTAGGTGATTCCCTTCTGACAAGCAAAGTCGGTGGGGGAGACAGATTCACTGAACAATCAGGTTAGTAGCTTATCAACGGCAGTGATTCATTTAACAATGGTGAGGAAGGTCGTAAAATGGGGCAAAATTCACCTAACAAATGTCTCAGTTAACAACAGATACTTTGGGCTCAATGGTAGTCATAAGTCGAGGACTAGCTACAGTGGTGGGATTCAAATAATTTAACAACTGGTTCTCTACCCTAATGACTGGCTGGGTGGGCGTGGGCGTGGCCATGGTGGGTGTGGCCAGGGGGTGTGACAGGCAGCATTCAGCCTTCTATACCCCCTTGGAAGCGAAAACAGGTCGTGGGGGGACATGCCGCCCCCCCACCCGTGCCCCATTGTGGGCCTAGTAGGCCTCCCTGCATCCTCCTGGGAGTGAAAACAGGCTGGGGGGGGCACGCCACTCTCCCCGTGCCTCGTTTTGGGCCTAGTAGGTCTCCCTGCACTTACTTGGGAGCCAAAATGGGGCATGTGGGGGCTCCTGGAAGGAGTGGGGCGGGGCTTGTGGTGGGATTCAGCCAGGTCGCACCACTTCGGGAGAACCGGTTGTTAACTTTCTGAGCAATTTGGTGAACTGGTTGTTGGAAGAAATCCATTAAGGCAGAGAATCGGTTGTTAAATTATTTGAATCCCACCACTGGGCGGGGCCACCCAGCAATTTAACTACCGGTTAAATTCAGGGCCGAACCAACTGAATCCCACCACTGACTAGGTGTATATGGATGTGGCCATGAAGCCATCAGGAGCTGAGCTCAGCTACTGGGGATTAAAACCCCCCTAATAAAGCTTTATTCAACGATTTCTTTTTTTTTTTTTCTTACCAAACAAAGTTGCTGCTTCAGAGGCACTTAAGCTGAATTGGGATTCAAGGAATTTGGGCCCAAAAGTTGACATCCCAGCAATCAAGGTAGCTTCCGTAGCTCCAGCTAAGCAAAGGAAGATGAAAGTTGGGTTCTTCAGTAGCAGCCAAAGTGACCTTTAGGATCCCAAGAAACAAAAGGAGGGAACAAATTATTTAGTGTAGATCCTATGTTCCAACCCAGGTATGCAAGCATTAATAAGGTGATTTCCTTTTATTTTAGTTAATTCTTTTTCCTTTTTTTAGCAAGGTTTTCCTGAGGATTATAATCCCATGTCCCTCATGGCATGTTCTCCCAATTTCTTCTAATTAAAGAGAAATGATTGTTATCTTTCAAAAGATTGTTATCTCTCCATTGTGATTAGTTTTTCTCTGTATTTATTTATTTATTCCGTTATATTATGTAGTGTATATTGGAGGTGGTGACCCTTTGAGAGCTTATGCCACGAAATTTCACTTTAATGTATGCCGATTAGTGTACATTCAAAGTGACAATAAAGTTATTATTCTAGTATTCTATTCTATTCTAGCTGGACATGAATAGCTAGTACAGGGATGGTCAACCTTGGCCACTTGAAGACTTGTGGACTTCAACTCCCAGAATTCCCCAGCCATCATCATGGCTGGCTGTGGAATTCTGGAAATTGAAGCCCTCAAATCATAAACTTGCTAAGGTTGGACAACCCTGTTCTAAAAGAATATTAGGACAAAGAATGAAATAGAATTCAGGCAAAGTAGGACAGATTTTCACAACTTTCGAGTCAAGATTACAAAATTTAAGAGTTAACAAAATTTCATTGAGAAGCCTAAAAATTGCAGTCCCAAAATATTTATGATTGCCCAATTGGAAAGCACTGATAGGAGGCAGGAAGGAATTCTGAAAGAGATGGAGAGCAAACGAAATTCCAACAAATCTCACATCTGGGAATTATTTGTGCATATTCTAGGTCCGTGATGACGAACCTATGGCATGTGTGCCACAGGTGGCACGTGGAGCCATATCAGTGGGCACGTGAGCGTTGCCCTAGCTCAGCTCCAGCACATATGTGCACGCCAGCCAGCTGATTTTCGGGCCTTCTGGGCCCACTGGAAGTCGGAAAACAGGCTGTTTTTGGCCTCCGGAGGGTCTCCGGTGGGATAGGGAAGGCTGTTTTTGCCCTTCCCAGGCTCCAAGAAAGCCTCTGGAGCCTGGGGAGGGTGAAAAAACGGGCCTACCGGCCCATCATGTGCTAAAAGTGGGGGAAGTGCGGGGGCGGGGTCATGCGCGCAGGGGTGTGTGTGGCTGGCCAGCTGGTCTTTGGGTCTCTGCCGTGCATGCGCGGGGGCACATATGGGGGACTCATGAGGGCAAGCCTGGTGGGCGGGGCGCATACGCGGGGGCACTCGCATTGCATTTTGGGGGTTTGTGCATGCATGCCCCCCTGCACCCCATTTTGGGCCTGGAAAGCCTCCTGCACCAACCTGGAAGCCAAAATAGGGCGTGCAGGGGCCGGGGCACATGTGCAGTGGAAGCATGCACATGTGTGGGATGGGGCACATGCACGGGGGGCACTTGCATTGCATTTGGGGGGTTCGGGCACGCATGCGTGCATTCGCATGCGCACATGCGCACTTTGGGCACTTGGCACCAAAAAGGTTAACCATCACTGTCCTAGGGAGTTGCAAACATCGAAGCTTAATAATGGATGTATTTGCTTGAACATAGTACAGCTGTCAACTTGCAAAGCTTTCAAGTTGCCATGAGCAGGAGGGAGGGAGAACTGAAGTGAATTCCATACATTCTTTCTGACCACAATCAGAAGGAAGGTTTCACAGCCAGCCAAAGTGGATAATTGGAGAATGTGATTTATGACATGGCCAGGGAGGAGGGGAAAGACAGGGTCATAGGGGGACGTAAATCTGCGTGGGGTCAGTCCTGACTGCATCCCAGTATTGCCGGAATGGTGCTCCTAATAAATCACTATATTTCCTTTGAAGTTTGGATCATGGCTCATGAATTAATTAGGGCATCTTTCGGATACTTGACAACAGCAACTGTATTTTAGTTTGTCTGTTGTACAAAATCTATCTCTTTTTTTTACGAGAGTGTATTATTGTGCCTCCTCCTCCTCCTCCTCCTCATCCATCAAAAATCATTAGCTCCAAGAAAAATCCCTAAATCCAAGAAAAATGCCCCTCCAAAAACCATCTTTGGATGAGGTGGACTGTACAATCAAAAACTACCTAACTACCTAACAAACTAACTAACTGAATGAATGAATGAATGAATGAATGAAAGAAGGAAGAAAGAAAGAAAGAAAGAAAGAAAGAAAGAAAGAAAGAAAGAAAGAAAGAAAGAAAGAAAGAAAGAAAGAAGGAAGGAAGGAAGGAAGGAAGGAAGGAAGGAAGGAAGGAAGGAAGGAAGGAAGGAAGGAAGGAAGGAAGGAAAGAAAGAAAGAAAGAAAGAAAGAAAGAAAGAAAGAAAGAAAGAAAGAAAGAAAGAAAGAAAGAAAGAAAAATAAATAGTCTTTATTATTGAAGTGTTAAGGGAAAAAAACACAGTCCTGGGAACAGAGAAATGTCCCTAACAGAAAATTGGTTCCTAAAAAAAAATCTATTAGAGACAATAATTTGAATTCCCTTGTGATATACTGTAGCAGCTGCTCAGCAATGTTTTCTCACACAGGCCCTTTCCCAGAAGTGAGAATGACCTAGGAACCTACCAGTTAGTAAGGTGTCTGTATTTCTAGACAGTTAAATCTGGTGAAGAAGGGGGGAAAAAAACAACTAATCTAAAATGCAATTTGTGGTAATTTCTTCTGCTTTACTTATGGTTCCCCGCCCCCGCCCCCGTTCACTACCAGGAAATTAGAAAGGGAACAAAATTAACCAGACAATGTATGTCACACAATAGCTCTTTCTGTTTGAATAGTCAAGGGTATCAGGAAAGGGAGAATTTTAACTGAGGGGTATTTTTGGTGCTCTCTGAGCTTGTTTTTTTTTTCTTTCTTTCTTTCTTGCAGACGTTTTATTACCCAAACTAGGTAACTTTTTCAGTGCTAGAATGTGAGCTATTAGTAGGAAACGTGGTTGAGTTAATGCCAGCTAAACCTATTTTGTGTATATTCAATACTAGCGGGATGCCCTATGAAACTATGTGATTGGGTGTGATAAATTGACACTTAAAGCCTGAAACTTAATGTAGAATAAGGCAACTGGCAGTTGGAACAGAGGGGGAGAGGGAGTAGACTGTCCCAGCCTGCAGGATGGATGAGTCACGTGCTGGCCACGCCCACACCCAGTTTAGTGAAGGGGTAGCACCAGAGCATGTTAATATAAGGCAACTGGCAGTTGGAACAGAGTTCTTTTCAGGTGGGGAGGGGGAGTAGAATGTCTAGCTCCTTAGCATCAGAGCATGTAAATATAATACTGTATATGAAATACTAATGATCTGATGGTCGTTTCGAAAAATCCTTTCTTAGCGAGCACCTAGAAGTCAAGAGGAACATACGTGCCAAATTTCAAGTTTGTAGGCTTTACTGTTCTGGAGATTTCGTGATGAGTGAGTGGTATTTGGCTTTTATATACAGGTGAAACTCGAAAAATTAGAATATCATGCAAAAGTTCATTTATTTCAGTAATGCAACTTAAAAGGTGAAACTAATATATGAGATAGACTCATTACATGCAAAGCGAGATAGTTCAAGCCTTGACTTGTCATAATTTTGATGATTATGGCTTACAGCTCATGAAAACCCCAAATTCACAATCTCAGAAAATTAGAATATTGTGAAAAGGTTCAATATTCTAGGCTCAAAGTGTCCCACTCTAATCAGCTAATTAAGCCATAACACCTGCAAAGGGTTCCTGAGCTTTTAAATGGTCTCTCAAAAGAAGTTGGATGGTCCCAAAGTGCTGTATCAAAGCACATTAATAGAAAGTTATGTGGAAGGGAAAAGTGTGGAAGAAAAAGGTGCACAAGCAGCAGAGTTCAGTGCATCAAGAACCACCACACACAGACGGATCCTGGACATGGGCTTCAAATGTCGTATTCCTCTTGTCAAGCCGCTCCTGAACAACAAACAAGGTCAGAAGCGTCTTACCTGGGCTAAAGACAAAAAGAACTGGTCTGTTGCTCAGTGGTCCAAAGTCCTCTTTTCTGATGAGAGCAACTTTTGCATCTCATTTGGAAACCAAGGACCCAGAGTCTAGAGGAAGAATGGAGAGGCACACACTGCAAGATGCTTGAAGTCCAGTGTCAAGTTTCCACAGTCTGTGTTGATTTGGGGAGCCATGTCATCTGCTGGTGTTGGTCCACTGTACTTCATTAAGTCCAGGGTCAACGCAGCCATCTACCAGGAGATTTTGGAGCACTTCATGCTTCCTTCCGCAGACGAGCTTTATGGGGATGCTGACTTCATTTTCCAGCAGGACTTGGCACCTCCCCACACTGCCAAAAGTACCAAAACTTGGTTCAATGACCATGGGATTACTGTGCTTGATTGGCCAGCAAACTCGCCTGACCTGAACCCCATAGAGAATCTATGGGGCATTGCCAAGAGAAAGATGAGAGACATGAGACCGAACAATGCCCAGAAGAGCTGAAGGCCGCTATTGAAGCATCCTGGTCTTCCATAACACCTCAGCAGTGCCACAGGCTGATAGCATCCATGCCACGCCGCATTGAGGCAGTAATTGATGCAAAAGGGGCCCAAACCAAGTACTGAGTACATATGCATGCTTATACTTTTCAGAGGTCCGATATTGTTCTATGTACAATCCTTGTTTTATTGATTTCATGTAATATTCTAATTTTCTGAGATTGTGAACTTGGGGTTTTCATGAGCTGTAAGCCATAATCATCAAAATTATGACAAATCAAGGCTTGAACTATCTCGCTTTGCATGTAATGAGTCTATCTCATATATTAGTTTCACCTTTTAAGTTGCATTACTGAAATTAAAGAACTTTTGCACGATATTCTAATTTTTCGATTTTCACCTGTATATAGATTGTGGGAAACAAGCGACTATCTTAGCATCTTGTGGGGATCAGGCCATATTAAACCACAATGAGGTATATTTGTTTATGGACATCATGTGAAAGGAATAAAACTGTATACAGTTAAGATTAAACATGATGTATAAACCCAACTGCATAGTTAGTATTGGCATAAGGAAATAATTTAGAGTGGTTTTGCAGATGGTTTCTTAATGCAAAGATCTCAGTTTCATCCATTCAATAAAAGTTGGGTTAATATTTGGAGGAAAAGGAAGTTAAAGTCACAACATAGTTTAAACTTCTGCTTTTATTTCATTTTTGTTCGCTGAGTTGGTCACACTTTGCCTGGCTTTTAAATGTTATTTCTGAATGTAATTGTCTTATGCAGAATAACTGTGTCATGGTCTTGAAAAGTGGCATATGGTCAATTTTTTTTTTTACTTTCCATATATATTTTACTGTTAACAGTTCTTAGATTAACAATGGCTGCTGTGTACTTGCTTTTATCAAGAGACTTCAGAGAAAATGCCATTTTCTTTGCAAAGATGGGTTCAGAACAATTAAAACTCGGACCATACATTTTCTGAATAGTTTTTAATCCCAGAGCTCTAATTGCACTCAACAATGAACTAAAGGGCCACCATCAGTGAGCTGTTGGACAGCATTACTTGGTCTGTTGTGTGGATGTTTGGGTGGTTTAGGGGTGGGGAATTTGTGGTGGGTGGGAGTGTGTTTGGGGATTGTTATGTGTGTTGGGCCTGGTCTTTGGGTGTTATGTGAATTTCATTGTATGGGTATACTGTGTATACACGTACAATGACAATAAAGTTATGCTATATATACTATTGTAAGTATAATAGATTCAACTTCACGATTCCCAACAGGTTAACCCTAGCATTAACCAAACTACTGTTCCTCCTCTAAAGTTTATGTTTCTGAGTTTAGATCAGTACATATTTCTGGGGTAGCCTATTTTGCCCCTCCAAAAATTAAAATACTGTTGATTCTCTGTCTTTAGGAACGGCAGCTAACAATTTGTGTACAATGAAGATACAGCACTGCATTATATCAGTCTGTTTTGAAGGCAGCACAAGGGCCTCCGAAATGAAGGGTGCATTTGTTTGGATCCTCTTTAGAAGACAATTCAAGAACTGTTTTCAGTTTGGTAGCAGACTCATCAAAGGAATAAAACAACAAATGAGACTAGACTAAAGAGACGTCAAAGAGGGACGTGGTGGCTCAGTGGCTAAGACGCTTAGCTTGTCGATCGAAAGGTCGGCAGTTCAGCGGTTCGAATCCCTACCGCCGCGTAACGGGGTGAGCTCCCGTTCCTTGTCCCAGCTTCTGCCAACTTCGCAGTTCAAAAGCACATAAAAAATGCAAGTAGAAAAATAGGGACCACCTTTGGTGGGAAGGTAACAATGTTCCGTGCACCTTTGGCGTTGAGTCATGCCAGACACATGACCACAGAGACGTCTTCAGACAGCGCTGGCTCTTTGGCTTTGAAATGGAGATGAGCACCGCCCCCTAGAGTCGGGAACGACTAGCACATATGTGCAAGGGGGAACCTTTACCTTTACCTTTAAAGGGACATCATAACTCAGCATGTTGAAGGAACCCAACCACTGGCTATGCTTATACAACTGTAGACGTTCAATAAATGAATAAACTTGTCACCCTACACTTTTTGGGGTTTTTTAAAGAAGGGACTGATTCCTATCAGGTCAGTTGAATTTACTTGTCAATAAGCTATTGTACATTTGTTCATGATTTAAACTAATCAGTGTCAGCATAGCAATAGCAATTAGACTTATATACCGCTTCATGGTACTTTACAGCCCTCTCTAAGCAGTTTACAGAGTCAGCCTATGGCCCCCCAATAATCTGGGTCCTCATTTTACCGACCTCGGAAGGATGGAAGGCTGAGTCAACCTTGAGCCTGTCAGGATCAAACTGCTGGCAGTTGGCAGACAGCAATACTGCATTCTAACCACTGCGCCACCACGGCTCTTGGTCACATAACATGTTGTATTCCTGCTACCTCTGGTTTGTAAGTGATCTACGAGACCGCCTTCTGCTACCAATAGCCTCTCACCGACCAGTACGCTCCCATAGAAAGGGGCTTCTCAGGGTGCCGTTGGCCAAACAGTGTCAAGTGGCAGCCCCCAGGGGGAGAGCCTTCTCTGTGGGGGCACCTACCATCTGAAACGAGCTCCCCCCGGAGATATGGAGGATCCCGGATCTGCGCACGTTTCGTCGTGCTCTCAAAACATTTTTATTTCAGCAGGCTGGCCTGGCCTAACTCTCCCTTTAAAATTTTTAAATCATTTAATCTGTTTTATAAATTGGGTGTTTTAAATTTGTTTTCAGCCAAAATATTTAATAATTTTAATGGACTTTTAATGTTTGTATTATCTGTATTTTATCTGGGCTGTTCACCGCCCTGAGTCCTCCGGGAGTAGGGCGGTATAGAAATTTGATAAATAAATAAAATAAATAAATAAATCTGGCTAAACATTTTATAGTCATAACAACTGGAAATCAAGGTTATTAACATAAACTCTGTGATTTATTCTGGGAACATAATATCTTATAATAATAAAATTATTGTAGTAGTTGTATTTTGCTGTATTTTGTTAGCTTGGATTTCCTGTATTTATTTATTCATTAGATTTTTATCCTGCCTTTATTACTTTTATAAATAACTGATGGTTAACGTACATAATATTCCTTCCTCCTCCTATTTTCCTCACAAGAGCAACCCTGTGAGGTGCATTAGACTGAGAGAGAGAGAGAGTGACTGATCCAATGTCACACACAGCCAACTTTCCTGCTTAACTGAATGGCCCAAAGTCACCCAACCAGAATGCCTAAGAATAGAATAGAACAGAGCTGGAAGGGACCTTGGAGGTCTTCTAGTCCAGCCCCCTGCTCAAGCAGGAGAACCTATACCATTTCAGACAAGTGACTGTCTAGCCTCTTCTTAAAATCCTCCAGTGATGGAGCGCCCACAACTTCTGAAGGCAGCTTCTGTTCCACTGGTTAATTGTCCTCACTGTTAGGAAGTTTCTCCTTAATTCCAGATTGTTTCTCTCTTTGATTAGTTTCTATTGTTTCTTGTCCTGCCTTCCGGTGCTTTGGAGAATAATTTGACCCACTTTTCTTTGTGGCAACCCCTCAAATACTAGAATACTGCTATCATGTCACCCCCAATTCTTCTTTTCTCTAGACTAGCCAAACCCAAAACCAGCAGCCATGCTATATACAGTTTAGTCTCCAGGCCTTTGATCATTTTAGTCGCTCTTCTTTGAACTTTTTCCAAAGTCTCAACATCTTTTTTTGTAGTCTGGTGACCAAAATTGGTTGCAGTATTCCAGGTGTGATCTTACTAGGGCACTAATATTTCACACGATCAAAGGCGGAACTAGAAGTCTGGCCAGGCTCAAGGTTGACTCAGCCTTCCATCCTTTCTAAGGTAGGTAAATTGAGGACCCAGTTTGTGGGGGCAATAAGCTGACTCTGTATAAAATATACAAAAGTATGAAGGGTATTGCTTAATGCACTGTAAGCCACCCTGAGTCTCCGGAGAAGGGCGGCATATAAATCAAATTTAAAAAAAAAAGTCACAGTTTCCTGGTGATTGACCTAAAGTCACCCAGCTGGCTTTCATGCCTAAGGCGGAAGTAGAACTCACAATCTCCTGGTGACTGGCCCAAAATCACACGTCTGGTTTTCATGCCTAACATGGGACTAGAACTCACAGTCTGCGGTGATTGGCCAAAGTTATGCAGCTAGCTTTTGTGCCTATCACAGGACTAGAACTCACGGGCTCATGGGTTGTCTGAATACCGTATCTGGCTTATGAATACATTTGCTTAAAGGAACAAAGACAGCGTTGGAGTAATTTTCCCCACACCCCAAAGTCACATTCAATTCAAATGTTTATAAATGATTAAAAAGGGAAGTTCTTACTGTGGCAGATCTTTGACTGTCTTTCCAAAATCAGGATCCGAGGCTGTTTTATGGCTGCCATCTTTTGATTGATGGGTTTCCGAAACTCGCATGACTATGTAACGCTGTGATCCTAGGACAGGAAATGCTTCAATAAGATCATTGATTTGTGACTTATCAGTTGGATCATCTGAACATATCACTGCTCCCATCAACAAACAGCGTCCTGAGGTTCCTGCTATGCCTTCTCTTAAAATAAGGTTGTCAACTCTTTAACAATGATTCTTTATTTCTTATTATTTGGATTTCTTAGCTAAACTTCGACTTTAATCATTTAAGAGTAATCCCTTTGAAAGAGCTATATCAGTAAGATATAGCTCTTTCAAAGGTGGTGGACTTGTCCAGAAAGAGCTTGTTTCTGGACACGTCCACCACATATGATAATACGATCCTTAGAACATGGCTAGAGGAAATGATACAACAATGTATTGATTTAAAACCTGAACTGTTCCTATTGGGTAATTTACCAGAGAAATATAGTAAAGAGAATAATATTTGATTATACATATTGTAACTGCAGTGAGAATTTAATTTGTGCAAAATTGGAAAGCAGAGAAAATCCCTTTAGAGAGAGAAGTAATTAAGAAAATATTGGAATGTGCAGAAATGAATAGATTAACATTGGTAATTAAAGAAAAGGAAGAATCGGAGAATTTTAAAGTATGGGGGCAATTATATCAATGGTTAGAGAAGAGATATATATATAAAAATTTAGATAATTGATGAATTAATATAAATGTAAGAAATTTGGGAAGAATGATGTAACAATCTAAATGAAAATATAAAGGTATGATAGAAATATAATATGAAAATGATGGAGGAGGGAGTAGGAGACACAAAATACGTACTCAGATGAAACACTGAATGATTAAGAATGTATTGTCTGTATGTTTGTTTGTTTTAATGAAAATAAAAAAACTTATTTTAAAAAAAAGAAAAAAAAGAGCTATATCAGTATTTGGACTTTAGCCAGTCACAATTTACCAACAGTCAAACACCCCAAGTATTTTGTGTAGTTTGTCTTAGCAGATTACGAGTTAAACTAATGTGCTCTGTAAAATTTGGAGGCCGTACGGATCTGGATGGGGAGGAACAAACTCAGACTCAACCCATCCAAGACTGAGTGGCTGTGGTTTCCGTCGTCCCGATATAGTCAGTTGGCGCCATCTCTGACTATTGGGGGCGAGTCGTTGGCCCCCACAGATGGGGTTCGCAACTTGGGCATCCTCCTGGACTCACGGCTGTCTTTTGAAGAGCATATGACGGCCGTAGCCAGGAGGACTTTTTATCAGGTTCGCCTGATTCGCCAGTTGCATCCCTTTCTGGATCGGGACTCGTTACGCACGGTCACTCACGCCCTTGTCACCTCATGCCTGGATTATTGTAATGCTCTCTACATGGGGCTCCCCTTGAGAAGCACCCAAAGGCTCCAACTGGTCCAGAATGCGGCCGCGCGGGTGGTAATGGGAGCAATGTGGCGCTCTCATGTAACTCCCCTCCTGCGCGAGCTGTGCTGGCTCCCAGTGGTCTTCCGGGTGCGCTTCAAGGTTTTGGTTACTATCTTTAGAGCGCTCCATGGCTCAGGACCAGGGTACTTACGAGACTGCCTCCTGCCACCAATAGCCTCTCACCGACCAGTTCGCTCCCATAGAGAGGGACTCCTCAGGGTGCCGTCGGCCAAACAATGTCGACTGACGGCCCCCAGGGGGAGAGCCTTTTCTGTGGGGGCACCTACCATCTGGAACGGGCTTCCCCCGGAGTTACGAAACATCCAAGACTTACGCATATTCCGCCGTGCCCTGAAAACATTTCTATTCCAACAAGCTGGTCTGGCCTAACTCTCCCTTTTTAATTGGCTTTTAAATTGGCTTTTAAATTGGGTTTTAAACCTCTTTAGATAAATTTGGATGTTTTTAATCTTTGAGCCTAAATTACTTAATCTGTTTCTTAATAGTTTTTAACTTCTATATGTATTTGTATTTATTATGGCTGTTCACCGCCCTGAGTCCTTCGGGAGTAGGGCGGTATACAAATATGAAAAATAAATAAATAAATAAATAAAAATTTGATTTTTAGTGTCAGCTTTGGAAGCCATATTAGGCTGGAAGCTTCTATGCTGCCACCTTCTCATGTGTGGGAAAATAGGAGGGAGGATTTAGTAGAGGGGTTGTCTGTAGACATAATAGCATTCTTTCTGTCGGTCAAGGTCAGGGGGATCCTGCATCTAGAGAAGGAGTGGTCGGAGTGATGTCTCGAGATGGAACGGGTGGTGATTGGAGCATGTGATCGACGGAGGAATGAAGGGATGGTTTTGGGGGTTTTGATTTAATGAGGGAAAATCTGGACCTCTCAGATTCTGGTTTTTCCAGATGTGCCAGTTTATCTATTCTAGTAAATAGAACTTTGAAAATGCTTGCTTCAGAGTCTTTACTTGGAAGAGGGTTTTTTTCTGGAATGCTGCCATATAGCTTAGTATGCTCAGTAAATAAAACTTTCCTCTGGTGATTTATTCAGCAAATTATGTTTGTAATTAGAACTATTTATTGCAACCTGTATACTCTGACATGGTCTATGTTGCATTCTGATGCACAAAGGACTTAGCAAAGTGAGCTATATACCATCTATTTCTACTCAGGGTACTATTTGATAGGATGATCATTTGTAAGGGTACTATACTCCTGCAAACTTATGCCAACGTTGTCCCCCTAAGATAGTCCAGCTATAAATATTTATACCTTTCCCAATCTTATCATCTTGAGAACTTTTAACTGAAGAGCTCAGGAACAAACTTACAATCCTTGGCAAGCAAAAGTAATAATCTTGTGCAGCAGTCCTTTTTTGAACGTTATACTCAATTTTGAACAAAAATGTTAATTAATTTTACACTTGCAATAGAGATAGTCCTCGACCTACTGTATGACCACTGCAAAAAAATAGAATAGAATGGAATGCATTGGATTGGAACAGAACAGAATAGAATAGAGTAACATAGTTGGAAGGGACCTTGGAAGTCCTAGTCCAACTCTCTGCTCAAGCAGGAGACCTCATACCCATGATGGCGAACCTATGGCACAGGTGGCATGTGGAGCCGTGTCTGTGGGCACGCGAGCGCTGCCCTAGCTCAGCTCCAGCGGGCATGTGCGTGCCGGCCAGCTGGCCTTCTGGGCCCACCAGAAGTCAGGAAATGGGCCGTTTCCGGCCTCCAGAAGGCCTTCGGGGGTGGAGGAGTGGGGAAGGACGTTTTTCGCCCTCCCCAGGCTCCTAGAAAGCCTCTGGAGGCTGGGGTGTGAGTGTGAAAAACGGGCCTACCTGGCCCACTGTGCCATTGCATGCCAAAAGCGTGGGGAGCATGGGGGGGGTCGTGCATGCACGGGGGGGAAACGCATTGAATTATGGGTGTGGGTACACACGAGAGAGACCATCCCACACTCCCCACGCTTCTGGCATGCGATGGCAAAAAGATTAGCCATCACTGCCTTATACCATTCCAGACAAATGGCTATCCAATCTCTTCTTAAAAACTGCCAATGATGGAGCATCCACAACTTCTGGAGGCAAGTTGTCCCACTGACTAATTGTTCTCACTGTCAGGAAATTTCTCCTTAATTCTAAGTTGCTTCTCTCCTTGATTAGTTTCCACCCATTGTTTCTTGTTCTGTTTTCAGATGCTTTGGAGAATAGAATAGAATAGAATAGAATAGAATAGAATAGAATAGAATAGAATAGAATAGAATAGAATAGAGCGGGAAGGGAGGCCTTCTTGTCCAACCTCTTGCTCAACAGGAGACCCTTTACCATTTTTTTTTAAAATTTGATTTATATGCCGCCCTTCTCCGGAGACTCAGGGCGGCTTACAATGCATTAAGCAATAGCCTTCATACTTTTGTATATTTATACAAAGTCAGCTTATTGCCCCCACAAACTGGGTCCTCATTTCACCTACCTTAGAAAGGATGGAAGGCTGAGTCAACCTTGAGCCTTGGAAAGATTCGAACCAGCAGAAATTGCAGGCAGTTGTGTTAATAACAGGGTGCACTAAACCACTGTACTATCAAGGCTCTTTCAGACAAGTGTCTTCCAATCTCTTCTTAAAAACTCCAGATGGAGCACCCATCGTTCAAAGGTTGTGATGGTGCTGAAAAAAGTGTCTTATGATCGATGCTCAGGATTACGACTGTCTCGGTGTCCCCATGGACACATGATCCAAATCCAAGAGCTTGGCAACTAGCATGTATTTACAATGATTGCAACAACTCTGGGCCATATGATTGTCATTTGTGACCTTCCCAGCTGGCTTCTAACAGGCATGGAAAAAGGATGTGAAATCAAGGAGAAATTAAAGTTAGCAACCACATTATTTGGTGATGGAAGTTTCAGTCTTAATTGTGGTCGTAAGTTGAGGAACATCTGTATTAACATCCTTAAAATACAATTGATAGAATTTTCTTCTTCTTCTTCTTCTTCTTCTTCTTCTTCTTCTTCTTCTTCTTCTTCTTCTTCTTCTCCTTCTCCTTCTCCTTCTCCTCTTCCTCCCCCCTTCTTCTTCTCCTCCTCCTCCTCCATCTCTTCTCCTTCTTCTCCTCCTCCTCCTTTTCTCCTCCTCCTCCTCCTCCTCCTCCTCCTCCTCCTCCTCCTCCTCCTCCTCCTCCTCCTCCTCCTCCTCCTCCTCCATACTCTAACCTTTCTAAATAAGAGAATGTCCATAAGGTTTAACTCCATTACATAAATAGTATTGCATTAAAATCTGCATTGAATACTATAATGCATCAAGATTCAAAACACTGCAATTTTAAATAAAGGAAAATTATTATAGTGCCTTGTACCCTTGATGGGAAGTCAACGGAAGAGAAGCAGCTACTTTGGCAGGTTTCCAAAATCCTGAAAAGAAGCTCAAAGAATTTGGTTGGGATTCAGTTCACGTACCTGGGAGACGATGAGGGTACCCCAAAATGGGTACCGAAATCAAGAGGGAACCGGCGCCAGCGCCTAAGAATCCAATCCACCATGCTCCGACCCACAGGGAATTATCGGGTATGAGATCAATTCTGGGAATAAAACCAGGAAAAAAAGCTGTAAACTTTCAGAAATCTAATCAAATCGGTCTCTCTGGCTTTGAGACAACGCTAATTTACACAAGCGTGAAATGTAGCCGTTTTTTTCTTCAAAGATATATTACTTCCTTAATTGCTTGGGAGAAATTTTTCAAGAGGGACATGCTTTTGTAAGGGTAACAAACCAGGCACCACCAGAAAAAATAAATCAGTCATTGTGCTTTGCTTTAGGCAAGGTTAAAGGATAATGACAATAACAACAATAAAGCGTGCACATACACATGCACACAAACAAAATGAGAGTGAGTCTCAGAGTAGCTTTTCCCACCCAGTCTGAGACTTTCTGGTTTGTTGGGACTACATTTGACAAACTGAGACAGAAATAACAATCATGTTAATGATAACCACAGTTCCAAGGATAAGCAAAAAAGAGAACTAGCTGTGTAAAGTTTCCAGATGGACATCTAGGGCTCCCTTAATTTGGCGTAGAGTCAGGGTGACTGGATGGAGCTGAGCATTTACTGGCTGGATGCCCTTCCCGATGCCTATGTGGAGTTCACAGCAGATATTTTTTCTTTGTGCCCAAAGAGAGAAAAATCTGCCGCCACCTAGGATTGAACTCTCAACCTTCCGAGTGGGAAGCGAGCGTCTTCACCACTAGGCTACCATGCCGCTCAGATGGGCATCTAGAACTAAACTGATCATTGTAAAGATCTTCTTGCTGGATCTTAAGCTACTCATCAAGTGGGAGAAACAGATGAGATCTTTAAATGGCATCCAATAAACAACTCAAGTGGCTACTCTGTAGGGAAGTGAGAGCGACAAAGTACAAAAAGAAAGGAAAATGAAAGATGACAAACAGGGAAAGCTCCTAAGGCTAATTGGAGAACTTTAAATTTACAGGTAATCCTCAAATTACGACCATTTGTTTAATGACTGTTTGAAGTTACACCCGCACTGAAAAAAAGTGACTTATAACCAGTCCTTGCACTTTATGATCATTGCACTGCTCCCCAAAATTTGGGGGCTTGGCAACTGGCATGTATTTATGACAGCTGAGGTATCCTGGGGTCAGGTAATTGCCATTTGTGATTTTCCTAGCCAGCCTCTGACAAGCAAAGTCAGTGGGAAACAGATTCAGTTAACAGCCCTGTAATTCACTTAACATCTGTAGTGATTCGTTTAACGAATGCAGCAAAAAGGACAATGAGATTGGTGTTCTGTCCCCGTCTCACACACACACACAAACAGACAGCCGGGGGTTAAATAAACGGGCAGACATCCAATTCTTCCGATAACACCCTTGGCAGCAACCCAGTAGCTGCTTGCCAAGAACTTTTACTCAATAAACAAAATACCCACAGTCAAGAATTGTCCAGTTCGTAAAATAAATCCAAGGCTGATAATGTTGTTTCCAAAGATGCAATGTGACTCGATAGTAGTTAGTTTTGTCCGTCAGAGTCTGAATGGCCACCTCACCCCCTTTTATACCGTGAGGTGTGGTCCAGTGACTCAGCCTAATCTCTGGCACGCCTTTTCTTCTGTTGCGCGCGCTTATCTCTGCGACGCTGCCGAGGATCCAGCCAAGACTCATCTCCCTCATCACTGTCCACCTGTGGCTGTGTGGACATGCTTGGCCCCGGCCCTATCTCTTGCCCTTCGGCGGACACCGAAGGCATTGCCAGAGAGGAGGGTCCTGGAGAGGGAGGCCTTGCCAACTCCTCCCCTTCACTCTCGGAGTCCTCTCCTGACGATGACACAGGCTCCGGTAACGGAGCCACAACAATTGGGCGTGACTCATTTCCCAACTGCCTCGCTTAGCAACAGAAGTTCTGGTCTGAATTGCAGTCGTAAGTCGAGGACTAGTGTCATGAATGAATGAATGTCATTCTATATAACGCTGCATAAATGCCAACAGAGTTCTAACCAGTGAATCGGCTGAAGAATTGAATGGAGTGGTTTAGCTCTCTTGTAACATTCTGCTGACTCACATCACCATAGGATACCTTTATTGTATTCTAAATTAAACCTTGCTCAGGAGTTATTACCATAGTTACCATCATAGTTCAAATGGTGCCCTTTTCCTTTTAACAAAACTATCCACCTGGTGATGAAAACTTAATAACAAGGCTACAAATTTCTCATGGCAACAACAGTAATAGGGAGGGACCAAGTCAGAAGTGGACATGCTTTTTAAAAAATATATAAAAGAATGAGGCCTGGAGAATTATGGGTTCCCCCCCCAAAAAAAATTATATTTTAACTAAAAATTGAGCGTAGAATTTTAGGAGCTCAAAGGTGCTCTAAATTGGGGATGAGTGAGTTGCTGCAGGGAGTGAAATGTAAAATTTGTTACTACCGGTTCTGTGGGCGTGGCTTGGTGGTGGTGGGGTAATGTGACTGGGTGGGCGTGGCCAACTTTTTTTTTTTTTTTTAACTTTTCAAAGCATTTTTTCTAATGCTTTGAAAAGCCTCTGCCGATCAGGCAACTCAGCTGGAATCATCAGAGACTTTTCAAAGCATTTTTTTTAACCACCTCTTCAGCCAAGAGGTTGCAGAAAAAAATACTTTGAAAAGCATCTGACGATCCCAGCTGAGCCGCGCGATCATCAGAGGCTTTTTTTTTTAACTTTTAAAAGCATTTTTTCGTCGGAAGAGGTTGTAGATAAAATGCTTTTAAAAGTTTTTTTTAAAAAAGCCTCTGAGATTGTGTGGCTCAGTTGGGCATGGTGGGGGGGGGGGGCGCGCAGGGATTTTTGCTACTGGTTCTCCGAACCACCTGCCACCATCGCTACCAGATCGGGCAATCCGATCCGAACCGGGAGCATTTCACCCCTGAGTTGCTGCCAACTGCCATCCCTAGATTGGTGTTTTTCCCTTGACAACTGAATTCTAGATGAGTGGACTTCAACTCCCAGGATTCTCTAGCCAACCCTGCTGGTTAGGAATTTCTGGGAGTTGAAGTCCACTCATCTTCAAATGTTAGTGTTGAGAAACACTGCCTAGAACTGTGATAGCGAACCTATGGCACGCGTGCCAGAAGTAGCACGCAGAGTCCTCTCTGTGGGCACAAGCACCATCACCAGCTGCTCTTCTGATTTTCGGCCAGCTATTCTTTGTGGGTGCCGGAGCACCGGCAAACAGCCCAAAAGCAGGCATGCACATGCCAGCCAGCTAGTCTCCGGGTTTCTGGTGCTCTGGCACGTGCAAAGCCCAGCTGGCAGGTGCATATGTGCATGCCGGAAACCCGAAGACCAGCTGGCATGTGCACCAGCCAGCTGGTCTTCGGGTTTATGGCACTCCAGTGCGCGCGCATGCATGTGGTTTGGGCACTTGGTGTTGAAAAGGTTCGCTATCACTGGCCTAGAACCATGATGGTGAACCTATGGCACGCGTGCCCGAAGTGGCATGCAGAGCCATGTTGCCTGGCATGTGTAGCATCACCAGTTCCTCTTCCATGTTTCTGGCTCATATACAAATGCAACAATCAGCTGGTCTTTGTGTGTGCGGCAGTGCTGGAAACAGGAAGAGCTGGTCTTCCATTTTCCGGTGTGAGCATGCACGATGGCCAGCTGATAGGCATGTGCACATGCGTGGCAGTAACCAGAAGACTTGTTGGCCGGCGCACATGCGTGCTCCGGAAACCAGAAGTACTTTATCCGGCGTGCGCATGCCTTCTGGGCAGCTCCTCTTCCTGGTCGCAGTCCTAACAAGTTCACCAGTGGTGGGTTGCTTCTGGTTCAGACCGGTTCGCAAGAACTTGGTAGTACAGTGGTCTAAGGCACCCTGTTATTAAGCTGGTTATTAAGACCAGCTGCCTGCAATTACTGCAGGTTCGAATCTCGCCAAGGCTCAAGGTTGACTCAGCCTTCCATCCTTTCTAAGGTAGGTGAAATGAGGACCCAGTTGTGGGGGCAATAAGCTGACTTTGTATAAATATACAAAAAGGATGAAGGCTATTGCTGAGCACATTGTAAGCCGCCCTGAGTCTCCGGAGAAGGGCGGCATATAAATCAAATTAAAAAAAAAAAACTGGTAGTAAAACCGGCGGGAAGCTCCGCCCACTGACCCCGATCTCATCAGGAAGCTTCTGTGCAGCCCCGTTGCAAACTGGTAGTAAAGGTAAATAGAACCCACCCTTGAAGTGGACATGCGTGCGCAAAGCGTGCTCTCTTTTCGGCACTCGGTGCCGTAAAGGTTGCCATCGCTGGCCTAGAAGATGCTTGAACTTGCATAATGAATGTCCGGATATCCAGATTTACATTGAAATATCTCACTTGAAATACCTGTCTGAAAACACTGACATTTATTGAAGCTAAATCCCTGTTGATACTGACTTTGGTTCTACCTGATGGAAGTATTTTTTTTTTTAAATTTGATTTTATATGCCGCCCTTCTCCGGAGACTCAGGGCGGCTTACAATGCTTTTATTTATTTATTTATTTATTTATTTATTTATTTATTTATTTATTTATTTATTTATTTATTTATTTATTTATTTATTTATTTATATGCCGCCCTTCTCTGGAGACTCAGGGTGGCTTACAATGCTTTTATTTATTTATTTATTTATTTATTTATTTATTTATTTATATGCCGCCCTTCTCTGGAGACTCAGGGCGGCTTACAATGCTTTTATTTATTTATTTATTTATTTATTTATTTATTTATTTATTTATTTATTTATTTATTTATTTATTTATATATATGCCGCCCTTCTCTGGAGACTCAGGGCGGCTTACAATGCGTTAAGCAATAGCCTTCATACTTTTGTATATTTATACAAAGTCAGCTTATTGCCCCCAAAAACTGGGTCCTCAATTTACCTACCTTAGAAAGGATGGAAGGCTGAGTCAGCCTTGAGCCTGGGGAGATTCGAACCTGCAGTAATTGCAGGCAGCTGGTCTTAATAACAGGGTGCTTTAGACCACTGTACTACCAAGGCTCATATTGAAATGGGGGCAGAAGGTTCCCTGGGAATTTTGGAAGGGCTGACGGAAGGAAAGAGAAAGTGGGCCAGGAACTTACTGTCTCCCAATTTCAGTGTAAATATTGAGAAAGATGCCTCCAACCAAGTAGCCAGCTGCTGGGCCCAATATGGCAGCGGTGTAGAAAACAGCTGGAAAGAGAAAGACACAACTATGATATTGGGCAAAGTTCAACATGGAAGATTTTGGCATTTGCTTAGGCTCAAATTAGGACAAAGAAGGCCACCGCAGGAGCCTATAACCTTCTCCAAGTTTCGTTCAGTCATTAAGTTGAAAGGGATTCAACTGGTCCTCTACTCCAGGAGTCTCCAAACCTGGCAACTTTAAGACTTGTGGACTTCAACTCCCAGAATTCTCCAGCCATCATGGCTGACTGGGGATTTCTGGGAATTGAAGTCCACAAGTCTGAAAGTTGCCAGGTTTGGAGACCTTTGCTCTAATCCAGTGTTTCTCAACCTTGGCCGCTGGACAATGTGTGGACTTCAACTCCCAGAATTCTCCAGCCATCATGGCTGACTGGGGATTTCTGGGAATTGAAGTCCACAAGTCTGAAAGTTGCCAGGTTTGGAGATCTTTGCTCTAATCCAGTGTTTCTCAACCTTGGCCGCTGGACGATGTGTGGACTTCAACTCCCAGAATTCTCCAGCCATCATGGCTGACTGGGGATTTCTGGGAATTGAAGTCCACAAGTCTGAAAGTTGCCAGGTTTGGAGATCTTTGCTCTAATCCAGTGTTTCTCAACCTTGGCCGCTGGACAATGTGTGGACTTCAACTCCCAGAATTCTCCAGCCATCATGGCTGACTGGGGATTTCTGGGAATTGAAGTCCACAAGTCTGAAAGTTGCCAGGTTTGGAGATCTTTGCTCTAATCCAGTGTTTCTCAACCTTGGCCGCTGGACGATGTGTGGACTTCAACTCCCAGAATTCTCCAGCCATCATGGCTGACTGGGGATTTCTGGGAATTGAAGTCCACAAGTCTGAAAGTTGCCAGGTTTGGAGATCTTTGCTCTAATCCAGTGTTTCTCAAGCTTGGCCGCTGGACGATGTGTGGACTTCAACTCCCAGAATTCCCCAGCCATCATGGCTGACTGGGGATTTCTGGGAATTGAAGTCCACAAGTCTGAAAGTTGCCAGGTTTGGAGACCTTTGCTCTAATCCAGTGTTTCTCAACCTTGGCCGCTGGACGATGTGTGGACTTCAACTCCCAAAATTCCTCAGCCAGCAGAGCTGGCTGGGGAATTCTAGGAGTTGAAGTCCACACATCATCCAGCGGCCAAGGTTGAGAAACACTGCTCTAATCCAACCTCCTGGACAATTTAAGGATTGGACTACATGACCCAGAGGATTCATTCCCAATAGGTGACCATCAACTGGAGAACCTCGACCATGGTTTCTTCTCTTGGACTGTTTCGCCAATTACCGTATTTTTCGGAGTATAAGACGCACCTTTTTCCCCCTAAAAGGGGGTGAAAATTTAGGTGCATCTTATACACCGAATGTAGCCCCGCCCACCCACCTTGCTGCTCTTCTTGCAGACATTTCATTATCTTATAAGCGAGGAAATGAAGTTTTAAAACCTGTAAATTACCATTCTACCCTTGTATCCTTATATCTGGCAAGACCCCTGCAGCTAGTGGGCTCCAGAAGAGGAGACTTTTTGGCTGTGACCCCCATCCTCTGGAACATCTTGTCCTTCAAGGTCAGATCCACTCCCACCATTTAATCTCACCAGTAATCAAGGACTACTTGCACAAGGTTGACTCAGCCTTCCATCCTTCCGTGGTGGGTCAAATGTGAACCCCGATTGTTGGGGGCAAGAGGCTGACTCTGTAAACTGCTCAGAGAGGTATATAAGTAGGTGCTATTGCTATTTCATTCAATGTCTATAAGCTGCCTTAGATGATAGCTAGCTAGCTAGATGATAGATCGATAGATAGATCGATAGATAGATCGATAGATAGATAGATAGATAGATGATGTCAGTGTGTTAGCGCTGACATAGAAAAGGGAGGATGAAGCTTGAACTTTTGCCTGCTAAATCCCTTTGAAGATTCGGTCTCCTTGGAGATGAGGAGGGGGGAAGCATTCCTGTGAACTGACGGGAAAAGGAATCAGGAGAGTGACTTGGAAGATAGCCAATGAGAAGCAGAGAATTGGCGATCGGAAAGGGAGGGATTGGGGGGCAAAGGTCAGTATTGACCGCGAAGAGCCAGGATCCGGTTACTGTACTCGAATAAAGAGAAAATTTCCTTAAAGATTGGCAGTTTGAAAGTTCATTTATTTTGAGATAGCATCGAAGCCTGACAGATAGATAGATAGATAGATAGATAGATAGATAGATAGATAGTCAAATATTTTGACCACCTAATAAGAAGGAAGGACACACTGGAGAAGAGCTTAATGCTGGGAAAGACTGAGGGCAAAAGAAGGAGGGGACAACAGGGAATGAGGTGGATGGATGGAGTCACTGAAGCAGAAGGCGTGAGCTTAAATGGACTCCAGAGGATGGTAGAGGACAGGAAAGCTTGGAGTAACATTGTCCATGGGGTTGCAATGGGTCGGACACGACTTCGCAACTAACAACAAAATAGATAGATAGCAATAGCAATAGAACTTAGACTCATATACCGCTTTACAGTCCTCTCTAAGTGGTTTATAGAGTCAGCCTGTTGTCCCCAACAATTTGGGCCCTCAATTTACCCACCTCTGAAGGATGGAAGGCTGAGTCAACCTTGAGCCTGGTGAGATTCGATTTGCCAAATTGCTGGCAGCCGGTGATCAGCAGAAGTAGCCTGCAGTACTGCACTCTAATTGCTGCATCACCGTGGTAGGTAGGTAGGTAGGTAGGTAGGTAGGTAGGTAGGTAGGTAGGTAGATAGATAGATAGATAGATAGATAGATAGATAGATAGATAGATAGATAGATGATAGATAAATAGATAGATAGATAGATAGATAGATAGATAGATAGATAGATAGATAGTAAATAAAATTTGTTGGATGGCATCCTCCTACCCATTCCATCATTCTGTAGACCACAGGACTTACCAATATACACAGGAGAATAGTTGGACTTGACATTTTCATCTAGGTAGGTCACCCCAAGGGTGTAGAGTGGCGTTGCTCCAATCCCATGTAGAAACTGACCAAGCATGAAGACAAACTGATAATTAGAGAGGGTGGAGACACTTTCTGAGCACCACGCGCTCTGATTGGAGGAGCACGTGCCAATCTCCTCCGAAAAATGGACTTCATATTGGCTGGTGGTGAAATGAGGCAGGGCAAAAATGAGGGAGCCAATCCCCATGATCAAAACTCCCCAGCCCAGCCACCGCGGTTTATGCCCGTTGCCCCCAAAGTAACTGACGAACGTCAAACACACGCAGGCCGCGATGTCGTAGGAACTGGCAATCAATCCGCTTTGGTAGCTCTGGAGGTCGAAGCGCCGCTCGATCGACGTAATGACAGTGTTAACAAAGCCGTTGACGGTCATGCCTTGTAAGAAGGAAGCCACGCACAAAAAGAAGAGAACCCCTTTGGGGGTGTTGAAAAACTGTAGACAACTTGGGGTGAAGCCTCCCCACCCGCACACCAGGACCTCCCGATCAGTGGAGACGTATTTAATGCCACTGTTGAACCCGTTTTCGTTGGGGGACGTGGCCTCACAGAGAGGCTTCATGCAGGAATCCGAAGGACTGTTTGTGTTGGAGTAGAAGGTCCCATTGCTCAAAGGAGTGGGGCAGGATTCCTGGGGACTGGGGCTGTCAAAAGGAGGGCTGTTCTCCACGGAATTGGGCGCGTTGGAGAAAATAAGTTTGTGGGTGCAGTGGAAGCCATTTTCTCCCACCATCTTGTGAGACATTTCTATCAAACGGGGACAGTTGATGTTCTCAGATGTCTCTCTCTCTCTCTCTCTTTCTCTTGTCCTTCCTCAAGCTGGCTTGGATCCTTGTGGTTGAAGGCTGAAATTTTGGTCTTCAGTAGAAAGGATTTTGTGGGACAGAAATAAATTAATAGATGGGCCAAGGAGGGATTCTGAGACACTTCATTCTGGGAAAAAAAAAGAACATAAGAGAAATCAGCAGAACATCTTAGAATAACAGTCTTCCAGTTCTTGAGGGACCACCACACAGAAGAGAGGATTGACTTATTCTCCAAAGCACCAGAGGGCAGGACAAGAAGTAACAGGTGGAAGCTTGTCAGGGAGAGATCCAACCTAGAATTGAGGAGAATTTTCCTGACAGTGGGAACAATTAATCAGTGGAATAGCTTACCTCCAAGTTGTGAGTGCTCCATCAATGGAGGTTTTCAAAAATAGACTGGGCAACCATTTGACTGGGATGGAATACAGTTTTTCACCTTGAACAGGAGGTTGGACCAGAAGACCTCCAAGGTGCCTTCCAGCCCTATGATTCTATGTTCTATGTAGCATTTCTATTTATTATACAAAAATCATAACATGTTCAAGCCAGTTCACGGGTGGCCCAGTTCTGCTTGAACACATGACTTACTTTGGGCCCTGACTTTGTTTGAGCCCTTTTTTAATGACATGAGAAAACAAGTAATCGTATCCATTTCCATCATCCAAAACGTGGTCTACAGAATGGGTCAAAATAATATCTTTATGGCTTTTTGATAGACTGTTTTGGTCATGAGCTGTCATGACCAACGTCATGTCAGCAGTGCTGCATCAAGACCACTTAGTCATTTGGACAGTAGCATTTTCTGTGGTCTCCCAACCTCTATAATGGAGGTTGAGAAGTTCTCAACTCCTAGCTGTTGGTTTTGTACTCCGAGAGGGTGAAAAAGAATCAGAATACAGAATAAAATACAAAATAACAGAGTTGGAAGGGACCTTGGAGATCTTCTAATCCAACCCCCTGATCAAGCAGGAGAGCCTATACCATTCCATACAAACGGCTGTTCAATTTCTTCTTGAAGATCTCCAGTGATGGAGCACCCACAACTTCTGGAGGCAAGTCATTTCATTGATTAATTGTTCTCAACATGAAGTATTAATATCACTTTATAATGCCTTGGTAAGGCCACACTTGGAATATTGCATCCAGTTTTGGTTGCCACGATGTAAAAAAGTTGTTGAGACTCTGGAAAGAATGCAGAGAAGAGCAACCAAGAGGATTAGGAGACTGGAGGCTAAAACATATGAAGAACGATTGCAGGAACTGGGTATGTCTAGTTTAATGAAAAGAAGGGCTAGGGATGACGCAATAACAGTGTTCCAATATCTCAGGGGCTGCCACAAAGTAGAGGGAGTCAAGCTGTTAGGAAATGATTTTACCTAACTTGTTGGGTTGGCAATATATAAACCATCAATATAGCTTTAAGACTGCTGTATTGCTGTATTGCATCATACTGTGTCCTGATTGGTTAGCTCTGTAGCCAATGACTTTAAGAGGGAGCTAGAAACCTGGTTTGTTTCCCTTTACTGACTCTTTGCTGTTTGCTCTTTACTGCTCGTTACTACTGTTTGCTGTGTTTGCCACTGTTTGCAACTGTTAATGTGTATGACTACGACAACTGGTAAGAAGACTTTGTTATTGGAATATCCCTGGAATATTGTTTTACTATCTACTGCTTTATCTATGTATGACCTGGACTGTTTATTGGACTGTGCTTTATTACTATTTCCTGAAAGTAAACACAACTCAGTGTATCTCTGTGTTGGCTGTGTTATTTCGTAACTACTCTCAATCGCTTTCACGTGCACACCCTTGCTACTCAAGGGTTGCTCTGCAAATTCCTTAACACAAGCTATTCTCCAAAGCACCTGAGGGCAGGACAAGAAGCAATGGGTGGAAACTAATCAAGGAGAGAAGCAACTTAGAACTAAGGAGAAATTTCCTGACAGTTAGAACAATTAATCAGTGGAACAACTTGCCTCCAGAAGTTGTGAATGCTCCAACACTGGAAATTTTTAAGAAGAGGTTGGATAACCATTTGTCTGAAATGGTAGAGTTTCCTGCCTAAGCAGGGAGTTGGGCTAGAAGACCTCCAAGGTCCCTTCCAACTCTGTTATTCTCTCCTCTCCTCTCCTCTCCTCTCCTCTCCTCTCCTCTCCTCTCCTCTCCTCTCCTCTCCTCTCCTCTCCTCTCCTCTCCTCTCTTCTATTCTATTCTATTCTATTCTATTCTATTCTATTCTATTCTATTCATGTTTTCAGTTCTCTAAATCCAAAAAAAGGATCCGTTATTCATCGTCCTTTATTTCCAGCAATACAATAAGTGGGGAAATGTATTCGTTCTGCTTCCTCTTTTGCCAAGTTTCCATTTTCCCTCTTAGGAGGAAAGTGAAATGCCTCAACTGAGAACGTCCTTGGCTTCAGAACTTTTCCCATAGGAGATGTCCTGTTTCAGAGGAGAATTAATGAAACATTCTCTACAGTCAATCCTCAATATGAATAAACATATACAGCAGTACTACTTCTTATCATTAGTCGCTTCTAATTGGATTATAAATTACTGTTCTGACCCAGCTCTCCAAACACGACAAACCTTCTGAGTTAACTCAAAGATTCCTTTATTCGGAGTGCCGGCAGCCCCGGCAAAAAGTTTCTCTCTCACCGCAAGCTAACAAGTCTGTCTGGCTGGGAGATGAATAGTTGTCTGCCACATCTATTCATCTCCACCCCCTGCCTTTTATCCCCAAAGCTAGGATGGGGCTTTGCTAGCAGCGGTGGTTCTTCCTTCCCAAGGATCAGCCCATGGATTTCCACTGCTCTCCTCTCCTCTGCCTTCTGTGCATCCGCGCATCAGGCACTGGACCCAGCTATTCCTCCTCTTCCTCATCAGCCACCTCCAGACCTATGGGCTGTTGACTCTCCATCTGAGGGCTGACGGATGGCCCAGGCTCTGCCCCCCCCTCTCTCTTCCAGCTCCATCCCTCTTCCCCCCTCAGAGCTCTCAGGTTGCCTGACCCTGACTCCCACACCTCCTCCATCTCTGATTTGGCTGCTGGTGGGGCCTGCGGCCAACAGGCCACAACAGTTACTTGGAAATAGAATAACAGAGTTGGAAGGTTTATCAAAGAGAGATCCCAACCTAGAATTGAGGAGAAATTTCCTGACATGAATAAAATAACAGAGTTGGAAGATTTGTTTTGAGAGAATATTCTGATTCTACAAGCACAGGTAGTCCTTGATTTACAACAGTTCATTTAGTGACCATTCAAAGTTACAACACTGAATAAAAGGAGATTTATGCCCATTTTTTCCACACTTATGGCCGTTGCACCAACCCTATATGGTCACATGGTCAAAATTCGGACACTTGGCAACTGACTCATGTTTATGACGGTTGCTGTGTCCCCGGGTCATGTGATCCCCTTTTGCGACCTTCTAACCAGCAAAGTCAATGGGGAAGCCAGATTCACTTAACAACCGTGTCACTAACTTAACAACCACAGTGATTTACTTAACAAATGTGGCAGGAAAGGTCATACAATGGAGCAAAATTCACTTAACACATTTCTCACTTAGCAACAGAAATTTTGAGTTCAATTACGGTCGTAAGTCGAGGACTACTTGCATTCAATAAGGTCTAGTTTTTTTACAATGATAAAGAACAGTATCAAAGAAGTTACAATCTGAAAAATCTTTGATGTCTTTCTTTAAGGCAGCGGTTCTCAACCTGGGGGTCGAACGGCCATTTCCCAGGGGTCGCCAAAGCCCTCTCTCGCCCCCCCCCCCGCCTTCACTCACCCTCTGCCTTTGCTGGATCGCCCGGTCGCCGTTCGCTTACCCCGCCCACTCCCAATCTATTGCTGCTCGGGAGTCCCAGCTGGTGGCTAGAGGGAAAAAAAACTTTAAATTCTTGCCGCGGGGCTTCAAAGAGCTAGCTGCAAAGAGGTAAATTCCTGGAGCAAATTTTTTTCCCCCTAGCTATACTGAAAAGAGAAAGCGAAAGCAGGGTCTTAGCTGCAACGTGACAAAATGAGGCAGAGAGGTTTCTTTTTCTTTTTCCTCACCAAAAAAGGTAGGTACAAAACTGCAAACAATGGGAAATTTAGGGCAAGAGGAGGTTCAAGATTTTAAAACACAAAAGAAAAAAAGCTCTATTTAACTAGGGAATTGTAATAATTGAGATACTATTAATTGTATATTGTGTTGAAAGCAGAAATGGTTAAGTTGTGGTTTGGAGGAATATATGGGGGAAATTATTTGGTTTATTATTATTGGTAAATATAATTAATTGATTTGTAAGAAATTGGATTGCATGGAAATAATTGGAATATTCATGTTCATATTGATAAATATACAAAAAAGATAGTTATATAACTAATTGATTTATATTAAAATGTTGAATTTGTATTAAACAACTGTATTACATAATTAACCAATGTGAGGATGGATATAAAAATAGATGACAATGCGAAGGGGTATAATATAGAATAGAAGGGAAAAATTGAATTTGATTAAGATTAGAGATGAGGATGAAGGGTAATATTGTTTTTTTAAAAAAATAGTTGAATAAATATGGTAAAAAGGAAATATAGAAATTGTAAATTTAATTGAAATGACTAAATACTGTGTTGGAAGAAATATCCTTCTGGGTTTTGCTCCAAGTGGGGAAAAAGACACTGGAAACATGGAGACTGCTTGGAAAGATGGTTTAATGGTGGACAGGATCACATGGCTTGATGGGGCCCATTGTGTTAGTTTCTGTTGCTATTGTGTTGCAAATGTCCTTTGACAAAGGATTGACTTTCTGCCTCTGGCCCATTAACAAAGGGTGGGGGGCAGGAAGGTGGGAGCTGCTTTGTCTGTAAAATATGCTTCTCCATTTCTCATCCAGGTAGGGAAATATAATATTCTGCCTTTTTAATATTTCCCAAAATATTTCATTCTTCTAGGAAAGGGGTGGCTGCTAACCTCCTACAACTGTTTAAATTTGTGGACTGGCCAAATACTCTGTTCAAAGAAAATATGTTGTATGTTTGTATGTGTGTTTCTAATTATTGCTATTTATTGCTATTTGTTCACTTTTATTCTTTAAAGTTTAACAATTCATTCTTTATCTTAATATCTTTATATTTGTTTGGGGTTGGCTTTCTTTCCTTTCATCTTTTTTATTGTACAGCAATCTTTCTCCTCAAACCTACCACCTCTGTCTTTTCTTTCTTACTTACTTTCTCTTCCCCCCCTCTTCTTCTTCTCCCTACTTCCTCTTTCTCCTTCTCCTCCTCTCTTCCTCCCTCTCTTACCTTCACTCCTATTCTAATTTCCCTTCCCTTCCTTCATCCCTCTCTATTGCTGTATCCTTTTATGCATATGGACTACTCAGAGGGCTGAAAAAGTTATTTTTGACTGGTCCTCGCACTTTTGACCAGTCCTAGAACTTACGACTGTCCTCACAATTTATGTTTTTGCCCTATCTTGTCACCATGGTGAAGAGAAGCAGTTGTGAAATGAGTGACACGGTTGTTAAGAATGGTACAATGGACATAAATGATGACCAGTCATAACTGCGAAGACCGGTCAAAAGTGCGAGGACCTGTCAGAAATCACATTTTTCAGCCCTCTGGGTAGTCCTTTTGTGCACAGGGACTACTCAGAGGGCTGAAAAAGTTATTTTTGACTGGTCCTCGCACTTTTGACCAGTCCTCAAATTTACGACTGTCCTCACATTTTACGTTTTTTGCCCTATCTTATACCATGTTGAAGAGAAGCAGTTGTGAAATGAGTGACATGGTTGTTAAGAATGCTGCACAGGCATAAATGTGAGGATGGTCATAAGTGTGAGGACCAGTCAAAAGTGCGAGGACCTGTCAGAAATGACTTTTTTTCAGCCCTCTGAGTAGTCCCTATACACATAGCCATCATGGCCACCCGGTCACATGACCAGCTAGCCACGCCCACCCAGTCACATGACCTCCAAGCCACGCCCACAAAATAAGCCACGCCCACAGAACCGGTAATAAAAGAAATTTAGAACCCACCCCTGGTTGGGGGTCACCACAACATGAGGAACTGTATTAAAGGGTCGCGGCATTAGGAAGGTTGAGAACCACTGCTTTAAGGGGAAGTTAAAAACAGCCTTGGTAGTACAGTGGTCTAAAGCACCCTGTTATTAAGACCAGCTGCCTGCAATTACTGCAGGTTCGAATCTCGCCAGGCTCAAGGTTGACTCAGCCTTCCATCCTTTCTAAGGTAGGTAAATTGAGGACCCAGATTGTGGGGGCAATAAGCTGACTTTGTATAAATATATACAAAAGGATGAAGGTTATTGCTTAGCACATTGTAAGCCGCCCTGAGTCTCCGGAGAAGGGCGGCATATAAATCAAATTTTTAAAAAAAGTGATATAGAAACGTTTTCAATAGGTAAATAAATACTATTTTAAAAAATCAAAGTCATTTGAAAACTGAATGATGTATCAGAAAGCTAAATGTGTATTAGTCTGGAATGAATGTGCTGAGTAATTAGTGCAAGCTTGTGAAACATGCCAACTTTTTTAGAATTATGAATGATAAAGAATCTACAGAAAGACCACTCTGTAGAACTATCACAGAAATGGCAGGATTCCATGAAAAATTATCTCTTGAGGGTGACTGGATTCCTATCCAAAATTTGCAGTGTTTATTTCCTGGAAAGCCCAATAAATCTTTCATTTATACCTTGAATAAAATGAATCCAGTTTTGCTCACCACGTTACAAAAAAGATGTCGAGACTTTGGAAAAAAGTCCAGAGAAGAGCAACTAAGATGATCAAAGGCCTGAAGACCAAAACATGAAGAACATTTGCATGAATTGGATTTGGCTAATCTAGAGAAAAGAAGGACTAGGTGGAACATGATAGCAGTATTCCAGTATTTGAGGGGCTGCCACGAAGAGGAGGAGGGTCAAGCTATTTTCCAAAGCATCAGAAGGCAAGACGAGAAACAATGGATGGAAATTGATCAAGGAGAGAAGCAACCTGGAATTAAGGAAAAACTTCCTAACAGTGAGGACAATTAACCTGCGGAACAGCTTGCCTTCAAAAGTTGTGGGTGCTTCACAGTGGTGAAATCCAAATTTTTTTACTACCGGTTCTGTGGACGTGGCTTGATGGGCGTGGCTTGGGCATGGCAGGGGAAGGATACTGCAAAATCCCCATTCCGTCCCCACTCTGGGGTCAGCCAGAGGTGGTATTTGCCGGTTCTCCGAACTACTCAAAATTTCTGCTACTGGTTCTCTGAACTTCTCAAAATTTCCGCTACTGGTTCTCTGAACTTCTCAAAATTTCCGCTACCGGTTCTTCAAAACCTGTCAGGACCTGCTGGATTTCATCCCTGGAGGTTTTAAAAAGAGACTGGACAGCCATTTGTCTAAAGTTGGTCTCTTGCTTAAGGAATAGTTGGACTAAAAGACCTCCAAGGTTCCTTCCAGCTCTAGTCTGTTTGATTGATTGATCGTAAATCTACTTTTGTCAGATGTGAAACCACTCAAAAATGTATTACTACCGTAATATCCAACTATGTTTAATTTGCCACTGCGGAGACTTCCTACCTACTTCTCTAAAGTCCTCATTATGCTCGGTGAAGTAGGATGTCAAAAGGAAGATTACAACGTCTCAAGGAATAGTTAAGAGAGTTTAAATTGGGTGAATCCAATTTACACCGTTATCTTTGAGCTTAGGGTAATATGCTCAATCGTTCCACTGTTCACAGGATAACATTTCAGGACAAGGAGACCATTGAGAGAAATCTTATTAAAACTGGTAACGATGAGCCAGCGTGAAAGAGAAGTTGAAACGGAGACAAGAACGATCTCAGTGCCAGGGCTTTTCTTCCTTCCTTCAGAAGTGGGAGATAATATTCATGTTGGATAAAGTGGAACATCAAAATCCCCTCTGTGAATTCAGCTGCATAAATTGCTGTGACCTTATTCAGTTCAAACAAATGAGATGTTAATAAGGGAGAATAATATTTGTAGCTCAGGGTTGACATGAGGGGGTCCTTGGGGCTCTCTGAGCTTGGTTGTTTTCTTGCAGATGTTTCATTACCCAAAATAGGTAACATCATCACAGCTAGAAGAAAAAGGTGTTTGTGGAGAGGAGGAGGAGGAGGAGGAGAGGGGAGGAGGAGGAGGAGGAGGAGGAGGAGGAGGAGGAGAAGAGGAGGAGGAGGAGGAGGAGGGGGGGGAAGGAGGAGGAGAAGGAGGTGGAAGAGGAGGAGGAGGAGAAGAGAAGGAGGAGGAGGAGAAGAGGAGGAGGAAGAGGAGGAGGAGGAGAAGAAGAAGAGGAGGAGAAGGAGGTGGAAGAGGAGGAGGAGAAAGAGAAGGAGAAGAAGAAGGTGAAGGAGGAGGAGAAGAGGAGGAGGAAAAGAAGAAGAAGAAGGGGAGGAAGAGGAGGAGGAGGAAAAGAAGAAGAGGAGGAGGAGGAGGTGGAAGAGGAGGAGGAGGAGAAGGAGAAAGAGAAGGAGGAGGAGGAGGAGGAGGAGAAGAGGAGGAGGAGAAGAGGAAGAGGAAAAGAAGAGGAGGAGGAGGAGGAGAAGAGGAGGAGGATGTGGAAGATGAGGAGGAGGAGAAGGAGAAAGAGAAGGAGAAGAAGAAGAAGGAGAAGGAGGAGGAGGGGGGAAGAGAGGAGGAGGAAGACTAGGTAGCACCAATTATGTTATCTAGTTTGAATAATGAAACGTCTCCAAGAAAACAACCAAGCTCAGAGAGCACCAAGGACCCCAAATGAGATATTATATACAGATTGATTTACAACCATAATGGAGCCTGTCCATTATGGTCGTAAGTCATGAAAGTCGTAAGTCGGGCCATTACTTGACCAACCTGATTTTATGACCATTTTTGCAGCAGTCGTTAAGCAAATCACCAAAGTGGTTAAGGGAATGTGTCTTTGTTAAACTAGAGCAAAGTTATTGTTCACTAGGGGGCCTTTTTTGATGAAAACTGGAAGTAAATGCCATTTTCCGGCCAAAATATTGTAAATCATAGTCATGTGATCACGGGACACAGAAAACGGGGATAAATGTGAGCTGATTGCTGAGTGATTGAAATACAGTCACATGACCTCACAGCGAAATCTAGTCACATGACCACCTTCCCTGCAGCCATTGGAATTTCAGAATCGGGTCATAAGTACCTTTTGGGGGAGTCTGTCATAACTTTTGAACAGTCACCAAGTGACGAGTCATAAATTGAGGTTTACTTATAGTGATATGTTGGGGATTATTTCAGAAGCTGCTCTGAAACTCCCTTATTGGAAAATGAAAAAAATGGGTCTCCAATAAACATCAAAACACAAAGACTGTAGGATTTAGAACAGGGGTGTCAAACTCAAGGCCGGGGGCTGGATCCGGCCCAGGGGATGGTTAGATCTGGCCGGTGGGGCCACTCTGGAAACAGCAAAGGACCGGCCCATGGTGCCTCTGCCAGCGAAAATGGAGCTCGCAGGCCGCGGGCAGTACCTCCCAAACTCCGTTTTCACTGGCAGAGGGTTTCAGGAAGCTGTCACAGCCAAAAAGGAGCTCAGGAGCCCATTTTCGCTGGCAAAGCGCTAGGGCCACCACAGGCACACCCAACACGAGTGATATTGAGCTTGGCCACGCCCACCCTGGCCATGATTTGACACCCCTGTTCTAGATGTACTAAGCCAGGGATCCTTAATCTTTCTGGGTTGGTGGCCCAAAGCAGGGAAAGAGGGGATGATTTTGTGGGAGGGGCAAGCGCAGGTGCATGTGTGTAGGCGCGCACACCTGCGATGCTCACAGTGCAGAGCTGCCAAAAGGCAGGAGTGGCTCCTCAGGAGGAGGTCTCCTTGAGAGTAAGGCTTGGGGCTAATTGGCCACTCCCTTAGCTTATTTAAGGAGGAACGCCGACTGAAGCAATTTGCAGGGAAAAACTTCATTCACATACCTTTGTGTCTTGTCTTGCTTATCTTATCAGCTTCCTGCACATTGCTTCTGGGCATTCTGCCAACCACAGTAAGCTTTCAGTATTATTCTTTGAATTCTTGGCGGCTGTTAATGCAGTTAATGAACAGCCGTTGTTGTAAAAAAACTGGTTTATTTAGTAAACTAAGGTTTGAACAGACTTTGTGTGTGCTGCGTTCTTTGGGGTCCGTAGCTGGAGCAGAACAAGGTTGGGGATCCCTGTACTATATGATATTTTTACTTAAGTACAGGGAGTCCTCAAGTTTATCTGAGAAGATCACTTGACAGCTGTAAGCAGGGGGGCTTTTGCACAGGTACGCCTGGTGCGCCAGTTGTGCCCTTTCCTAGACTGGGATGCCTTCGCCACGGTCACTCATGCCCTTGTTACTTCTCGGTTGGATTACTGTAACGCCCTCTACATGGGGCTCCCCTTGGGATGCACCCGGAGGCATCCAGAATGCGGCCACGCGGGTTGTTACGGGAGCCTCTTGTTACTCCCGTGTAACACCTCTCCTGCGCGAGCTGCACTGGCTGCCGGTGGTCCTCCGGGTTCGTTTCAAGGTGCTGGTGTTCACCTATAAAGCCCTACATGGCTTAGGCCCGGGGTACTTGCAGGACCATCTTCTGCCATCCTCCCATTGTTCTGTGCGCTCTCACAGAGCGGGCCTCCTCAGGGTGCCGCCAGTCAGACAATGTCGGCTGGCGGCCCCCAGGGGGAGAGCGTTCTCTGTGGGAGCGCCAACCCTCTGGAACAGTTTGCCCACCGGGCTTAGGACAGCCCCTGACCTCCTCTCCTTCCACTGCGAACTGAAGACGTAGCTTTTTCATCAAATGGACTGACCCGTTGAGGGTTTTTTTTTACATTGTAATAATTTTAATTAATTTTAATTGGATTTTAATTTATATTTAATTCATATTGTTGAATTTTTATCTTGTAAGCCGCCCGAGTCCTTCGGGAGAAGGGCGGCATATAAATTGCAATAAAATAAAATAAAAATAAATCACGTGACCCCGGTACATTGCAAACGTCATAAGTACGAGTCAGTTGCCAAGCATCTGAATTTTGATCACATGACCACGGGGATGCTGCAACGGTCATAAGTATGAAAAACATTTTTCAGTGCCATTGTAACTTTGAACACTCACTCAACAAACTGTTTTAAATCGAGGACTACCTGTATTATCTTCCATTAATGGCCAGGGGTCGGCTTCCAAAGATTTAGCAAGGGGTTCTCTGCCCGGTTGCTGGGTGGGCGTGGTCATGGTGGGTGCGGCCTAGTCAGCCTTTTGCACCACTGTGTGTGTGTGGGGGGGGGAGTTGTTTTTGCCCTCCCTGGGCTCTGGAGGCTTTTCTTGAGCCTCCGGGAGGGTGAAAATGGCCTCCCCAGGCTCCAGAGACCCTCTGGAGGCCGGAAACAGGCCCATTTCTGGCCTTCCCGATCTTCCGGTAGACCTGTTTTTCACCCTCCCTGAGCCTCTGCATGTGCCCTGCACTTACCTGGCATCCAAAACGGGCCACGTGGGGACTCCTGGGAGGGGAGGGGAGGGGTAGGCGGGGCCAGCCAGGAGTGGCATCTGTGGGTTCTCCAAACTGCACAGATTCTTAGCTAGAGGTTCTCCCGAACCCCTGCGAACCCCCAGAAGCCCACCCCTGTTAATGGCCCTACCCCTTAACTGCAATAAGAACAGGATTTGCAGCTTACCTCTTGTTAAGAATGGGGTTAAAGTCTTTCTAACAACCATAAAGCAATTTATTTTAAATAATAGCGCCATCGTACCACTCTAAGCCACCAACCCTCAAATTAAAAAAAGAAAGAAAGAAAGGATAAAAGCATGCCTAAAAAGAGATTAAAGGATTTCAGGAACCACTAAAAGAGTAAGCGAAACCAATCTAACAGTTCTCATCCCCAATCATAATCTATCGTTGATGCCCTAGCTAGAATAAGCAGAACCTCAAATGAGATGCTGGAATTCAGATGCTTTCCTGTTCGTGCTTCACCAGAGCACTTTGGCAGCCAGTACAATAATAGCAAAGGACTCAAAATCCATTTCTGGCTTGATTCCACAAGGATCCATTCAGGCTCTAAATGGAGTTTTACATCTGCATCCATCAATGCAGCAGTCAATTATGGTTTTAAGGAAAAAGCAAAGCAGAAAAAGGAGGGCGCCGCATTTTGTGGGAGCAAAAAAAAAATCACTTGGCTGATTTGGAAAGCTTTTTACACATTTGGAAGTCACAGATCAAGCCCTGGAGTTATTTGAATCACTCTTTGGGGCAATCCTGCCCAGAACACAAAGTAAATTGAAGGTTGAAGTGTCAGCAGAGATAATCTCACCCTTTAATAAATAATATTGTACACAGAAATGCTTAATGGACTTTTAGTGACATCAGGACTGAATTGGTGATACTTTGTAGATTTGTTTGTGGATAAGAGAATCTGGGATGAATGCTTGTAATCTTGAAGTAACTAAATGTGTTTAACTTGTGATATTTCCTTCCTTCCTTCCTTCCTTCCCCCTCCCTCCCCTCCCTTCCTCCCTTCCTTTTTCTCTTTCTTTCTTTCTTTCTTTCTTTCTTTCTTTCTTTCTTTCTTTCTTTCTTTCTTTCTTTCTTTCTTCTCTCCTTCCTTCCTTTTCATTCATTCATTCACTCATTCATTCATTCATTCATTCATTCATTCTCCCTCCATTTCATTTTGTTTTTGGAATTAACTGGTTATCTTTCAAGTACAACGTCTGACATTCAAGTCACTCATACATTTTCTCCCTAAAGTCATGCTAAAATTTCCCACAAAAAGAGAAACAGAAAGAAAGGATATCTTGCTAAGTACAAGAATGGGAAACATTTTTTGCTACAGATTATTAGCAGCAGGCTGAAAGTTTTGCACAAAATTTGTGAAGTGAAACATTTGCACGACGCCTTGACCTTGGTTAGTGATAATCTAGGTTCATTCTAATGTTGCTGTTTTCTTTTGCATACATGGCTTTACATGTTGTGCGAACTGGACCCATTTGGTTATTTTATGTTTGAATGCGTAGGGTAGATCCAGAAAATGGATTATTTCATCTCTTCTTTGCCTCAGGCCCCTAACCTTAAAAAATCATAAGCAATTTTCCCCCACTGTGTTTGAATTGAATAATCTTTATTGACATTTTCCTGTATACACAATGGCACATATTAAAATGAAATTCTGATGCACTGTATGTATCAGATGAATTAATTCTGGCGGAAGGAGATGATCTTGAAAGTAAGTTGCAATCAAACAACCCTGTTTCCCCGAAAATAAGACCTCCCCAGATAATAAACCCAATCAGGCTTTTGAGCGCATGTGCTAAAATAAGCCCCCCTGAAAATAAGCCCTCCCCAAAAATAAGCCCTCCCTGAAAATATTTAAACGCATGTGCAGCCAGTTCCGCCATTTTGTCTGGTTGGGGTTAGGGAAACAGAGCTGGAAATCAGGTAAGATGGCAAGAGGAGCCCCGTCTTGCTCCATGTGCCCCAAAATAATAAGATCTCCCCGAAAATAAGGCCAAGTGCTTATTTTGGGGTTCAAAAAATATTTTTAATCTTATTTTTGGGGAAACACGGGTATAGGCTTATAGTTCAGTGTGTTGTACAAACTTGCACCACTAGATAAATTCAGAAAATCATTATATCCTTTAACTACAGGACTATATTTTGTATAAACAGGGCTCCTGCCTTGGACACCGGAAAATCAAAACCAGTCAGATTAGACAACACACAATGGGGTGAAACAATATCCTCACCTATTGTATGACAGCATTCCAAAAACTAATTTGAACTAATAGGAAAGGCACCAAGTCCAGAAAAATTTGGGAGTAGACTATGCCAAAAAAATGTTTAGGAAACAGCTCCAAGAAGCCTCTGGAAAGGAAAGGGAGCTTTTGAGCTCGGAAATAATTCCCTGGTCCAAGAACAAAAAAAAAAAAAAAAAAGAAAGAAAGAAAGAAAGAAAGAAAGAAAGAAAACATGATCAAGTGGAAGTGGCATTTCTTTCCACGATAAAGGGCAAAAAAAAGGAAGATTGTGTTACCATTGTAGGCCCAAATGTCTTGGCATCAGTTGTGGCTTATTTCCTGCCAGGAGAGCGAGACGGGCCATTAACAAATCAGCTCTCCGAGTTGGCAGGGGCAGCTGTCCCTAAGGGCAGGCCGAGGAATAAGTTTCCTGGGAAATTGCAAATCCTTAAAAAGAGCTTTGGAGGCCATGAAACTGAGAACATTCTGCAGATCTGGCTGAAGGACCCTCAATTGATGCTTCCTCTACATATTTGTGATGATTCGGGGCAAGGCACGGAGGCAACACAGTCAACTGACAGTTCCAACTCCGCTTTATTGCTCCAACTTTCCCCCAAATGCTCCCATGTTTATGGCCAGTCACAAGCAAAGCGCTCACACACACACACACACACACACACACATACATATTTCCAGCAGCCTCTGGCTGCAAGTAGTCCAGCAAAACACTGTTAGCACAACGGCTTCAAGGCAAGAAGTCCAACATGTTGTCTGGGGAATTCTGGGAGTTGAAGTCCCACCATCTTGAAGTTGCTACGGTTGAGGAACAATGTTCCAGAGGAGAAATGGGGTACGAATGCAAGAAACAACTGTATATCATGGCTTAAAGGTAGAGACCAGGAGGAAACCTACTTACCTTCCCTACCTGTTCGGAAATGCAGGTGTCACATGCACGCACGGACCCTCTGTGCATGCGCAAACCCTTCTGGACATGCGCAGAGGGTAAAAAAAGGTTACTTCCTGGTTAAAACCAGGAAGTAACAACGACCGGGCGGGTGGGCAGAGGCTCGCGCTGACATCGCTACCAGTTCTCCGAACCACCCGCCACCATCGCTACCGGTTCAGTCGAACCGGTCTGAACCAATAGCATTTCACCCCTAGTACAGACTTCTTTATGCAACTCAAAAAAAAAAAATGTAGCTGCTCAGGCAAAGGAGCTGCCAATCCCCACTTCCTGGGTTCTACCTTTTTTGAGATGCTGTCAGTTATTCCGTGACCTTCGTGGGTCAATACGAGAATGCAACAGATTTATCTTAAAACTGGGGCATGACCGCTGCCTCTTGTGTGTTCTTGAGGACTTGTTCTACCTGAGCTTCACATCTGCAATGTTGGCGAGAGTGGAAAGTTTCTGGAAATTCTGCAAATGTTTGTGATTAGTCATCAAATTTGCCATCAGCGGTTGCAGATCATCATGAAAGAGGCGATGAAAAGATTCTGTAAATACCCATATTAACTTCATGCCAGATTTGGGGGGTGAGGTGGGAGAAGGCAGATGGAGGCCAGGTCATATCCTTCTCCTTTTTGGTTGCCACTTTTAACTCCAGAATACACAGAATCGAGACCTTGTAGAGCAGTATTTATTTATTTCTTCCTCTTTTATACCTGCTTTCCTCTGAAATCTCTTGGTGTCAAGTAACCAGGTTCCTACAACATGGCAGTTTAGGCAAAAGGGGAATTGAGTTACATATGTTTCAGTGTGCTGTTTGAATTGGCCCACTTTTGTGCTTGAGAGGATGTACTTCCGTGGTTGCAACACCTTATAGTAAGAGAGTCACTGTGGTTTGATTTTCTAATCTGAGAGTTGTGTGGTGCAGGAATTTATGTTCTGCTACTGACACCAAGATCATCTTTATCCTTAGACTGACCTTAAGAGAAGCCAACTGGCTCAAAGTCATTTTTTGAACTCTGTAGTTGAACTTGGATTTTTTTCCCAGCCATATTACATGATTTATGATAAACTTTTGGAATTAAGAAAAGAGAAAAGTGATTTTTGTTGGAAAAAAAATAGAGTGAAGAACATACCGTTTCCCTGAAAATAAGAGCCAACTGGAAAATAAGCCCTAGCATGGTTTTTCAGGATGCTTGTATTATAAGCCCTACCTCCAAAATAAGCCCCCGTTGTCAGCCAGATGGATGCATTTAGTACCATATTTTCCCCAAAATAAGACCTAACCAGAAAATAAGCCCTAATGCGTCTTTTGGAGCAAAAATTAATACAAGACCTGGTCTTGTTTTCGGGGAAACATGGTAGAAGGCAAATAAAGTATTGGCTTTTCTTCCTTTCTCAGTATTTCTGTGCTCTAAATGGTGCTTCACAAAAAAAGGGAAGGCAAAATCAACACCTATATTTCTATTCTTGATGCTGGAATCCCCTCATCATCTTTGCAGAACTCTTCCAACTGAGAATTATTTGTAGGCCTCTTTGCATAGAGGGCATATTTGAGATCTTCCCACGGGTTTTGAATTTAGAATCTTATTCAACCACCTTTCAGCTTCAATTTCTTCACTGCCTGTGGGACATTAGCTTGAAAACCAGCCAGGATCTCTGCTAGAAGTGTGTGAGATTGGCAAATAAGATTGACAAATAGAGGAGAATATTTGCAGCTCAGGGTTGAAATGAGAGGTCCTTGGTGATTTCTGAGCTTGGTTGTTTTCTTGCAGACATTTCATTGCCTGACTAGGTAACATCATCAGTGTGAGTGATTAGTTTGGGTAATGAAACATCTGCAAGAAAACAACCAAGCTCAGGGAGCACCAAGGACCTTTCAAATAAGAATCCATAAAAGGTAAAGGTAAAAGTTCCTCTCGCACATATATGCTAGTCTTTCCCGACTCTAGGGGGCAGTGCTCATCTCTGTTTCTAAGCCGAAGAGCCAGCGCTGTCCAAAGACATCTCCGTGGTCATGTGGCCGGCACGATTAAACACCGAAGGCGCATGGAACGCTGTTACCTTCCCACCAAAGGTGGTCCCTATTTTTCTACTTGCATTTTTTTTTACGTGTTTTCGAACTGCTAGGTTGGCAGAAGCTGGGACAAGTAACGGGAGCTCACCCCATTACACGGCACTAGGGATTCAAACTGCTGAACTGTCAACCTTTTGATCGACAAGCTCAGCATCTTAGCCACTGAGCCATCACATCCCAACCATAAATCACTACAAACCGCCTGCTTTAAAAAAAATAGCCAAGCCTGGAGTAGTTATCCAAAGATCCGGTGCACAGTTTTGTGCATCAGAATGATGTATGTGGGATGATGGTGAGAAAGTGTCTTTTTCGCTGATCACATCACAGAAGTTAATTGTCTAAAGACAACTACGATAAGCCTGCAACATTTTGGAACAAAAGGCTTGGGACTGATGTGGGGGAAAAAAATGAATTGTTTGGTCATAACCACACAAAATACTTTTGGAATAAAAAGTTTGAAGGCGAAGAAGGAGAGAACATCCTGCTAACTGATAAGCATGGGAAGGACTGTATTGTGTTTTGGAGTTGTGTGAAAAATCCCACCAAAAAATGATGGGCAGACTTGAATGTGCCAAGTCTTATAGGACAGGTGGAGCTAACAGAATAACAGAGTTGGAAGGGACCTTGGAGGTCTTCTAGTCCACCCCCCTGCTCAAGCAAGAGACCCTTTACAAGTCCAGACAAAAGGTTGTCCAGTCTCTTCTTGAAAACCTCCAGTGATGGAGTAGCCACAACTCCTGAAGGCAAGCCACTCCATTGGTTAATTATTCTCACTCTTAGGAAATTTCTCCTTAGTTCTAGGTTGCTTCTCTCCTTGATTGGTTTCCATCAATCGCTTCTTGTCCTGCCTTCAGGTGCTTTGGAGACTAGGTTGTCCCCCTCTTCTTTAGGACAGTCCCTGAAATATTGGAACACTGCTATCATGTCACTCCTAGTCCTTCTTTTTACTAGACTTAGACAAACCCAATTCCTGCAATCTATTTTAGCCTCGAGCCCCCTAATCTTTCTTGCTCTTTAGATATTTTAGGACTTAAAAGTCCAGAATCTTGGAAAAGGTGATAGGGTTTTCCAGCCCTCATTTTGTCAACTTGCAAAGCTTTCAAGTTGCCATGAGCAGGAGGGAAGGAGAACTGATAGAACTGATTGATTTCCCTAACTGAAGCTACATTCCATACATGCTTTCTTACCGCAATCAGGAGGAGGGTGTTGGATTTCACAGCCAGCCAAAGTGGAGAATGTGATTTATGACATGGCCAGGGAGGAGAGGAGAGACAGGGTCATAGGGGAACATAAATCTACGTGGGATTAGTTCTTACTGCATCCGAATATTGCCAAAATGGTACTCCTAATAAATGACTGTATTTCTTTTGAAGTTTGGCTCATGGCTCATGAATTAATTAGGGCATCTTTCGGAAACTGCACACATTTATTATTGAGTTTGTTAAAATTGGGTTTCTTTTTGAAAAATTGGCATTTCTTCTTTCATGCTTTCCATACCTTGGGCTAACCTGATACTTCTTAGCAAAGCCATGAACAATTTTTGATATCCCTTGGTTGCTCACATCTACAATCTTCCTAGAGATTAGGAAGAAGGCAAGAAGATTGTCTTCTTCCCAATCTTTCACCCAAAGAGATTAATGAAGTACAGATAGTCCTCGATTTACAACCCCAACTGAGCCCCACATTTCTGTTGCTAAGTGAGACAGATGTTAAGTGAACTTTGCCCCATTTTTCTTGCCATAGTTGTTAAGTGAAGCACTGCAGTTGTTAATAACACAGTTAAGTGTTAAGTTAGTTAGTAACATGGTTAGTAACACAGTTAAGTAAGTTAGTAACATGGTTGTTAAGTGAATCTGGCCTCCCTCTTGACAGTTTTTTTTTTTTTAATTTGATTTATATGCCGCCCTTCTCCGGAGACTCAGGGCGGCTTACAATGCGTTAAGCAATAGCCTTCATACTTTTGTATATTTATACAAAGTCAGCTTATTGCCCCCACAAACTGGGTCCTCATTTCACCTACCTTAGAAAGGATGGAAGGCTGAGTCAACCTTGAGCCTTGGAGAGATTCGAACCAGCAGTAAATTGCAGGCAGCTGTGTTAATAACAGGGTGTGTAGACCACTGTACTATCAAGGCTCTTTCTTAACAGTTGTTAAGTTAGTAACATAGTTGTTAAGTGAATCTGGCTTTCCCACTGACTTTGCTTGTCAGAAGATCGCAAAAAGGGATCACATGACCCCGGGACATTGCAACCGTCATAAATACATGCCATTTGCTAAGGGTCGAAATTTTGATCATGTGACCAAGTAACAGATATAAGTGTGAAAACGGCCATAAATCAGCACCGTTGTAACTTCAATCACCTAAACAAATGGTTATAACTTAGGGTATTGCCTGTATCTTCAAATTGCCCCAAATTGAGAAACGCTAGTCTATTTCATCCTCAGGGTCACTCCAGGTGAATCAAAAGTGAGTCTTAAACCAAATTTGAAGTTTCTTCGTGCGGTTGATAATTTGCGGGAAGGAGAAGAAGGGGGCAGATTCAGGAAAGTTTTAGAGAAACAAAAGTCTTTACAACTCTCAATCTACCCATTCCAACTTTCCAAGATAATGGGGAAGATAATTGGAGGCCTCTGAACGTAGGCAGAAGATAAAAGTTTAAGCCACAGAGGCTGTCATTGAAAAGTAAGATGAAATAATTGGCTTAGCTCGCCTTAGAAAAACATGTTGGCTTGTACGGATATTGTTCTGTGCATGCTATTTTCGGCTTCAAGCTTTAGCTTCTGAGAGGTCAATGTTCTTTCTAGTTTCACTGAATATTCTGATGCTTTTTTAAATTATTAAATAGGTTTTTTTTTTACTGCTTTCCCCAAGCTAGCATGCGTCAGAAGCGTTGAGATGACAACTCCAAATTTCCTAGTCATGCATCTTACACATGTGATTGTTCCACAAGCTCTTACTCACGCTACAAATTCATCACCTCTGAGTTACTATTTTATCAAACTTACGAACTCATCTCCTTCAAGGATCTGGGTTTTCGGTCTGAATGAGAAAATTCGGCTTGAGTCATCCACATGAGCCACAAACACAAGGGACCATAAAGAGTTGATAGAGGCAAGAGGTTGGGGAAACCCCCACCCCACCCCCAGAATGGACTTGCGTGACGAATCTCACAGATTTTTTTCTAGACTAGGAGAAGCGAGTAAACCTGATGGAGGGCTACATATTTTTGTAACACACAGGGCTTAATGAGGTCCACAAATATCTAATTCTGCAGAAAACCCTTGATTTAGTTGCATCATAAATAAATACAATTGCAAATGGAAATTCAACTTCAAAAAAAATAAAAATAAAAAAACAGAGCAAAAATCAGCCTGAAACTGAAACAGACACAGAAATGGTGAAAAAATAAAATTCTTTTCTATGTGCCCCCCCCATCCTTTCTGTAATTTAAATTAAAGGACAGAGGAAAAACTCTTCTCGTCTGAATTGTTTTTTTTTTTTCAAGAAGTCTTAAAGAGAGACAGCATGAAAGGGGAAAAGGGGCTGCTTTAACCAGATGCCTTTTAAACTGGCTTTTGGATCACAACTCCCATAATCCACAGCACAGGTGGAATGGATGGAAGGCGATGTCCAGATGTTGCGCAGGGACCGAAACTCCCATTTCTGCAAAACATGAAGGCATGCCACACCCTTTCTCCCATGTGCCTTTCCTTTTTTACAAAAAAATAAAACCGAATAGAATAGCAGTAGCACTTAGACTTATATACCGCTTCATAGTGCTTTATAGCCCTCTCTAAGCAGTTTGCAGAGTCAGTGTATTGCCTCCAACAATCTGGGTCCTCATTTTACCCACCTCGGAAGGAAGGAAGGAAGGCTGAGTCCACCTTGAGCCGGTCAGAATCGAACTGCTGGCAGTCGGCAGAATTAGCCTGCAATATTGCATTCCAACCACTGTGCCAGCACGGCTCTTTTAACACAGAATAATAGAGTTGGAAGGGACCTTGGAGGTCTTCTAGTCCAATCCCCTGCTCAGACAGGAGACCCTATACCCTATACCATTTTTGGCAAATGGCTGTCCAGTCTCTTCTCAAAAGCCTCCAGTGATGGAGCATCCACAACTTCTGGAGGCAAGGAGTTCCACTGGTTAATTGTTCTAACTGTCAGGAAATTTCTCCTCTAAGTTGCTTCTCTCCTTGATTAGTTTCCATCCGTTGCTTCTTGTCCTGCCCTCAGGACAATTGTGGTCACCCTCCCTTGTTTAGATCAATGGTCAAGGAGATGGTCCTGTACATGGACCTCAAACAAAGAGGACAGTTGCTAGCCAGATTATAAACTCAGCAGGCGGCCTACCATTCATACAACACAATGCCTGGCAGCAGCAGCAGCTCCCTGAATCACCAATTCCCCTCCACACATTTAGTCAGGTTATTTATTCATTTTTTTTATTCCACCGTTATTCCTCTGTAAGTAATTCAAGATGGCGAACATACATAATAATACTCTTTCTTTTTCCTACTGTGAACAACAACCCTGTGAGGGTGGGTTGGGTTGAGAGAGAGAGGCTGGCCCAGAGTGACCTAGCCAGCTTTCATGCCTAAAGCGGGGCTAGAACTCCCAGTCTCCTGATGATTGGCTCAAAATCTCCCAGCTGGCTTTCATGCTTTAAGTGGGACTAGAACTCCCAGTCTCCTGGTGATTGGCTCAAAATCTCCCAGCTGGCTTTCATGCTTTAAGTGGGACTAGAACTCCCAGTCTCCTAGTGATTGGCTCAAAATCTCCCAGCTGGCTTTCATGCCTAAAGCAGAACTAGAACTCCCAATCTCCTGGTGATTGGGTCAAAATCTCCCAGCTGGCTTTCATGCCTAAGGCAGAACTAGAACTCCCAGTCTTCTGGTGATTGGCTCAAAATCTCCCAGCTGGCTTTCATGCCCAAGGCAGAACTAGAACTCCCAGTCTCCTGGTGATTGGCTCAAAATCTCCCAGATGGCTTTCATGCTTTAAGTGGGACTAGAACTCCCAGTCTCCTGGTGATTGGCTCAAAATCTCCCAGCTGGCTTTCATGCCTAAGGCAGAACTAGAACTCCCAGTCTCCTGGTGATTGGCTCAAAATCTCCCAGATGGCTTTCATGCTTTAAGTGGGACTAGAACTCCCAGTCTCCTGGTGATTGGCTCAAAATCTCCCAGATGGCTTTCATGCTTTAAGTGGGACTAAAACTCACAATCTCCTGGTGATTGGCTCAAAATCTCCCAGCTGGCTTTCATGCCTAAGGCAGAACTAGAACTCCCAGTCTCCTGGTGATTGGCTCAAAATCTCCCAGCTGGCTTTCATCCCTAAGGCAGAACTATGATAGTACTCAGGGTCTCATTTCTAGGCCAGCACCTTAATCACTACACAAACTGATTATCTAAGATCAGCTGCCTCCTTAGCTGTCACATACACACAAGGTCACCTTAGCTAGGTTTTGGATGATTCCCTGCTCCTGTGGGTTGGGTTCTGTTTGACCACACTCCACAAAACCAGAGAAGGGTTAACTTAGTCCCCAGGGCCAGAATGTCGTGTGAAGCCAACCAACAAGCGTCTCGTGGTGCCTTAAAACCCCTCGAGGGCTGCAATCCCCTCAATGCCACTTTGTTCTGCGGGCCAACCAGGGATTAACCCCCCCTCTCCTTGACCCCCTCCTCTAACCTAGGGGATCCCCTCTGCTGCACGCCTGCTGCCAAACCAGCGGCTCAGACACCCAGGTGGCGTCAGCAGAGGAGTGGGGGTGGGGGTAAAGCTGCGGTCGCTCCCACGTTGTCAAGCAGCGTGGGAAGAAAACCCGTCTCTCCAGAGCGTCTGCGGAGAGAGAGTGACTTCCCTAGAAGAGGGTGGGTCTCTCTCTCCTCCTCCTCCTCTCTTTCTTTCCTTCCCTCTTCTTCCCCTTCCTTCTCTCTCTCCCCTTTTTCCCTCCCCTCTTTCTCTCCCTTTTTTCTTCCCCTCTTCTTCCCTTCCTTCTCTCTCGCTCTCCTTCCCTCCCTCCTTCCCTCCCCTTCTTTCTTTCCTTCCCTTTCCTTCCCTCCTTCCTTCTCTCTCCTTCCCTGTCTCTCCCTCCTTTCCTCCCTCCCCTTCCCTCCCTTTCTTTCCTTCCCTCGTTCCTTCTCTCCCTCCTTCCCTCCCTCCCTCTTCCCTCCCCTCCCCCTTTCTTTCCTTTCCTCTTCTTCCCTCCTTCCTTCTCTCTCGCTCTCCTTCCCTCCCTCCTTCCCTCCCCTCTTTCTCTCCCCTTCTTTCTTTCCTTCCCTTTCCTTCCCTCCTTCCTTCTCTCTCCTTCCCTCAGTCTCTCCCTCCTTTACTCCCTCTCCTTCCCTCCCTCCCCCTCTTCCCTCCCTTTCTTTCCTTCCCTCGTTCCTTCTCTCCCTCCTTCCCTCCCTCCCTCTTCCCTCCCCTCCCCCTTTCTCTCCTTTCCTCTTCTTCCCTCCTTCCTTGTCTCTCCTTCCCTCCCATCTATCTGTCTCTCCCTCCTTTCCTCCCTCCCCCTCTCCTTCCCTCCCTCCCCCTTTCTTCCCTGTTCCTTCTCTCTCCCCTTCCCTCCCGCTCTCTCTCTCTCCTTCCTTCTCTCCCCCCTCTTTCTCTCCCCCTCTCTTTCCTTCCCTCTTCCTCCCTCCTTCCTTCTCTTTCTGTCTCTGTCTCGCTTATCCCCCTCCTCTCTTCTTCCTTTCCTTTCCTCTCTCTCTTTCTCTCTCTCTCTCCCTTCCTCTCCCTCCCTCCTCTCCGTGAGATTGGAAAGATGACCGAAGGTAACCCCGGGTAGCCAGACGCGCGCTCGCCCGCCCGTCCGCCCCAGCGCGCCGGTTGTCCCCGCACGCCAACCCCCTTGTGCCACCCACATCCTGCTCCGCTTCTCGCTCCAGAAGACAGCTGCGCCCGCCGCTCGCGGAGACCGAAGGGGAATCTACGGCGCAGGGAGGCTGCCTTCGCACAACCCCGTTGGCAGACTTCAGTCATTGTTTGGGGAAGAGGAGGGGAAATTAAACCCAGAGCTGGCTTCCCTCCAGAGTTCAGCCGCCCTCCCTTGGCCGCCAAAACCGGCCCCAACCTGAGCGTTTTGGGGAGAATCTCCGGCCGAGAGCTTTGCACCTGACCAAGTTAAGCGAGTCGTGTGAAGACAAAACAAGATCTTTTCTCTAGGGCAGGAAAGGTGTTTTCTCTCATCTCCGGGGTGTGGAGGTGAGGGGTGGGGTGGGGTGGATAGGAAGAATGACTCCTCGGCTTTTTAGACAAAGACTCTTAATTTGCGCAGATTTGATTTTTTTTACAAATCACCCTTGACTTGGTCACAATCTGCTTTCTGGACAAGATCACGCGTGGTTCGCTCACTGCCGGACAACCTGCGTTCCCTAAACCCCGCTTTTGAGGTTCTCCTGGGAAGAAATCCGCCCCTCTCTTTTCTCTCCTAGACAAGGACCCCCCCCGAAACTGCAGAAGGAACCCCGACAATTTCAAGAAAAGCACCGGCAGAAGAACCGGTGCTTTGGGTTCTCTGGGGGAATCAGCTGCCCCCAGAGATAAGGAGAATCCAAGACCTCGGTGCCTTCCGCCAAGCCGGGCTGGCCTAACACTTTTTAAATGTTTTGAATTGTTTGTTATTGTTTTTAATCATGGGGCCAAATTTATATATATATTTTTAATTGTATTTTAATGTTTGTAGTTTATGCTTTTACTTGGCTGTTCACTGCCCTGAGTCCTCAGGGAGAAGGGCGGTATACAAATTTAAAAATAAATAAATAAATAAACCTCCCACTCGGGGAGCCCCCCTGGACCATGTGAAACAGCCCAAAGAACATGGACGGTGTTCTTTGGGGATAATGAAAGTCTGCAAGAAAATCCACCAAGCCTGGAAGAGCACCAAGGAATCCCCCCCAGACCCCCCCCTCCTCCTCCTCTTCTCCACAAACCCCACTTCCTTTAGCATGGATGATGTTACCCAATTGGGTAATGAAACGTCTGCAAGAAACCCAAGGCTCAGAGAGCACTAAGGAATCCCCCCCAACCCCCCCTCCTGCTTTTCTCCACAAACCCCACTACTTCCTTCTAGCATGGATGATGTTACCCAACTGGGTAATGAAATGTCTGTAAGAAAATCACCAAGGCTCCCAGAGCACCAAGGAATCCCCCCCAGCCGCCCCTCCTCTTCTTCTCCACAAACCCCACTTCCTTCTAGCATGGATGATGTTACCCAACTGGGTAATGAAACGTCTGTAAGAAAATCACCAAGGCTCCCAGAGCACCAAGGAATCCCCCTCGGCCCCCCTCCTCTTCTCCACAAACCCCACTACTTCCTTCTAGCATGGATGATGTTACCCAACTGGGTAATGAAACGTCTGTAAGAAAATCACCAAGGCTCCCAGAGCACCAAGGAATCCCCCTCGGCTCCCCTCCTCTTCTCCTCTTCTCCACAAACCCCACTACTTCCTTATAGCATGGATGATGTTACCCAATTGGGCAATGAAACGTCTGCAAGAAAACCCACCAAGCCTCAGAGAGCACCGAAGAACCTCTCATCCTCGAGTTAGGAATATTCTCCTTTATGGCGTGGAGGGGTGGGGGTGGGGGCTGGAGAATAGGAAACCCCCGCGCCCCCCCCTTCCAGTTAATTTTCCCTAACGCGCCTGTACTCGGGTGTTTTTTTTTTTTCAGCAAACACAGCCAGCCCGAGCAAAAGCTGCTTGGCTGCCGGGGAGATGTTTGGTCACACAAAGGAAGTCGCTTGCACGCGCGCCCACACATACACACACACACACACACGCCCGCTCGTCTCGTTGCCAAGGGCTTTTCGCGCCCTTCTGCATCCTCACAACACTACCCGCCGCGTCCCCATTCATCTCCGCCACTGGGTCGCCAGCAAAGCCCCCCCCGCCCCCTCCCCCCCACACACAACCGCTCTCCCGGCTTTGAAACGCTGAATCATCTCGGCGACGTTTGCAGCTGCAGCGTGCAAAAAAAAAAAAAAATTGGGGCTGTTCCCATCCAAATAAATAATAAAATAAAATAAAATAAAATAAAATAAAATAAAATAAAATAAAATAAAATAAAATAAAATAAAATAAAATAAAATAAAATAAAATAAAATAAAATAAATTGGAGGCTCCGCAGGGAAACGACGAAGCAGAGTCTAAACCAGCCGAGTTGCTGCTGCTGCTGCTTCTTTTTTTTTTTACACATCTGGATTTCCTCCCCCCCCCCCCGAATCCGCGCTTGTAACGGACGAGGATGACAACAAATCGAGGTATTTTCAAGAGGGGAATCTCCTCCAAGCCGCTTTCAACCCACCGCCACCCCGCTCCCCCCCATTACAACGGCCGCCCGCACCCAGCCCGGATTCCCTTCCATTCTTACCTAGGCTCCCACGGGTGACTGTATTCCACGTGTCACGGATGCTGCCCCGAGCTTGGGTGGATTCGCATCGCGCGCCTTCCGATCCTTAAGGAACCTTAAGGAACCGAACCGATCAGCGGAAGGCTGCACGGAAAACATCGTAATACACTCATCCCAGGTAGAGATCCCTTCCCGACGTTTCTTTCGAATCCCTGGATTTTCCTTCCTTCCTTCCTTCCTTCCTCCTTTCCTTCCTTCCTTCCTTCCTTCCTTCCTTCCTTCCTTCCTTCCTTCCTTCCTTCCTTCCTTCCTTCCTTCCTTCCTTCCTTCCCTAACTAATCTTCCTTCCGCGTCTTACAACTCGCTGCATCTCGCTTCACCTGTACCTGTTTCTATTTTGCCCTGATCGGAGAGCCTCGCCCTTCCCTATCCCCTCCCCTCCCTTCCCTCCCTCCCCTCCCTTCCCTCTCATTCAAGCCCTCTCGTTAAAACCCGCCTCCTTCGCCAGGATTAAGGTTTGGCCGGACCAACCCAAGCGCCTCTGACGTGATGGTCTTATCTCGGCTTAAGCCAATGGCGAGAAAACCGGGGCCCCAGCCGAAATGACAGCCGAGGAGATTGACGGGCAGGGAGGGAAAGGGTTAAAAACAAGCGAAAACGCGGGAAGGCGTGTCAAAACGGGGCGGGGCGGGGTGAGGTGTGGAGCGTGGGGGGGTGGGGGGGAAAGAAAGACAATGACGGGGAACAAAAAGAAATAGGGGGAACAATAGCTATCCGGTGCAAGAATAAGAGGAAAACTTAAAGGGGGCATAGAGGTTTTGGGGAATATCCCCTCCATCACCCCAAGTAAAGTTTTAAACAGATGGAGTTGGAAGGGGGACCTTGTAGGTCATCTAGTACACCCCCCCCAAGCGGGAGACTCTACCTCAGTGGTGAAATCCACATTTTTTTTACTACCGGTTCTGTGGGCATGGCATTATTATTATTATTATTATTATTATTATTATTATTATTATTATTATTATTATTATTATTATTATTTAATCTTTAGTGAGATTCACAGTCTTTGAGTCCTAACCAAGGACCTAGGAACTGTTAAGGTATTGTCGGAGGATGTAAGCTGTTCCGAGTAAGGTGGTTTTTTGTAGAGTCAAAATGTTCAAGTCCGGAAAATTTAGAATTTCTAAATAGCGGGGTAGCCCTTTGGGTATTGCTCCGAGGGCTCCAATTACAATCGGGACAACACACGATTTCTTTTTCCACAGTCGCTCAACTTCAATTTGCAAATCTCGGTACTTTGTGATTTTTTCTTGCTGCTTATCTTCAATCCGTGCATCACCAGGTATTGCAATGTCAATGAACCATACTTTTTTCTTTTCAACTATTGTTATGTCAGGTGTGTTGTGGACCAAGTGCCTCTCAGTCTGAATCCTAAAAGTCCCACAAGATCTTGAGTTTCTCATTCTCTAAAACTTTCTCAACCTGATGTTCCCAGTGGTTTTTGCTGTATTCAAATCCAAACTTCTGGCACAATTTCCAGTGAATGATCTTAGCATTATTATTATTATTATTATTATTATTATTATTATTATTACTATTATTATTACTATTATTATTACTATTACTATTATTATTAATCGGACTTATATGCCGCCCTTTCTCCGCAGCGATTCAGGGCGGCTCACAACAATAAGCAGCAACAAGTCCAGATTAAAATTCAAACAATAAAAGAAACTAAAATTCCCATTAAAACCCCATTCAGTCCAGGCCAGCCTGGCGAAACAACCATGTTTTAAGGTCACGGCGGAAAGAGCGAAGGTCAGGGGCCACACGGAGCTCCAAGAGGAGCTGATTCCAGAGGGTAGGTGCGCCTACAGAGAAGGCTCGGTCTCTAGGGGCCGTCAGCCGGCATTGCTTGGCTGACGGGACCCCAAGTAGGCCCTCTCTGTGTGAGCGCACCGGGCGATGGGGAGCTGTTGCTGGCCACAGATGATCCGCCAAATACACCATGCATAGTGGGCGTGGTGTGGCATGGTGGGTGTGGCTTGGTGGGCATGGCAGGGGAAAGATACTGCAAAATCCCCATTCCCTCCCCGCTCAGGGACCAGCCAGAGGTGGTATTTGCTGGTTCTCCGAACTGCTCAAAATTTCCGCTACCGGTTCTCCAGAACCTGTCAGAACCTGCTGGATTTCACCCCTGCCCTACCTACACCATTTCTGACAGATGGCAGTCCAGTCTCTTCTTGAAAGCTCTCAGGGATGAAGCTCCCACAATTTCTGAAGGCAACTTCTGTTCCATCGGTTGTCCCAAAGGTGCTTTTTTCAAGAGGCAACTGGAGCTTCCGGTTTCTTTGAAGACGTTTCTGGCTTCTCATCCAAGAAGCTTCTTCAGCTCTGACTGGATGGTGGAAGCTTCTTAGATGAGAAGAGAAACGTCTTCAGAGAAAAACCAGAAACTCCAGTTGCCTCTTGAAAAAAAACACCTTTGGGACAATCGTGACCTGGATGACTTGAGAATCTCCATAGACATGTTCCATTGATTGGTTGATCTCACTGTCAGAAAATGTCTCCTTATTTCTAGGTTGAATCTCTCCTTGATCCATTTCCATCCATTAAAAGAGCCCCGGTGGCACAGTGGTTGCAATGCTGTACTACAGGTTAACTCACTACTCACTCCAGGAGTTTGATTCTGAATGGCTCAAAGTTGACTTAGACTTCCATCCTTCTGAGGTCAATAAAATGAGGACTCAGACTGTTGGGGGCAATGTGCTGACTCTGTAAACAGCTTAGAGAGGGCTGTAAAAGTACTGTGAATACAAGTCTAAGCGCTATTGCTATTCCTTGTCTGGCCTTTGGGTGCCTTTGGAAAATAGCTTCACCCCCTCCTCTCTGTGGCAGCCCCTCAAATATTGGAAGACTGCTATCATGTCTGCCCTGGTCCTTCTCTTCACTAGACTAGCCATGCCCAGTTCCTGCAACCATTCTTCAAATGTTTTAGTCTCCAGTCCCCCAATCCTTTTTCTTTTGACCAACGTCCCTGGAAAAAACAGGCAGTTTGAATTGTTTTCAATAGCTGATTCTATAAAGAACATCTTCATTTTATATATATATATATATCATTATGATATATATGTATGTATGTAGGGTTTATGTGTGTTTTTCTTCTAGCCAGGTTTTCCCTACGTAACTAAGGTTTTTCTGCAGCACTAGCTCAGTAGAATCACATCCACTCGATTCTGGGCTTTTTTCTTT